>NC_090953.1:3801071-4109464 GCF_040807025.1 Struthio camelus
GAGCTTGAGTGGTGAAGGTCATGAGATGGAGTCAGGTCCATGCTACTCCTCCGGTGACTCAGATTGGTTAGTAGGGATTCTGTGAAATCTACCATTGCATTGGAGAAATAACTTGTGTTGTCTTGCAGGATGATAAAACATGATAAGATCTGTTAATCATTGGAGCGGCTTCGAGTTGGGAATGTTGCTGTGAGATTTTTGTTTAAAAATCTTACTACAGTCAGATTTCATCCCCCCCCCGCTTTCCCCCCCCCCCCCAAAAAAAAAAAGAAGGAATGATTGAGAAGACATTTAGTTCTTGTCAGAGGTGTACAAATGAGCCAGATTGGTGTGTGCTTTTCAAGGGTTGATAGCCTAAGTCACGAGTAGGATGCTAGTGTCGCTTCATGGAGTGTCACATCCATCAGATGTTTCCGAGACTCTGACGTTCTCTGCTTAGAAATTGCTTCTCCCCGCAAAAAGGCTCTCAGTCATTGTCATAAATCTGGGTCATGATTTAAGACTTTCTTTCCCCTGTAACCATTTATTGTAGTTGGTCTTCAGCCCAGACTGGTCCACAGGCAGTGATTTTAGTGTATACAAATATTTCCCCTTCACTTCAGAAAGGGAGCAAAAAAACCTGAGGACACAACTTTGGAAATCTAAACCTGGGAGAGTTAGACGTTCTGGCAGAAATGTTTTTATTTTATCCTGGGTACTTCAGACTTGGAAATATCCAGCTTTCACATGCCGAATCATTTATTCGTTGCTATGCTGAGAGCTGCTGATGCTCAGGGGAGATATAATCAGAGTCAATCAACACTATGAAAGTGATTTTTTGGGGGGGAGGGAGGGTGTTGCAGGGTGGAACAGTTTCTTGCATGCAACAAGATATAATAATAATTTTATTTCAAAGAGTTTGCTGGGTGCCCTCTGCTTTCTGGTGTGGGTTCTTCAGATTAGAAAGGATGGCTCTGTGCTAGCAATTCTCCAGGTTACGCAAGTGTGTTTCTCTCCAAGGTTACATTAAGGAGCAGGCAGAGTTACTGGGGACTAAGTCATGTAGGTAACACCGAGGATTGTAGCTCTGGTTGCCAATTTGACTCTGCCAACTTTAGTGGTGTCAGCTAATTGCTACCATCTGGAGCCAGCTTTGCAAACTGCTCCTGTGCAAGTGGGGTGCGCAGATCTCTTGCTCCTTTGAATGCAAAGCCACTGAACTGTGAGGCCATCTGAAGACTCCTGAAATCAATGGAAGGGGCAGAGAGTTTAATCTCAGCTGTGCTCCCTGCTGATGGTGCTAAGTAGGTGCATATGCTCACCGTGGAGGCTGAGAGCTTGTGCCTGTCTAAAGGTACTCTCAGCTGAATTTTTGAGAGGCAAAGGCAGGCAAGCGCTGCAGCTTTTGCTGTCTGAAAGATACCCATCCTTTGCAGGTGGAGAGGGACAAGGTCTTGTGTCGCGCAGGTACTGCACAAGTGGGCTGGCTTTCCCAGCCCCAGCAACTCATGCCAGAGCTGGCAGTGAGCTCCCAGTCTGCCAGCCTTTCTTTGGCCAGACCACGTTTGCCTACATTCTGTCCCCAGCTCCTGGCTTTGCTCCCCCACACTCAGCCAAGAGGTCCCAGAAAAATCCAGACTTGCTCCATATCAGCACCAGATTCCCTGTGTTTCTCCGTGTCAGAGCAATGCTGGGTAAGGGATGTCCAGCAGCCAGCCTCCTGGCTTGTCTGTGACATGCTCAAAAGCCCAGGGTTGTTTGAAATTGTAGAAGGCCATCTCAGCTCCTGGCCAGGGGATTTGGGCCGCCCTTTCCTCATTCCCTGCTCAGTGGTGCTGAGCATCCAGCCAGGAGAACAGTGTTCTGGATGAATGGGGAGTGGGTGGATCAAGCCCGTATCTCTGACCTAAACACTTGAGACCGGAGGAAAACCAGGCATGTTCATAACTGCCTTTATGGCCGGAGAAGTTGAGGGTGTTTATCACCTCCTAGAGCTGGGCCCTCAAGACATGTCTGTCTTCTCCACAAGCTGTCTTTGCTGAGGTATTTCCTTCTGAGGGAGCAACAGTGCCCTGGAGGCACCCTGGAGGCCAGCTGTTGGTTGTCCAGAATTCTGCTGAGGTCCAGAATGTTGGTTGTCTACCCACAGCTGCCAGTGGATGCAAAAGTGGCTGCTTTTCACGCCTCCATCTGCCCCAAGGGAAAGGCTTATGTGGAAAGTCCTCCCCTCATAATCTATGGCAGGGATGGGCTTCAAAACTTAACCAGTAAATGCCATGTAATCAAACTGGCTACTACCTTACGGATTGGCAACAAGGTTGGGTGCAAAAAAACCCAACCAAACAAACAAAACAGAAAAAAGGTCAGTTCTTGCTGATGTTCCTATTAGCACGTGGGAGGGCAGGAGGCATGTGTGTCTGTGCATGAGGGTCAGCAGGCAGATCTAGCAGCCTTTGGCAAAGAGTGTGTTAGCATAGCTTTCTCTTGAATGTGCTGTACCTAGAGGGTCTCATTCCAGGCAGACCCTGGGAATTAGAAACTGCTTTGATCCAAAACAGAACTTTTTCAGTTATTATGGGCTAAATTAAACCTTGGGGCAATTCTGGCTTTGGCTGGTCTACTCCCAGTCAAGCACTGTGGGGTGTCCCAGCAGGAATCCTCCTCTGGGCTGGGGTTTGGGATCTGGGGTTCCCTCTGCTCCCCAGTGGTGATCTTGGATCTGGGTGGGTGTGTTGTTTGCAAGCCCTTGCCAAAGGGCAGCTTGGGGCTCCCTCCCACACTTGTGCACGTGTTTCTTCCTGCAGATGGAAAGCCTATTTCAACGGATGTGATTGTTCTGGGCCGGACAAACCTCCTCATTCCTTCCAGCCAGCCGCACCACTCAGGGGTGTATGTTTGCCGTGCTAACAAACCCCAGACCAGGCAATTTGTTACAGCCGCAGCTGAGCTCCGGGTCCTCGGTGAGTAGAGAGCAGGATAAACACCCCACAGTTACCCGGCCAACGTTTCTACCTGCATTACCTGGATCGACACCCGGAAGCTCGACGAGAAGTTGTGTGCATGGTGCATGCTGGATCAGAAGAGGGAGCATGGTTGGAGCCAGGAGGGCCTGGGTTGGGATAGCTCTCAGTGGGAGTGTCACCCCTTTTATTTGGGGTTTAGTTCCTTGTATTTACTGAACCTTTTTATTCCTTATTCTTGTTCTCCCAGGTTCCCCCATGAAAATCTGTATCAGCAATTAACTTTCAGCACTGTGGAAGCCATAAGGGAGAACAGCCTAGGATCAGGGAATGTAGCACATGGTTGATACAGAATTTATTTTTCCTTTTGGACAGAGTCTAAATTAAGCCTCTAGAGTCTGCCTAGCAAATCCTATCTTGTAAGCAAAGCTGCTACTGAATAAAACATAGCACAGGATGGGAAGGAGAAAGGATTTGCTCTGCCTTTTTTTTTTTTTTTTTTCCCCTCCTTCCTTCCTCCTTCCTGCATTAATTTCTCCTCTCTCTTTCCAGCTATGCCCAGTATCTCCCAGGCTCCTGAAACTATCTCGCGCACCCGAGCCAGCACAGCCCGGTTTGTCTGCAAGGCAGAGGGCGAGCCGGCCCCGACCATTCACTGGCTGAAGAACGGCGAGGCCATCCTCTCCAATGGGCGAGTGAAGGTCCAGAGCAGTGGGAGTCTCGTGATCAATCAGATCGGGCTGGAGGATGCTGGCTACTATCAGTGCGTGGCTGAGAACAGCCTGGGCATGGCTTGTGCCACTGCCAAGCTCTCGGTGATTGTGCGGGAGGGTTTACCCAGCGCTCCCAAAAGGGTGTCTGCTGTGTCCCTCTCCAGCACCACAGTCCTTGTGTCCTGGGAGCGTCCAGAGTACAACAGCGAGCAGATCATTGGCTTCTCATTACATTACCAGCGGGCTGTGGGTAGGTGTTACCTGCCTGTGCAACAAGGCTGCAGCTGTTGGGGGCGTGATGATAAGGAGGAAAGCGTGTGTGCCCCTGGTGCTGGGCAGAGAAGGCCCTTCCAAAAACAGGAGGAGGTCTGCCCTGCGCTTAGTATTGTGCTTTTCACAACTGCTGGTGTTCCTGCATCCTGTTCTTGTCGTGATCTCAGCAGGGCCATACTTGAGGTGAAGAACTGGGTGTGACAGGCTGGATAGTTCAGGCTCCTGTAGCTTGGTGTTTGCAACACCTCGCATACTCCTGTTTCTGTTCCAAGAGAGCTGGAAGAGTTTGATGCATCCAGACGGTTTGGAAACAATCCAGGAAACAATCTCCTAAGTTGTGTTTTCTCCCCTTTCTGGAAGCTCAGTTCTTGTGGCAGAGTAGGGCTCCTTCTGCGGAAACTAGATTCCGGCTACTGAAGGAAGCCAGGGCTGTCTAGCTTTGCATACCCAGTTCTCTGCATTTGACTCCTGGCACCCTCCCTCTGCATGGCCCCCCACCGCAGCAGAGCTTAGACACATGGAGAAGTCATTGCAGGTACGAGTCGCAGGGCATCTGCTAGACCACAGGAACTCTTGAATTTCTTTCCCAGCTGGTGGCAAGTGTGGGGGAATTCCAGTTAGTTTAACCCCTTTCATTGCGGGTAGAAGAATTTTCCAAATTCCCTTGGATGCAGTGTGTGCCGGCGCCTGTGGCTTAGCAGGCATGCACTAACTTGCTGGTCTGCAGTAGCATGTCCATATGGCTGTTTGGTGTATTCTAGTGGGACCAGGCACTAGAAACTTATTTCCATTCTTTATTTTTTCCTGACACTTTGATTTTATATGCAAAGTTTATGGTATTAATGAAGCTATTAAGCAGCTGCATTGTGTCCAGAGATGGTCACTGCATTATCCACACTCTGAATCTGAAGTGAGGCACTTGGGTCTCTTGGGGTCTGGCTTCCAGAGTAGCCAGGAAGCCAATACTCTTGTTGAGCTCCTCTGAAAACCAATCTGATAACTTCAGCTGCCTTGGGATGGATTACGGAGGTTGAGTCAAAGGGGAGATGTCCAAATTTAGGCATTGAATATCGCTACCCAAAGAGTTCACGTAAGAGATGGGATTTTCGCAGATGCTGTGGTAACTGAGAGAGGATATAGTGATTTTGCAGGTGGTCACTGCAGACCGTGTGAATGAAGTGATTTTGCAGGGAGTGTTTTGGCAGTTCACTGACCTGCTGATCAGTGTTTCCTTGGCTCTAGGAACAGATAATGTGGAGTACCAGTTTGCCGTCAATAACGATACCACTGAGCTGCAAGTCAAGGACCTAGAACCCAATACCAACTATGTCTTCTATGTGGTCGCGTATTCTCAGCTTGGAGCAAGCCGGACATCCTCTTCTATAATCGTTCAGACCTTGGAGGATGGTGCGTTGCCTTAGATGGGTACTGGTGTCTGAAAAATGTTCTTTTCCTGTTTCATGATGTATGTTGAATATGCCGTGTAGAACAGTATCAGCAGCTACTAGAAAACCTGTACTTGCTGCTCCTGCGGCTTCTTGCCATAAGCCCCCTTTTTTTTTTCTTTTCTTTTTTTTCCGTAAGTGTATAGCAGAACCTTAGAAAACGAAAAGGTCACCCTGGTGATGAAGAGCGTGAAGATGACCTTGCTGAGACTGGGGCACAGTCACATCCTGCAGGAACTGCAGTTAGCTTCCCCAGGCTTTCACCTAGCTAATGGGATGTTGCTCCAGACTTGACTCTGGACCAGACTTGATCTGAACTCAGAGAAAAGATGTCTATTGCAATTTGTAGGCGTGGGATCAAGCTTAAAGTTGAGTCCCTCAAGAGTCAGTAGTTTGTGTTTATTTTACCTTTTATCATGTAGCGTTTTGTGAGCAGTGCAGGCAGGGCGCCTGAAGGACAGCTGCCCAACAGCGGAGGACACGTACAGGGCACAACAAACTTCGGGACAGTGGTCCAAAGAGATGGTTTTGGCAGCCTCATGTGGGCCCCTGCTATGCTGCAGGATGTATTATGTGCTTCTAATATTCCTGACGTAGTGACCTGCGTGGTCTCTTGTGTATGTGTCTGAAGCCTGAAAAGCTGGTTTGAAAGCATGAAAGCTGCCTGCAGCACAGATCTGTGACTCTTGAGGGAACAGGGATTCCCAGGCTGAGGCCTGAATCTGTGAGCCGTTTCTTTTAGTGTCTCCTCTGCGTTATACTGTACTGCAGGCCGATTAGCCGGTCTGTGCTGAAGTGCCCAGTTTATAGCGGACACAAGGTCACTTTTTAAGTATTGTCAGACAATTCTTCAAAGACTTTGGCATTCTCAAGTCAAGCAGAGAATTGTTGTTCAAGTGCAGGGGCCGTGAGGGTAGGAGAAGGGTGAGCTGTTCGGGCTGTTTCGTGAACTGGGACAGTAGCGGATCCTGGTTTGCACTGGATTTGTCCTGTGTCCTGACCACTCCTCTCCTCACCACAATGACTCCAGTTCTCTGTGACTGTTGAATTTGATGGAGTTGACTAGCAGTTTCAAGACGTAGTTTACTCCCTAAGGGGAGGTCAGACACTTATATTTTGCTCCCCTAGAGAGTAGGTTAGTAGCATATGTGAGGTGTGCTGTGGCCACTAGGTTTTAATCTGGCCTGCTCAAGCTGAGCAGCCTGTTTTCCTGCCTCTGCAGAAGCCTCGCTGATGCCCTGAGCTGTTGAAACATTGTGGGACATTGGTTCCCCTTGTAACAGCTTCTCCAGTGGCTGTGGCAGGGCCGAGACCAGCCACTGGCCTCCAGGCAACCAGAAGAGCTGGCAGAGATGTGCTCAAGCCTTGCCCCGGTCTTTATTGACTTCCCATTGTTGCTTCTACCCAGTTCCGAGCGCTGCCCCTCAGCTCTCCCTGTCGAGCATGACTCCTGGTGACATCCGTGTGACATGGCTGCCTCCTCCTCCGGAGCTGAGTAATGGCAAGATAACGAAGTACAAGATCGACTACTGCACCCTCAAGGAAGGTGAGGGAAACACCATTTGGAGGGAACTGATGTTTTCTGCTCTGGCATTGTCAACAGCATGTTGTGTTGAGAGGAAGAGGTGCAAGGCTGAAAACAGAGACCCCTTTTCACCCATGGCAGGCGAATGGCCCTTCCTTAGTCTGGTTCTGCTGTTGGTGGTCACAGAAGTGCTGGTCCCTCCTTTGGCAGGAGTTGACCTTTTCCTGTGGTTGTGGATTGAGCCTATGCTGATGCTTGTGTGTTTGTGCTACTCCATGAATGCCTATCCCACAGGGACAACCTTGTGATGCCCCCTGTACTGTGTTTGGTGGGGGAAGAGCTTGATGCTGATGAGAAGGAAGGGCAAATACATTAGACTCCTTTAAAATGGAATCTAATCAAGGTGATCCTTGTGTAAAGCAAGAAAGTATCCTGGCAAGGCTGTGTTGCTCTGTTGCTGATTTTTATCTGGTTTTATTTATGTTGTTAGACCCTCTAAGAAGCCTCCAGCAGGGATGATAATGTTTCCCTGTGCTGAATGCAGTCATTTCAATTCCATGTGTGCTCGCTTTGCAAATCCTTCTGGGTATTCACTCTTAAAACCATCAAAGCTCTACAGCTTATCACTTCCCAGGCTCGCGCGTCTTACTAAGAGAAGGATGGGGAACATGAGGAAGCGCTGGACATGTTCCCATGCGTTTGATCTGGATTAGTATTCTGCACTGTGACTTCTGGTTCTTGTTTTCTCACCTTATGACTGCATGTGGCTCTATGGCACCATAAAACTACGGAAACTTTTGCAGTCCAGAGACTGAATACTCAGCAGTTCAGTGTTACATAGCAGGGGCAGCACTTTCAGCTGAGCTCACGCTGCATGAAGTACAAAGCAAGACCTCTGCGTTCATGGTACAGTGATACAAATCTCCAGCAAGACTGACCATATCTGTTACAGAGAAAATCTTAGGCCATTCTCAGTTTAAATTTGCTGTTACCTCCCTTATGAGCATGGGTGGGCTGAAAAGGGAGCAATAAAACCATAGTCTGGCTTAGGTGAAAGTGTGAATTTTGCAGAAAGCAGGGCTGCTGGACAGTTCTGGTTCAAATTAAGGTGAGAATTTAAATGCAGAGATGAGAAGCACTGGAATCTGCCATCGGCTGTGCTCCTGTTCTGCAATCATGTCATCAGCAAGGTTTCTGACAGCTCCCCTTCCAGGCAGGCTTGGTGCTAAAGGCATCCTGCAGTTTTGAAAATGAAGAAAGGGATTGTCAGTCAGGGTATCTGTTTTGCCCCATTTGTAGTTCTCGCTTTTCCTGGTGGCACGAGCTTGCGTGGGGCAAAGCCAAGCCAGCCCAGGGCCTGTGGACCACAGGGGGTTGCTGGACTTTGTGTGGCTGCTTGGGCGTATTTCACTTGGACTGGGACAAACATGTTTTCCCTGATGTTACCTTGGTTCCAGCAGATCAGGTCACCTCCATTGAAGTGGGCGGAAATGAGACACAAATCACTCTCTACTCGCTGCATCCCAACAAAGTGTACAAAGTGCGCATTGCAGCCAGCACCAGCATGGGCTATGGGGCCCCTTCGGAATGGACCCAGCATCGGACTCCTGACAGGGACAACCAGACGCATGGTAAGAAGCTGACTGTTGCCTGAGATTCAGGGAGGGAGGCGCAGGACCTGAGCCTGGGTTGGAGATAATTTGCTTTCATGAGGGAATTGTAACCATTGCTTTTTGTTAGACCAGATACCCACCATTAGTTTTCTGTTCAGCTGCCCCTGTTTGTCTTGCTGCTTGCCTGGGTGATGGGTCGTTTCTCCCAGGTGATGCTGCTGGAAGGCCATAAGCCCTAAAAAAAAAAAAAAAAAAAAAAACCCTCAACGTTATAACGTTTGGGAGTGGATAGACAATTCTGTGTTACAGCGTTTGGGAGTGGAGAGACAATTCTGACAAACAGAGCTGAACCAACCTAGCCTCAGGCAGTGGTTAAAGACAGCAGCGACTCCGAAGACATTGAGAATCTGCCACTGTGGCTTCACGGTTGTTTTTGCTCTGTTGCCCAGTTGGTGGGGCCGTGGGAGAGCATCACCTTTCTGTCAGACTGCAGAGAGGTCCTGTTTGCAGGACGATCTCTCCTCGCACCCCTCCCTCACTGCCAGGGACAGGGAGAATGCAGTAGAGCCGGGAAACAGAGATAAATGGCTGAATAAATGGAGATAAATGCCTCTTATTTTGTTCTTCTAGTTCCGTTTGCCCCAACAGAATTAAAAGTCCGAGCGAAGATGGAGTCCCTCCTGATATCATGGCAACCCCCAGCCAACCATGCCCAGATATCAGGCTACAAACTCTACTACCGGGAAGTGGGCACGGAGGAGTCCAGTGATGAAAGCCCTTTGGATGGCGCTGAAGATGAGAGCTGGGACGTAGGGCCCATAAAACTAAAGAAGAAAGTGAAGCAGTACGAACTGACTCGACTAGGTTAGCTGGTTACATCCCCTCCTTAACAGTGGGCAAGGAAACCCAAAGTCTGTTCTTTGCATCGTGTAGCAGTTCCAGGACAGACTTCCAAGAGGCTTGGCTGCAGCTGGGGTTGGACCAGGACGGTGTGAGCTGAGCATCCTTCCTGCACCTTTTTAAGAGCACCCAAAACCATTTCCAGAGTGGGGCTAATAGGGCATGTTCTTAGGAGAGTTTAAAAGGAGGAAATTCTTCAAGGCGGCCTAGCAGGGATTGTATTTTTACCTGAGAACTTCTAATACAGTACTTAGTACTTATAAGTACTAATGTAACAACTTAGTATTACTAAATACCAATAAGTGATTTGAATCAATTAGAATATTGTATTGTGTCAGTATGAGAGTGCTTAGATTAAAATCTCTAGTCAGGACAAGGATCTCTCCTTGCCTGTGTATTTCTAAGCAGATTTCTGTAATTTGGGTACTATTTGAAAAATCTCCCCATTAAAATGCAGTGAGAGGTTAATTCACAGCCTACTGATTTTGGGTCTGTGATCTCCTCCACCTAAGGGAAAAGGGCAGAAGAGAGTGAGTGTCCACGGCTGGAGAACAAGTTTGTATCACAGTCAGGTCCACCTGCTGGCTAAGGTGCATTTGGTGTTTCCTGTAAGGAGTTATGTTTTTAACATACAGCACATATATTATGCATGGCATTAAGTTTGGTGTGCAGCACCTGGAAAGACCGTTTGCATCATCACTGAGTAGGTTTCCAACTCTCAAGTCATGTTGCAGCCATCCCGCTATTGAGAGGGTGTTAACAGTTATGAGTTTCTCTGAAGAATTTAGGTCTGTAATTACTGCGCTGAGGAAACCACATGTGAACATCATCACGTGCTGCGCTAACCACTGGCAAATCAGTTAGCAGAGGGACTCGGGAGTGGGCTGAATTGATTCCAAATGCTCTGGCACAGTGACGCGGAGAAGACTGCTTGTTCTTCTGTAATTACTTCCTTAAATTTGGGCATCCGTCAAGACATGATGGTTTCCTTACGATCTGGCTGGTGTGTATCAGCTATCATTGTGTCAGGAAGAGAGTCTCGGGTTTCTTCCAGCCATGGATGTTCTCTTTTCTCCCCCTTGCTCTGTTGAATGACATGCTATGACATGCTTCTGCTTGCGTACAGTGAAGGAAGGGGTCAGGAATCTGGCTGTGCTGCGGAAAGCGGGAAGTCTGGACATGAAACAAGAGGAAGAGTGGTTGGGATTTAGAAGAGTTTACATTTGTGGAAGGGAATTCCCAGCACAGGTGCTTGCATCTGCGTAGCGGTCTTGTAGGCAGGGTGGGTTGGAATCTCAGAGAAGATTGGTAGACTAACATGGTAGACTAACATCCGCCGGCGCTGTGGCACTCGGCGGATGGGAAAGCAGCTGAGTGGGTTTCCCAGCTCATGGATGTCTGCCTGTGAATCATGGCGATGGAAACTTCTTTTAATGTATAAGAAAACTATTTCTTGGGAATATCTATTGATGTCAGGGTAAGGGGGTTGTGCATGGTGAAAGGTGCTCTCTCATGGGAGAGTGAGATTTGCCCAGGATGGGCACTGGAGGGCTGTTGCAGCTGAAACTACAAATTGGGTCAAGAGATTGAAGAGATAAGGTGTCAGGAAATCCCAGGAGGCGGCACTGGGAATAGAAGGCTGTAGCCCAGACCTGGTTGCATACCATGTCACTGCAAACAAGGTCTCAATCTCCCCCTTGGACATGCTGTACTGTTGCAGCACAAACAGTCGCTAAAGGCAGCTTGGTCTCTACGTCTCTGCACGCTGCCCCTTCTCTTGACTTGGTTTGGGGTGCAGCTTGCGAGACAAAACTCTGGTCCCACTGCTTGTTCCTGGGGAACATGACTTACACTTCCTGATTTTTTTTTTTTTTCTTTTTTTCCTGTTTTTTTTTTTCCAGGAGCCCACCAGGCAACAGGGGAAGGCCTTCTAAAGAGAGAGCCCCTTCTGGGGCTCAGACAGGGCTGGATGGGTATGCAGAAAGCAGCTTTGCACACAGCTCCTGAGCACACAGTTGCTCTTTACTTACAGCAACAGTGCAACTGTTACACCACTAACGAGCCCTGCACCCATTTCCCTGCCTTAGTTTCCCCAGGACATCAGGGTGTGTGTTAGGCTGCAGTGAGGGCCCATAGGCTCGTCCAGTGTCAGTTTCTTGTTTCGTCTTGCACTGGCTCGTTCTGCTGTTAAATGGTACCAGCTTTGCCTATCACCTCTTCTCTGTCCTGCAGACATCTTCTTCCTCAACCTTCTCCTTACCCTTAACATCTGGCTTCTTGATTTTGCCTTTGGTAATGTCCCAGCTCTCTCTATTCGAGCTGTCTGAAATAGGAGAAGACTTTTTCTCCCATGCTGTTGCTAACCTCTAGAGCATATGTTGTTTCTCCTTGACGAAAAGTCATTAGTGAAATTACTAATGACACTTCTTGTATCTAGTCTGGAAGTAATGTGCTGAAACCTTGTCAGAGAGGTGGGTGGCTGTTCAAAGGCACATAAGAAATGCAGCAATTTCATGATCCCATGACATCAAAAGGAAGCTGTCCTGAATCACCGTGAGTGCTTATCCCTGAGAAGTTCTCATTGACTTCCATCTGTGTTCTAGCAATTAGTCTCTGAAATGGGGTGCAACTACCAAGGCCATAATTTACATGAAAAATAAACAGTAAGGAGCTGATCCTGTCCTCCACGTTCACATGAAGGAAGACATGCTTCTGGGAGTGGCTCCTTGGAGATCTGGGTATTTTCCCACTTACGGGAAAGTATGGCATCTGGCCTGCATGAACACCTTGAAAACTGAGTGAAACAACATATTTAGTATATTGGCTATATTACACAGTCATCCAGATTAGTGATTTGAAATGATCTGGACTAGATTATTCTGCTTATATTTAATGTATGATGGAATGCAATGAAATACATCTGTTTTCATGCTGCCTACTAGCTTCTTGTCAGCTTGATAGAACTTTGTCTGCATATTCTAAGAACTTGAACATCTGGGCCTGTATATAAAAAGTGGAGCCAAACCTCTGACAGAGAAATCCAAAGTTCCTTTATTTTCAGAATATGTGTCGCTTGATCATGTGGCAGAGCTGCTGCGGCTTCATGTGCAAGTGGCCACCGTATTGGTCCTACTTCAGATAACCTATACATGCTGAAAATTGCCTGTACATCCAGGGCCCACCAGTTTTCTGATAGAAACGTTGTTAACTGCGTCTTGGGAATTTAGTCTGCTTGCTGATTCCTAGAGACTGGGCTGTGCTGGATGGTACAAGGTGCAAATGAGGGCTACTTGTCTGGGAGATTCTTGTGCATCCTTAAAGCATCCTGCACTTAACGACAGCCAGAGGCTACACTGGATAGTCTTCTGATCTCATCCAGACACGTCACATGTAAATGCTGAACGCCCACACCCAAGCCGTGAGAGCTGCTGTGTGCTTTCAGTATTGAGAATCTGGCTGAGGAACATGGCCTTTCCTGTGGGTGACAGTTCAAGCGAGGTTTCAACCTGGCTGGGATGTACTGCAGAGAGCTTTCAGCTCAGTGTCTGGGGCCAGCCTCTTGCTGCTCTGTGGAGGTGGAGGACTTGTCCTTTCCTTCCCTTCGTTCTCTAACTCAGGCCGACCACAGCTGCAGCACATCTGCAAGCACTTCCTCCCTGCTTGGATCACATCATCCGCAACGCGCTCCCGTCCCAGTGAAGTCTGGCCAAATGCTCAGGCAGGAGCCTGGAGTGTGTGTGCTGGTGACAGACAGGCTGTGGGGCGCTCTGTTCCACCAAACCCGTGGACCCAGCCACAGGGAAGTTGAGCATGTTTTGGCCTCTTCCCCCTTGTGTGGGTTTGAGGAGTTTTCCTGCGGTTGGAGCGTAACAATACGGATCAGCAAGCCTGTTCCTGCAGCAGGACGGCATCCAGGCTGCCTTGGTGGTAGACAAAACTGTTTGCTTTTGGGATTCTTTCAGGGAGAAAAATGTGGCTGAACTGTTTTTATATTCTGAGCGTGAACATGTGTTGTGGAGCAGCGAGAGCCTTTGGTAATTGGTACCATTAGCCTCTGGGAGCATAATCAGTGCAGTAATAATAAAATTGGCATCAATAAGAAAGGCATTGTGCTGCTTACGTTGTCTGGCAAAGGGAGCAATGATCTATCAGGGCAGGGAAGGAACAGGCACGTCCCAAATTAACAAGCTTCATCAACACATTGCAGCCAAGGCAACCAAAGACAGTCTGGACTGCTCTCCCTGAGCTTCTGAACGGGCTGGCTGCCAAAGAGAGAAACTGGCGACTCTCTTATTTGAGAACTTTGGGTCTCCCAAATTGTTTCCTCCGTTAAACATCTCCATGAAAAGAAGACTCGGACGTTCCTTGACACAATAGAGGAGTGTTTCAGCTGATGAAAGGCAGGAAGAAAGAGGGCAGTGAGTTTTGAAACAGCCAGAGCACTGCTAGGGAACAGGGTGCCCTGTCCTGCAGCTCTGTTTGGGTGAAAGTGTGATGTTTCCCGGAGAGTGCATGGCTGTCTGATGTGAAGGGTGTGTACTGAGGATCCTCCAGTTTCTGGTGTGGGATTTGTGTGCACTCTTGCTTTTCTAATTGCAAGTGAAGAACCTCTCTTTGCTATGGAGGCAATATAGCGAAAGCTCCCGGTGACTTAAATAACAGGGGATGTAAGGACTTGCTGGAAGAGAGAGCCTCACAGCAACGAATAAATCAGAAAGCCCTTTGGATATGAGAGGTGCTGCATCGTTTTGGAGAGAGGAGAGGATGTTGTCACTCAACAACAGAAAACAATGAAGTGTGTCCACTTGCATGGGGGAGAGAGAGGAGTCACTGTGCATAGGTTTCGTTAGTAATCTAAGGAGTAGAAAGATCAGATGCTGAGATGATGTTCCACAGGCTGTGATGCTGATTTGCCCAAAGCTACCGAGGGTCCATTTGCTACTGCTAAGTTTCAGCCCCTGTAAAAGGGGAGGACAGACCTAGGGAGTAGTTCTGAGGGTGAACAAGCCAGCGTTTGAGTGGGAGAAGTGGAAGGGAAGGACCTGATAAATTTTAACAAATGCAGCTCTGTTAAAGGAGCTGTCTTGGATGGTGGGAAAAACTGGTTGGATCTAAGAAAAGGTGCCTAGATGGACTGGGTGATAACATTCCCCCCCGCTCCCACCCCAAACCACCAACAACAGACAAACCCTGGTTGTTTTTTTTTTTCTAGTTCCTGGGAAACTCTATGAGGTGAAGCTGGTGGCATTCAATAAGCATGAAGATGGCTATGCAGCGGTTTGGAAGGGCAAAACAGAAAAGGCACCTGTGACAGCAGTAGGTGAGAAATGCCTTTCATTTGTTGTTCGTCGCTTCTGTTTGGTGGTGTGGCTTCAAAGGAAGGCTAAAATTAAAGTTACAGAGGAAGGACTTCGAGGGAGACATTACCAAAATGGGGTAGATCCCAATATGAGGGCACTCACTCCCTGTGACACTGTAAATCGCTTTGGAGGAATTAACTTGGGAAGGAGGGAAAGGAGCAGAATATCCCCATCTTGTCCTGAGTTTGGATAGGCTTCACCATGTCCTCTCTGGCCCTATTAGTGGCTCAAGGATGGTCTTGGAAATAGCCAAATAACCTGGGTTTCATCTGTGACACTATAAAGACCCCAGGACACAAATTAGCGGTGTTTCTCACAGCATTATAAAGAAGTTAAAGCTCTGAAGACCCAGGCTCCATTCCCAGCTCTGCCAGTCTGTTGTGGGACGGTGAACAGTCTTGGCCCTTCCTTACCCTGGTATGGGCCTGTTGAGTGTGTAACTTTGAAACTGGCCTTTGCCTCACAGTAGTACACCGCCAGCCTGGTGTGTGGATCTTCATAACACACACGGATCCCACAGATGAGGAAAAGCGTGCTCTTCAGACCACTGCATGCACTGAAGGGTTAAGGTGTCCAAGCTTAACCTGGAGGCCTGTGTATTTGTGCAAGCTTCATAATCTAGGCCAGTTTTCTTCCTTGTTTTCTGTGTCTGACAGCTGTCCCTTGCCTTCCTGTGTCATTTACGTCTCCACGTCTCTCTTCTTTCTGTGGTGCAGATCCTCCAGTACAGAAGGGTCCACCACTGCCTCCGGTCCAAGTCTATGCAGAGTCCAACAGTTCAACTTCCATATGGCTCAGGTGGAAGAAGCCCGACTTCACCACAGTCAAGATTGTCAACTACACCGTGCGCTTCAGCCCATGGGGCCTGAAAAACGCCTCTCTCGTCACATACTACACAAGGTAAAGTGGGACGCTAAGGGTTCATCTGCCATGTCAGGAATAGACACGAGATGGGAGAAACCTGCAGGGAAGGTCCAGTGCTGAGCAAGTTCCTGGGCATTTCACATGCTGCAAATGTCTGCCTTGGACTTTATCACAAATACATTCAGAGCTGCTAAACTGTGGCACTGGGACTTCCACATAGGGAGTTGTCCGTAACTTAAATGCCAAAGGGTCATTTACTGACTGGTCTCTGCCTCTTTTCTGCTCTGACTGGATTGTACATGCCTGTTTCCTTGTTAATAATGAAGCCAGATGCAGCTATGGCCAGTCTCAAAACATTCATGATTTGTGAGATGGTCCTCACAAGATTGATGGAAGAATTGCAAGAGTCTAAGCAGTAATAATAATTTGGGCATATATTTTAAATCTGACTTCCCATGCCGGTCTTCAGCCTGTAATTGGGCTGTGTTTTCAGGCTTTTCTCTGCAAGCACATCATAAATGGTCCTACTTTGCTATGTAACTGGGAGCTGAGTGTTCTTAACATTCACACGACTGCATTCACGTGGAGCTTTAAGTGAAACATCAAATACAGTAAGAGTTAAAATAATCTCTTACGGTGCTCCTGGTAAGGTGCCAAGGTGGCAGTGGGTGGGAGAACCTGCTAGTGTTCACGGCCTTGTGCACGGCATCCTCTTTTGGCAGCTCGGATGAAGACATTCTCATTAGTGGGTTGAAGCCCTACACCAGGTACGAGTTTGCTGTGCAGTCCAATGGTGTTGGCATCGATGGGCCCTTTGGCAGCGTGGTGGAGCGGTTCACCCTTCCAGATCGTGAGTATTTATGAGGATTGAATCCTGATTTCTCCTGGCTTTCCCTAAATTTCTGTCAGACCTCTCTAACTTGGCCCTGAATGGTGCGGCGATCTCTAACTACCTTCAAGTTCAAGTTTATGTGTACATAAAAGCTGAGAGCCCCTGTGGGTCCCAGTGAGTCTCCCAAGCCCGTTGAAGGAGTGCCGCTTTGTAAGCGGAGAAGAGCATGTAAAGAGAAATGGGGGCAACGATTTCTGTACTACAGAGTTCCCTCTGGGTTCCTTCAGAGAAATACTGCTCACTAGAGAGAGTTGATGGTGTTGTTTAAAACAGAGTCCTCCCCAGTGCTGAATATCTCTGTCAAAACGAGCGTGCCTTGCCCAGCCCTGGCTCTCCAGTAGGACCTCCACCTCTTAGCTTCAGGCCTGACGAGGGCTGGGAGGCAGAGATGATCCTGGGAGCTGCAGCGGTTTAGCTCCTTAATCTCTAGCAGCTTTTCCTGTATTTGGCTTCACAGAACAGCGGTGATTGGCGTTGAAGGTGTCACGTGCCCTGCTTTCCACAGCTGGGGCCTGGGGCTGGTCGCAGTATAAGCAGGGCTTTGGGGGAGATGGAGAAGAAAGCAACAAGGAGGGTGTGTACACTAGGAACGTCCTCTCAAAGATGAACAATGTTGTACAACATCAAACTGAGCAACATGGCTTCTCCGGCACTGTTGTGCTTCCCTTGGCTGGTTGGCCAAGGTGCACCTGTTAACTCTTGTACTGGGCTCAGCACACTCCCCCCTCCACAGCGTGTTTGGGTGGGATGTCCAGTCACCCAGGTCACTCCTCATTTCATGCTTGCAAACATGGCTGTGGCACCGCTGAAAAGGGTTCACAGCAGGCAGAGCAGTCATTGTGCCCTGCAGGTCGAGTGCTTTCCTCCTCGTTTCTGCTGTTCACACTGAGTCTTTACCTGTATCTGCCAGGTCCTTCAACTCCTCCTTCTGACCTGCGGCTGCACCCGCTCAACCCCTATGCTGTCCAGGTGCATTGGTGCCCCCCTGCTGAGCCCAACGGCATCATCGTGGAGTACCTCATCCTGTACAATGCCAACAACACGCAGCCCGATGACATGTGGACCTTGCTAACACGTGAAGGTGAGCCTCCCAGGGGTGCTGTAACCCGAGCAAACACTTACCTGCAGTCTCCTCTAAACTCAAGTAAATGCTCCATGAGGTTATTTTCCTCCTGCCTTCTTCCCTGGATCTGTATCTCTGCCTACAGAGTCCTGGCTGGTCAGTCCTACTGGCTCAGCCCATGTGAATAAATTGCTCAGCACTGTGCTAATGTACCTTCTGACTGGCTCAGACAGCGCGACAAGCAAGATCTGTGTTGCCCGAGTGTAGCCAAAGTCCAGGAAAAGTCGGGCTTGCTGAAGAGAGAACACGGAGATGGCTGTCTGAGAGGAGAGGTGGGGCTCATGCCAGTACCAGGTTTCCAGGCTCTCGCTCTCCCCTCTTTTGGGAAGAAGGGCACAGTATTATTAGAGGGGAAGGCAGCGTGAGGGTTTGCTGTTGACTCAAGGTCCAAGGTGCACCTCAGGTGTTAGAGACAGGGGAGACCTGTCTGAGAAGCTCTGTTTGAAGCAAACAGCCTTGGTGGCTCACCATGGGGGCAGCCACTCAAGGAATCGGGCTTAATGGGCCCCGACTCCTTGTAAATGGAATCATAGCCAAATTGGTCAAGCCTTTAAAGTGTGTTTTAATTAGCCATCAAAGTCAGTGTTTCTCTGGCTTTGATTTTTGCCTCCCTTTGAATGTATATTTGTATGTGCTCAAGGAGCTTGTGCTGCCAGCTTTCTTGTGGTTTGTGCTGGGCCTTGCTCCTGGTCATAGAGGAGAGGCCAGGAGCATAGCTGCTGCAAGACAGGAAATCATACATTTCTAGGGCTGAAACAGCCACTATCATCCTGCAAATGTCCTGTGGATACAGGCTACCAGCCAGTAATTCCTAGGAGAACATATGCCAGCAGCGCCACATGCAGCCTGTATCAGCTGTTTAAGCAGAAAATTCACTAACTTCTGAGAGGTGTATGAATTCTCTCTTAGAGCACATGGCATGAAATCTGTCACTTCTGGGGATCCAACAGAATTCCACTGCTGCTTTGCTGCAACCCTCTGAATAAACTTGAAACTGCTTGTATTATTCCTCTTTTGACTTGCTTTTGATCAGGAAATATCTTCAGCACTGAAGTGCATGGCCTGGAAAGTGATACCAGATACTTCTTTAAGATGGGAGCAAAGACAGTCGTGGGATCCGGGCCCTATTCAAATGTTAAGGATGTGCACACCCTCCGAGAGAAGCTGTCTGGTACGAGTTTCCCCTTTGTCCTGGGGTGGGAGGTGAGTCGTGTTGCTGAAGACTGCAGGTTGTCAGCAGCAGCACTTCTCTGAATGTGCCACCGAACTGCCTCACAGCAGAGTCCTCACGTGTGCAGCTCCACGAGCCTCAGGCAGCTCGAGGACCTGTCCCACAGCAGACCTTGATCTGTCTTCCCTCCCTCAAGCCCTACGGAAAGGCACATGCAACCTGCACCTTGCTGCCTTTCTGTTAGGCCTGTGTCGCATCAAGTTAGTGAATGTACGTAGATGCCAGTATGCTTCAAGCTGCTTTAAACGGTCACTGTCAAGCCATTTTTTCTCTTTATGATTCTGAGTGTATTAAATACCTGCCAAAGTGGGGAAGGCAGACCTCAGTGTCCCAAGCTTTTAGAGAATAGGTTTTTTTCATCTGTACTTTTCTCCCCGCTTCATTGCGTGTCTATACAGCATCACCCATTACTTCTAGTAAAGCTAATGCTTCTCTGAACGTGAGACGCTTTTTGCCTTTTTCCTGCTATCAGTTGAAATGACACATCTGTCCTTTCCCCACTAGATGTTCTGGATATCCACTCTGTCACAGGAATCATTGTGGGAGTCTGCCTGGGACTGCTCTGCATACTCTTCTGCATGTGCGCCAGCTTCCGCAACAGCAAGCAGAGGTAGGCATCGCTTTGCCTTTGCAGGAGGTAAAGGAGGTTGATGTGGAAGGAGATGAAATGCATTGAGCTTCTTTCCCACGTTCGGTCGGCCTGTTTGACACCGCAGTTGAGTGGAAGGCTGTTTAGGATCCAAAATATGACATCAGTTAATACAAAGATTGAGTCTTGGAAGTGCTAGCCATCAAAGGAAAATATTTTAGTCAATATAGTCTTTTTGCTGATTTTACTTATTTTCCCAATAGTTTCCCTTTAATTTGCGTTATTATACAAATATTTTTTGCAGGGAGTTTAAAAAAAAAATAAAAATGTTACCTATGTGTGTTTGTGCGGGCAGTGTTTGGCTTCTGCGGTTGGACAGCTCTGACGACGTTAGGAAAGAGTTTGTTAACTTCCAGTTAGAAAAATGATGGAAGACTTTGACAGATTGGTTTGAGTACGGTTGGACTCAGCCCAAAGCCCTCTGCTTTCTCAGGGATCTGAATCCAGCCACAAGTGTTTGGAAAGATAACGACTGGAAATCACCCTAATTTCTGAGAAAAGCATTGAGCTGGTGGCAAATCCCAGGTGCAAGCAACTTCTGAAGTCTCATCCTGGAGTGGCCCCCAAACCCTCCTGTCCTATTACTTCTCTTATGTGTAAAGCAGAGATAACAAGATGGGCACAACTCCCCGTGGACAGGGATTAGTGAGCTCCATCCTGGGGACTTGCGTTGTCCTTTGTCTCTGTGACCTGCCGGTGCGGGGAGGGCTGTGATGTCTGCCTCCAGCAGTGTGCTTTGTGTCAGCTCTGGGATTAAGCGAAAGGAGAAGGAGAAATGCACCTGGGGAGAGGCTACTGCGTTGAGAGCTGCAACAGTAGGATGTGGGTAGACGATCTCCTTCCTCAGGAGTGTCAGGGCTGGGACTTGGTCCCCGGCTCTTCCACAAGGACAGACTGAGCGGTCCTGAGTGGATTGTCTTTTCTGGCAGTCCCATGGCTGGCGGGGTGGAGGGTTGTGAGGCTCACCGGAGATGCCAAGTCTGCCAACTCTTCCTTATATTCTTTCAGGGAGGCCCTGCCAGGCCTGGACTCCCAAGCATCCAGCAGCCACACTTACTACCACCGGGGCAGGCAAGGGGTGGCAGCTCCCAGTGCCACCTCAGACTCTCACGAGCTGGAGTCCCTCATGTCCCCGCTCCCAGAGGATGCACCTGTGCCCCTTGGGGACATCACAGAGCTGACAGAAGTGCACAGTCTCATCCACACCAGCCTCCCTGAGGACGCCATCCATGGGAAGAGGAAGGTAATGACCTAAGCACACGGTGTCTGAACTCCTGTGCCAGGCAGGAGCCTTTGCTTGGTGTGTCACTGCTGGGAAGCCAGGGTCTGATCCTGTCCTGGCTCTGGAAAGCGCTGGTAGCCTTGGCTATAGGCTGCTGCTGGACAGCCATGCAGTTCCCTCTGACTGTAAGATGGAGTAGCTCAGTCTTGGCTGTCAGATCTACGTTTGGGACCCCTGTGCTGCCCCCCTCCCCTCTTCACCCCTTGTCCCCAAGCAAGCAGCTACCAAACTTAATTGCCGCAGAAAGTTGCGTTCTTCCTGTTGCTGTGGCATAAGGATCGTGTGAGAAAGTGGCTGCCGTCTGGCTCAGAGAACTAAACAGCCTGGGGAAGAGCATCTGAGGAAAACAGCCATGTGCTGCCTGTTAATTAGTGGTCCAGTCTCTGCTCCTACCCTGGCACAGTCCCAGTACTTACAGTGAGTCCTAGAATTATCCATACAGGTATTTCTCCTCAGAAAAAAATCTCCAAGCGCTGTGCTGTTTTGGGAGGTTGAGCAAGGGAGACCTCCTCCCACCCAGCTGAGATCCTGTGGAGTTGGTGCAAGGGTGCTACCGTATCTTCAGGGTACTTGGGGGACTGGTCATGGTGGAGGGTGAAATAGCAACACGTCTCCACTCCAGACATCAGCTCTGTGATGGCCAGCTGGATGTTCTGCTTTCCAGGATACTCACTTTTTGGGGGTAAAAGGTGCTTTGTCCATAAATAGTGTAATATACCCTTGAAGATGAAGAGGTGAAACTGTGTTTTATTTGTGGACTTCATTCTTTGAAGTAGTCTTTTTCTGCCCTTCTTGATTTGCCTGACATTGCGTTGTCTTTCACTCCTTGCCCGTTCTGTCTCAAGCTTGCCTGAAACATTTCATTCCATTAGGGAACCTTTAATTGGCCTAATTTAGTTAATCTGTTTATGTCTCTCTTTGTAACCCAGGGAGAGCATGTAAAGTAATTAGGAGGTTCAGTAAAACAAATGCATTGTGAGCGCATGGGATTTCATGTTTGCATCAACGATACCTTCCCACCAGTGACAAGTGAGCATATGTTCAGGTTACCCCACTACTTCCACAGGTGCTACAGCCCAGTCCCGAGAGACCGGTCCTCGCTGCTAGTAGTGATGCAGGTGCAGCCCCTTGGAAATGCTGCATTTTCACCTGCCCTTAATAGTCCTGTGGGCTGAACCTGTTCTCAAGGCCATCCCCGACTGCTGGGTCAGACCAGTGCTCAGCTGAAGAAGATGGTTTGCAGCATAGGCAGCCCACGTGCTCATGTGGTAGCATCCACGCTGCATCCATAGATTTCAGCGGAATGTGGCTGCCTTTCTGGATCCAAGCCAAAGAGTGTGAGGAATTTCCTACAGCCCTTTCTGTTAAACAAGGAACAAATGTTTCCAGTGAGGGTGATTTACCCTGCAAACAGGTCGGAGAGGGGGGAATTTCCCTCCCCTGGGAGGCCTTTCTAGGGGAAGCATATCCAGATCTCTCCCCCAAAGCAGGGATCTTGTCTTTGTGTCTGCGGAGCAAGGGCTGGAGAGGGCAGCGTCAAGGCCTGGCTGCTCAGGGCTTAGCCTGAGAGCTTGGGGCCCCCAGCGTCTGTCGCTGAGGCCGGCAGTGGCAGGCAGCAGGGTTATCTTCGGAGATCAGAGCTTCAGCAGAGAGGTGATGTTGGCTGTAGTTTCTCTGTCTCCCCAGGAGCTTTGCAGCCTTGTCCTCGGTTTGGCATTCACCAGCCAGAATCCCTCAGCAGCCCTGTACAGGCGAAAGGAGACCCCCGCAGAGGGGCAGAGCAGGGAACGAGCCTTGGGGGAATATAGAGGAGAGGGCATGAGACCGGCTCCAGAAAGAGGGCCGCGCCGGCCCCAGCGCTGTGAGCACAATGCTCAGATGCTCACAAACATCTGGGCTGGGTGAGGGCCACCTGCCTTGCCTTTCTTCTGTGGCAGGGGAGGCAGGACATGGGAGAGCAGGGTCAGTGTCACCTGCAGCTGGCTTGCCTGGCCCTGGTGGGGGCTGTTCCCCTGCAGCCAGTCTCCAGGGGATGGCAGTAAATACGGCCATGAGGGGAGGGGGGGGACTGCTAACTTCCCAGGTGAGTTCACCTCTTACCAGTTTTTCTCCATAAACCTGTTATTTCCAGTCTCCTCCCTGGCTAATGTCTAAGTTGATGTGATGGAGAAGGATATAGTCTATCAGTCTAATTGGAGGGGGAAGGGCTACTGGGAGTTAAATGCACTGAGGAGTTTTGCCAGCAGAATAAAGGGCTTGTTTTTTGATCGCTAAAAGTAGGAAAGCAAGGATCACTGAGGAGCAGCTGCACACAGCCACCGGGAGAGCAGCGTGGTCACCCGTGCTGCCCAGCGAGGACAGGAGAGCGCAGAATGGCTGCCGGGAGCAACAGGCTGTTGTTGCTGGGAGCGGGCACTGGAGGGAGATGTGCTCCCATGCAGGAAGCCTGGTGCTCTCGGATGCCCCATTCCAGCTGGAAGTGCCACCTGCGCTGCCTCAAGCCCGAGCCAGCGCTGAGCACCAGGCTGCAGGCAGGCTCAGTAAGCCAGGCCTGGAAAGCCGGGCCAGAGACAGGCGGCAGTTCTGCCAGCGGGAGTGGCATAGGGTGCCTGCAGGTAGGGTGCAGGATGGGAGGCGTCAGAGGATGGCTTAATTAACCTTAGCAAAGTCATTAGATGTATCAGTGCGTAAGTGTCTTCCTCTCTAAACTGCAGATAATGCCAGTGCGCTACAGGAGGAATCACTTACTGACAGAAATACCTAACTGCCAGTAGATACTCTGGGTCATTTCCCATCCTAGGTAGAAGGAACCCTATAGACTCTGCGAGGCGCTGGGAAATGCTGTTTTGTACTGATTGCACATTGGCTTGCAACGTCCTATGGGAAAGTGAAACGGCTCTCGTTCTGGCCCTCCCCCCCCCCCCCCCATCCTGCCCTGTCCTCCTCACTCTGACATGTATATTCAAGGGTGAAAAGGCTTAGGCCAAAACCATCTTTAGGCTGGAGTAGTCAGGAGGCCACGTGTCCCAAAGTGTGTGGTGCAAGTGACCTGCCTGGGTGGCTGGAGAGTTAGTCGGGTCTCATGAGCACAGCTGGACTGGGACAGGCATGCCTGGTCCCACAACAGATGCACATCAGACTTGTGTGCAGCTCCCTGTTCATAGACAAAAAGCTTCTAGCCCAGGCCCAAGCGTGTGTTGCAGAGTCCCTGGGTTCTCCTGTGCAAATGGCTTCTTCCTGTGGCCGTTTCTGCTAGCCTGCCAGAAGCAGCTGGCGGACCTGTGTGGAGCCGAGTGCCCCCAGGAGCTTTGTACCCCATAGTGGCCAGCTGCCTGTTTTGTCTTCTCTTCTCTTTTCTCATGCTGTGAGTGTTGTTGAGGCTGTGAAAACCCATAGCAAGGAATGCAGTGGAGCCACAGGAAAGAGCAAATGCTTGTGAAGGAAGCTCTTGGCAAGGACAGGCTGCCCAGGTGCTCTGGATCTGGTACTAGCGCTTGCAGTCCTAGTCAGTAAAGAAAGGGAGTGAGAAGTGTCTCTAGGTTCCCTTATTTAACAGCGTATCGTGCACTACAGCGCTCATAATGTCAGCTGGGGCAAACCCTTAGTCTGAGGCTGCTGCCACGGTTGGGCAGGCTGATGTAGCTGTGACGCTGCCAAACTGGCAGCTGCAAGCCTGTGTGACCTTGTCTGCCTGCCTGCTAGGCCCTCCGTCTTCGAGGTACTCTCCTGAAACCCGTGCGGTGTCGGCTGGGTAGCACCTGCCATTAACAGCAGCAGTGATAGCTGCTCCCCTGCTTGCAGGCTTTTCACATACCAGCTTGTTACTTTGCATTTAGTGGATCTGTCTTAATTGTTTATATCCTTGTGGCAGCCTGAGGCCCCAGGGGAGATCGGAGGCTCAATGTTGATAGGAGATGTACAGACACAAAGAAGAGACCGTCCCTGTGCCTCAAACAGTCATAGCGAGTGAATATCGCTTCACAGGGGTGAAGACTGAAGACCAGTGAGACTGAGGGTAGGAAGTTTCCCACAGTGCTATTTGAACCGACTTGTGCAAAGCATCCTAGGGAAGGGCTTCGAGAAGTTCCCTAGTCCTCCTTCAAGTCAAGCTCCCCAGTTCCTTTGAATGCAGGACAGTGATTCCTCTTATAATGGAATGGAAGGACACAGTCTTTCTTTCCTCCATCTCCCCCTCAGTCCCTTGATGAGGGACATGCCTCCTTCATACCACTTCATGTGGCCAAGAACCTAAACCCCTCTCTCCTGATCTCTTGGCATGGTATGGGTACAGGTAAATTCCCAGCACTGTGGCTTCAGAAGGAGAAAGGGGGAAAATCCCATGTCTTGGGCTTGGTAGTGTCCTGGGATGCTGGGACAGTTGCTGGACAGCCCACAGGAGACATCCGGCCACCCTGCCCCTGGCTGCAGAAGAGCAAGGTCCTACTGCAGCTGAGCCATCAGCGTGGGGCCCCTCTGTATGGCTGACAGCTCCATTAGGCAGAAGTGAACTTGGCCATTTAGTGGGCCCTTTTCCTTCCCTCTGTGCATTTCCCAGTGGTCACACGCAAGGATTTGTAAATGCACTGACAAGTGATTTTTCTCTTCTTGCTCTCTGCCCCTTCCAGGTGACCCCCAGAGTGTGATGCCCTCAGTAGCAGGGGTTATAAATAACACTGTCATGCACGAGCTGTGGTGATGCAGCTCTGTTGTTTCCCCTGACAGATGGACTGGGGACGATAAGATGGCTCGGCTCCAGACATCTCTGCCTCTGCTGCTTTTGGGCCAAGCAATTTGGGGGGTGGGGGGAATGTTAAAAAGCATCTGCTTTCCATGGAAGACTTCAGCTTTTCACTGAATGAAGCCAAACCCAAGCATTTCGGCTTGGAAATATTTGCTGTTTTGCTTCTTGAGAGCTGGAGCCTTGACGGCTTGCTGTCCCGCTCTGTCCCTATGGGCCTCCTTCCCTCCGGGACTGCCTTTGCCGTGAAGCGTCCCTGTGACTCAGAGAGCAAAAGCTGTAATTCGTCAGGGAACTTGGATCTTCCCAGTTGTTTTTCCTCTTGTTGAAATTTTTCTGCCTGGAAAAAGAAGTCGCAATGTTTTCTCAAAAGTCTAAGATGAGAGCTGTGCTCCTGTGACAGCTAACAGAGATTCTCCTTTATCTGGTGTGGCAGAGATCTGTGTTATGTTGCATCTTGTTTTGAGGCCCAGCTGCTGGCTAGGATGCCTGTATGTTTGCATGACATGGAGCTCTCCCACTTCCATAGGCTGCTGTGGTACTGCTGGGTAATCGATGCCTTCTCCCCACTATGTCATCCTTAAAAGCTGGGCACATCCGAAATGTCCCCAGCCTTGTTTTGCACAAGATCTCAAGCTAGTTTGAATCACCATCCTCATAAAACAAGGAAGGTTTCAAGATCAGCATTTCCTGCATGTTCATTCTCAGCTTGTATATTTGCATGAAATCATTAGTTGTCACTGAGAAGGTAACATGATCTAGGCTCATTTTTACCAGTCAGAGCTTCTATAAAAAGGTTCAAATGAAAAGGCTTGTTTGCTTTGATAAGGGTTTAGCTGTAATGGAAACGCCTTTTATTGGAAGATGCTTTTATTATTTTTCATTCTTGTGTTTGCAGTGAACTCAAAAAGGGATTTTTTTCCTCTTTAAATTAGTATTAGACTGACACTCCTTGCCCTCATTCTTCTACTGTAAAAAACCAAAATTTCCTTGTCTTCCCTCAGCCATTCACTAGTCCCTCTCAAGTAGAAAGAAATAGCATCATTTTTTACACCAAGAGATACTGCTTGAAAAAACAGAGCTTTCAGGAACACAAGAAGTTCTTCAGGTCTCTGGTGAAAACAGGCCTAGAGTTAATTGCAGCTGCCCAACCTCAGAGACTAAGCCCCAAGAGGGATTTTTTTCCCCCCCTAAACATAATGTGCTTGAATAACATGTGGGATATAGGCCATGTTTTGTGGCTGGTGGCTTTTTTTGGTTGTTTGTTGAAAGTTGCAAACTGGTACAAAACAAGTTTGTTCTTCATTGCAGCCAATTTCAGCCAGAGCTGAACAGGCTGTTCCCAGAGTCATCAAAACCTATGTAAACATGGCAGATTGACATTTCCGCTAACAGATGGTCCATTGGGGATTGCAGTAGAGCTGCCTGTTTCTTTCCACGTTTTTTGGTATTCACAAGATGCCTGCAAGAAGGTTTTCAAGTTTGCTTTGTGTATGTGTATGCGTGTGATGCTCAGATCTCTCTGATGGCAAATATGCATGTAAGCATCTATAATAGGACACACACATTTGTGTGCATGTTTGTGTAGGTTCAACTCTGAAATTTCAAAGCAGTATTTGCTTAGTAACGTATGTTCCTTGGAAAAGGCACACAAGGCATCAGTCAGTGATGTATCTGCAGAAAGCCTTTCAGATGGCAGCAGAAGCAAATTGAACACATTCCTTGAGTACTTGCATTCAGTGATATTCCTTAATGCGAGTCACGTGTGATCGTGTGGTTGCTTTCTTGCTATTAAAATTTAGTTTAATGATTGTCCACCTAGAAGGGGAGCAATTAGGGCATGCTCTTGGTTCAGCGTATATTGTTGAGGATTGCAAAGAGAGGAATGGCGAAGTGGCTGCCTCCAGCACCTGCTTCTAAAGTGAACGCTTTATAGCCACAGCTCCAGGCTTGGAAGTCCCTGCTCTGTAGAGCTGTCACATAGGTGAGGCCCTTTACTACTTGGTCTCTTGAGGTTTGATCATCCTGAGGCAGTGGCAGAAGTGGCTTTGACTTCTGGTTGGCAGTGGGATGGTGCTCTGTTTCCTGCAAGGTGGTAAGCTTCGTTGGTGCTTGAAGTCAGGGTGGACAGAGAGAGCTCAGGAGAGGCTCGGGCCCCCCTTCAGTGTGCACACGAGTGCTTCAGTGTGCCTTCTGCCAGCACCGACAGCATGAGGTAGCATTTGCTTCTCGCTAAATAGCTGACTTTGGAATGCCTGGCTTACGTACGACATCTGGTCCCGCATTTCTGCCTAATTTCCAGCCAGATGGGTAGAGGCACAAGGAGGTCAAATGACTCACACAAGGTCAGGCTGATGTCAGAAATCTTGCCATCACCACTGGACTAGTGCTACATCCACTGCGGTTGGAATAGATCAGGCCTGTGAAAGTAGCAGCCACGGATGTGGAGCAGAAACCTGGGCTTTCTCTGCCTGACACTGAGCAATAGGTGGTTGGTGGGTTTGCATAGACATGGCTCACATCTTCGCCCTACATTGTCATCGTGCTCACAGGACCAGTATTCTGTACACACACACACACACACGTGCATGTGCACACTCACTTGTGTAGGGTCAGGATTTTCTCTTCACTTGAACCTTGCATTCTCCTCTCACTTCTACCCAGGCAACACGTAACATCTGTGGAAGAGTATTGGCTTATGTCTCCCTCAAATCTGAGTGTGTGTGCATATATTTATGTATATGTTTGAGTCAGTAGCAAGGCTGAGCTCAGGTAAATGCAAGACAGCCCAGTAAAATCAAACCTTGGAAAGAAAATACTTTTCTGCCTGTGAACTAATAGTCTGAGCTGTTAAATAACTTCAGCTCTTAAAGGCACACATTTCCCATACACAGAGGTGTGCATTCAACAGTTTATTGCAAGGGGAAGCTGAGAGAACCCAGAACAAATTGCATTCAGCCCATATAATTTAATTAGATCTACAAACAAGGTAACACTGGTTGCCCAGGGGATTTAAAGCTGAACTAAGAATTGCTTGGTGGTCTGTTACAAAAAAATAAAATAAGGCCCCAAATTTTGTGCCTCTGTATTGATGGGGAGTACCAGAGTGTTTACCCAGGCCCTAGCTTAGAGCAGGAAAACCAGCTGCACCGCAGAGTGAGCAGTTTAGCCTTGTCCTCGACTCTTAACTTGAGTGCATGTGCCAGTACGCACAGGTGAGGGTCCTTCATGCCGCAGAGCGTTGCTTGTGCCAAAGCAGTACTGCAGGCGTTCAACTCCGGAAGATTTCCACCATCCCTGTTCCTTTCCAGCTTTGCAGTATTGCAAAGTATTTGCAGCTTTGCAGGCTCATAGCACTTTGGGTTTGTTTGCAGCTTTGCAAGGAGTTGATTTCAGTGGTTATTTAAGTGAGGTTTTGTGCCATAATATACCTGTTGGCCTCAGAATTTGTGAATCAGTGGAAAGCCCCTCATAACACCCGTTGTGAACTATCTGGCAACTTTTATCTACTTGCTCTGCCTCAGACCACGTAATGCAGAGCAATAACACCTCTTGTCATGGGGCCACCGTACTAGTCCATTGTAGCAAGCATTTTTATTTTGATGCCATTGGAAATGTGTTTTCTACATTTAACTTAGGTCTTCTAACACTGTGGTATTTTCTCCAGCTTCCATTTTCCTTTTTCAAGCTGCCTCTTACTTCAGGTTCATGAGGATAAGAAGCTGTGTCTGATAACTGGGTCTTTTCTCCTCCCTCTTTGCTTCTGCAGTCTTCATGGAATAAATCGGCTAACCAGCCCTGGACAAACAACATAGCCAGATACGGAGACACTATCACAAAAGAGCCTCTCTCTGCTGTGAACGGATCACTGAAGCTCCAGTCCAGTGCAGGACAGAAGCTTTTGTTACAAGCTCTGGTTTATGATGCTGTTATGGTGGGTGTCTTTCGTGGTTTATTGGCTTGTGTACCCTGATGCATTTTTTCATTTATTGCCCCATCTCCCTTTCTTCTTTTTGCAGCACAGTAGAAAGTATTTTCTTCTCTGAGCTAGTTTCAGTTGGCTGATTACAGGCTTTATTTTTTCCTGGGCGCAGTGCTGTATGCCAGCAAGACTGGCAGCATTTGAGTAAAAGCTGTCTGTTTTTTCCAGGCATCCTGCAAAGGCTCTCCCCTGGTCCCCCGCTTGTGACTTCAGCCAGTCTTTGAGGGCTCTGCTGTGCACTGTGTTCTTTTGGCGATGGTCAATCGGAGCTGGTTACCTTGGTTGTGGCGTATGCTGTGGCGGTCCTGGTTCCCGAGGAACCAGAGCCAGGCACCAGCAGTCTGGTTTGGATCTTCTCTGGCCGTGCAGCAAGCAGCCTGCCAAATGACTTAGCAGCTGCAGTGCTCCGCACAGGCTCATTAAGATCTATAGTGTGCTTGCCTGAAGAAGGAATTGCATTTTTGCCTATAAAAGGAGTCAAAGATCAAGGGTTGATTTAAACTCCTTCCCCAGATAGGGTAGAGCAATTTCCACTGCACTTGTCGTCTTTATGTGGGTGTACAGACGGGGAGGAAATCCCACTTTCTGATAGTCCTTCATTGGAATAAATACAGGCTCCCATGTTTGAGAGAGTTTGTGCAAGGATCATGATACCTGTGCCACAGTTTCACCAAAGCAAGCTGATATCCACTCAGATAGGCAGATCTTCTGGTATGCAGTCAGGTTATTGCTTTAAGAAGTTCACCCCTCTTCACCCTACCCCCAACAAATACTTCTAAGTAACCTATCTATGTTTCCTTCCTAGATAGTAGTGTGAAAATCAATTATACACAGGATGTAATTAACATTGTGGATAGAGTTAAGACAATGTTTTACAACCCAATTACAGGGCACCATTTACAGCACAGCTTACGCATCAGAGTTTGTCAACAAAAGGAGAAAAGTGTTAAAATATGTAAATGACACACAAAGTTGGTTTCAACAGAAAGCACAAATTATACATAGGATGTCTCACTTCCATACTTTGGATCGTCTCCTTACTATTAACAGCCAGCCCAGAACTTGAGCAGCGATTACCTAAAGACCTCTTTGTGAGCTTCCAAAATAATATACCTGTTAAATTATCAAATGATAATCTAGTAGAATAACCTGCTTGCTAGCAAACTTTTGAGACCAGTAGCCTGGACTCTGCTTAAAACACTGCACAGGAGAATTGATTTTTTTTTTTTTTTTTTCTCCTGAATTGAAGTACTTGACTTTTTTACACAGACTTTTGTAAGCCATGACAAGAGGTATAACAAAGAAACATTTTGTGATATGTAGCCAAGATTAAACCAGAAAGGTGAAGAGGGCCATAGTATCTTAGCTGTGGATCTTTAGCCTAAGCTGTCTGAGAAACCTGCCAGATTTTTAGAGTGCTGCCCACCCACCCTTTAGAAATCGAGAAAGAGTGGTGATTTTTGAAAATTTTGGTCTTTCACGCCAGTGGGGGAGGCTTGGAGGAATGGCTGCTCCAGCCTGCCAAGAAACCTTGGGCAAATCAATTCACTCCCTTGAGACTTGCTTTTCCAAATGTAAAATAGGAATAATGAACCTAAGATGCTTCTTAAGACTTTAGCCCTGAGAAACACATCAAGATAGGCTTAATAAAGGCACGTGTACATCCCACCACACTGTAGGATTAAGGAGGAACGCATACTTCACTCCTTGGTTGGGTTGCAGTCACAATTATCTGACTTTCCTTTCCTTTACTTCCCCACCCCATTTGATAACAGAATGAAGCAAAGAAAAGCCACCCCCCAGCCCGCCTCCATCAAGTGGAAGCAGAAGTCATCGTCCATTCTGATTTTTCAGCCTCTGATAGAGACTGCGACTCTCAGCTTCACACACTGGGCAGTGAAGAAATGGAAACCGAGGACCAAGAACCTGAAGAGTTTCCCTCCAGTGACCCGGCTCTTCCCAGCTCTCCCAGTAAGCAGCAAGATGCTGGCCAACCGTTGATGGACTGCAAGGGCAATTCTGAGATTCAGACCCGGGGTGGACCATTAAGTACTGACAGAAAGACTAACAAAACAGAGGCAGTTTGCATCCATGAGCTCACCAATGGCTTCCACAGGCACGGAGAAAGTCTACCCTCAATGAAGAGCGGAGATTCAGACTCTATCCAGGAAGGCAGGGGGGACGTACAACCAGTCAAGTGCCAGTCGCTTTCCATGGCCCCAGAGGATGCCCCCCTGTGTAGTAACTCTGGTTTAACCAGTTCATCCTCAGCGTCTGAGAACATGACATATGTCCTCAATCATTAAAAGAGTAAACTAATCTGATTTTGATCATGGGAGAGCTAGAAGCACTAATAAAGGCCTGTCTCTGTGAGGTACTGCATGCCCTCGACTTACTGAGTCCAGCAGGAGCTAGAAAGGCACAGCATCTCACCAGAACAGGATTTGGACCTGTCAGCTGTACATATGAATCTACCTACTGATTTCTTGAAGGTAATAAGAGCCCCATCTTCTTCTCACTGAACCTGACGAGTAATTTGGTGTTTGTGGAAGCAGGATTTTGAGCCATCTGCTAAAGGCTGATGTGAAACCATGGCTAGAACAGAGCCTTCTGCATTAGACTGGTGCAGTCACTTCCCTGTCGTCCTCAATGGCGACTGGCAAGAGGTCTTTTAATGCTGAAAAGAGGCAGAGGACACTGAGTGGTCCTTCTCAGCTCTCTCTTCACCATGGAGGGCCTTGGCGTCACCTATTGCTTTGCAGCATTGGGATGAATTTTGTCAAATGAGGAGGTGGAAACCAACACAAACAGACGTTCAGTGAGCTGTAACCAGTAGCCTTTTCTGCCCTCCCGTGCTTAAAATGATTATAAGGCTCTCTTTGTACGCTACCACAGTAACTATTACTAGCAGGCTGATGTAGTAGCCTTTTATTACACACTCTACGAGTGCCTCTAACAACCTGTACTATATAGAACCTTCTCCAGTGTCTGGGTCATTTCACCAACCTGGACTTTGTTTTACGTAGGTTCTTGTACCTAATATTTTAGGTACACATCTGTCCTTTTAATGTACAACATGTATTTTTATTTCCTTGGAGCATCTTTATATTATTTAATTTTATAAAGTGGAGTAGTGTGTGGTATAGAGTAGCATTTTTACTACTTCTCTCTTTCTTTTTTTTTTTCCCTCCCTAACAACACAACTACCTCATGTCTGTTGGAGAAAAAAAAAAAAAGCAGTAGATCTACTTTTTTGTTATAGTCCATTATAGGTTTTAACTTATTCTTATACTGCCTTTTTCTAAAGAATATGTTTGCACTGGTTGTTGACTATTTTTTAATGAATAGTACTGTGGATCTGATGTCTCTCTCGCTTTGTTTCTTTGTAAGGTATTGCCGTACGGTAATTCTACAGCTGGAGAGTTGGGCTGTGTTTCTCTGTAGGACTATGTGTTTTATAGGAGCTGGCCAAAGGAGAGTATTTCAGCTGGTGGGATGTTGATCGATCTTTAAGAAGCCTATACTAGTGAAGAGAATAAAGAACTGAGAATTGCAAAAGTAACTTGTGATCTTGGGGAACGTCTATTCCTTTTTCTGTGCTCAAGTGGACATGCCTCAGATGATTCTGATTTCCAGAGAGTAGCCCTCAGCCTCTTGGAAGCGGTGGATTTGTGAAGGCTTTGGATGCACCAGTGATAATTTCTAGCACTTCTGAGAGTCCTGGCCAAAGCATGTTTATTAAAGAGGCACCACAGAGTTTAAAAACTATAATCAGATCCTAGCTCTTGTACCCCTAGGGTTTGAGTTTTGTTACAGAGTACATTTAAAAATTATCCAGTTGCTGACAATTTTCGTTGCTGACACTGTTTGCTTACTGCTGACAAGTCTATCAGCTTGTTCTTCTGGTACTGGGTGAACGTTTTGCTACTCGTCCCTAGCCTGTCTCTACCCTGTTCCAGGCTTGCAGAGTTTGACTGCAAATGCCACAGATTGGATCAGCTCCTCAGGGGCGATTGGGATCTGTAATTCTGTTCTGCTCATTGGGTATTTGATAAACATTCTTCCTTTGGAGATCTGGCTATCTGTTTGTTAAAGAGCAAGGGGAAAGATGCACAGCTCCCTCTTTTTCTGCTGAAATTCCCCAAAGGCTGTGCGGGTAGCTTTGTGCTGATCTGTGAAAGGCTTCGGACTTCTTTTGTATTGAGATCTGGACTGAGATACTACTCTTTGCAGCAATGAGAACCTGCTCCACCAGCAGCCCTGTACCTGCTTCTGTTGTGCAGAGCCGTGTCACGGTCTGGCCTATGTTCAGAGCTGAGCTGGGCCAGCCTGTGTCCTTTCAGTCGTCCATCTGACCCTGTTGGCTCCAGCTGTTCAGAAGATGAGTAACTCCAAGCTGCAATGTACCCAGTTCGGAAGGATGTCAAAGCTTTCGCCTTCCCCCATCCTACGACTTCTCCTCCCAGCATGACACACCGTCCAGTAAATGGCTGTATTTCCACTTGTCCCACTCGCTCCGTTGCTCCAGATGGTGCTTGGTACCCTGAGGAGTCTTGGAAATGCTTTCCATGCTCTGAAGCACCATGACTCTGAAAGGCTTTAGCAGAGAGATTTGAAATTGGTGCCTGTGAGCAGGCTAGGCAAGAGTTAGAGCATGTGTGCTACCAGAGCAAGGAGCTAGAAAGGCAAGAAATTGTAACTGGGCAAAGGAAGTGCATAATTAACCTTCAGAACTCACTGCAACAAGACTTTGAAACTAACAACTCAGCAGGGTTACAGATAAGACAGCGAAGCGTTATTGCAGGCAATAAGGGCAATTCACAGTTATATGAGAGCGGATGCAATTGCTGAGGTATTAACCCTCCAGCTGGGAGTATCAGGCACCAGCTGCAGAGGATGGGGGGCGATTTCTGTAGCTGGACCTTGGTTTGCAGTTAGTCTTGGGGAAGAGTCCTTGCCTTTCCCGGTGACAGAACAGACCTTTTCTCTGTACAAACCAGACTGCCACTTCTGATGTGCAAAAAGGGAGAAGGACCCTTCTTTGAAAGGCCTACTCCAACGGAATTCCTGGTGACTTCCTTGCAACTCCAAAACCAAGTCACCTGCCTGTTCCCCCATGCAAAACCAGCGCGCGTAACAGTGTGCCAAAAGACTGCTTCTTGCATGTTCCTGAGTGATACAGACAGAGTAGCCTTGAGGCAGGAGAGCTCCCTGGATTGAACTTTTGGAACGAACACAGGGGTTGGAAACGTGCTAGTGGCCTCTGGGGAATAGTGGCAGGATCTTGGGGTACATCTTCTCTGGGCGTCATCTTGGGACGTACTCTGGAAAAGAGCAGCAAGCCAGTTGGTAGCTTTTGAAGGCTGAGCGTCTCTGCTCCTGGAGGGCAGCACAGGCAGGAGTTTGGGCAGAAGCGGACAGAACCGGGCTGCTCGAGCTCTCCTCCCAGCTCCCCGTCATGCCACTGTACTTGGGGCAGGTCATGTACCAGCTCTGAGCTTTCTGTCTGTACCACGAGGGTTTGTGGGGACAGAGGCTTCGCCCAGTGACGGGTTCAAACCGATTTAGGACTGTGTGCCACAGTTGCCAGGAACACTCCTTGGTACACACACCTGCCGCTTTCCCTGCACTGGCTTTAGAGATCCTGTAGCTGTTGTTGAGCCGCCTAAAAACTACGCCTGCCTGTCGCTGAAGCCAACGCAAGTGGGCGCAGTGTGGGATTGTTCACTTGGAGCACCTTAGGCTGATCCTGAAACCCCCAAGTTGGCTATGTGCTTTGAGAGGATGGGGGGAGATGCAGTGGAGTGCACACAGCCCTCTTTATGCTAGGATTTATTCAGGCAGAAAGCTGCACCACAAAAGTACTTTGTTTCCTCCTGTTGAGGCTTCTTCTGACCTTGCTCCACCCCAGTGGATTGTACCAGAGCTTGAAACTGGCAGCATTTGGACATCCAAGTACTGCAGAAGCAGTGGACTGATGTGCCAGACCTCAGCTGCATAAATCATTTCCCTCAGAGCCAAGAGATCTCCACTGATGGACAGCAGCAAAAGCGTTCTGAAACCACTCGCTCTACGAGTGTCGGTGTCCATGCAAAATGCTTGGTGTTCCTCGTTTATCTCAACTGTACCCCAGATCCCCCCTATTTTGAACACGTGGGACTGTTCTAGTCTTAGCTAGTGGTGAGAAATGAATGGAAGAAGATAGGTAACACACATATCGTGTGAAACAACCAGTGCATATATTTTTTTATCATGAAATAAGTAGCTTAATTTCCCACAGACGCTCAAACTGTTGATACCTTTAATTACACATCATACTTAATATATGTTCCTACACATCAGGCTCCCTTCTCCCTTTTCCTCCTTTCAGTAACACTAAAGATTATTGCTGTTCAGCTTTTTGCTGGTGTATGTTGTTTTACATTGTTAAAATGTCAGATTTGTCTCACTGGCATAATTTTGTAGTATTAACGTTACCATTTGGCTACACAACTGTATATTTCCCATGCTGCTGTGAAAGTCACAATTCTAATTCTTTTATTTCTTTTAATTTCCTGTTACGTGAAACATATGACTCAGCTAAAAGTATCTTTTCAACTTTTTGTTGATTTCTTATTTAACAGACAGTAAAGTTCTGGTTTAAATAGCTGAAATGAGATAATTTATAACCTAGGTTTTGAGAACTGTGTTACATTACTAGCTAATAATTCTGAGATCAGTCCATGAAATATGCTCTGTAAGAAAACAACCGTTTCAATAGAACGCTATATATGTTTTTGAGCTCATAGAAATAGATCTTTTGAAGGGATCATTGTGTCTTTTCTAATCAATACCCTTGTTAGAAAAGAGGTATTTAGTCCAGCAGAAATCTATCATTTAGTTCTGTTATCATGTTCCCTTGCTAATATTTTAAAATTAAGTTTCATTTAATTTTGTACACAACGCATAAGGAAGCGTAACCAGAACTTGATCTTGTTTTAAGACTGTGTCTGTATTTGGTTCCATGCTGTACTTAATTATAACTTTCTTTCTTAAGAGACTTTCTTACTCCACAAATATTCTTTAGTGTTAAAGTGTAAGAAGACATTGTCCTTATATTCCTTAACTAATGGATTATTAATAAAATATTTTAAAAAATGGTGGCGTTTTTCTCATGATTGCCTGTTACAGCTCATGTTCCAAGAGAAAGTTTTGTCATGGAAGGCTGATTCTGTAACAGTGCTTGGAGCAGCTGGACCTGGGGAAATAGGCTCTTATACGGTGGGCTGAACCTGCCCTTCCAAAATACAGATGAGATGGCAGAAGACGTGGGTTTGCTAGAGACGGGACTGCGCTGTGTTGCTGCAGGCTAGGTCAGCCTGGCTAGGACCGCGCCTCGTGGTGTGAGGAGGACTGCAATTGCACTTCCTAATGTTTCAAATCCAGCCTAGTGCTTATCAGAGTAATTCAGTTCGGGATGGATCCGAACAAGACCTGGCAGCTGACAGATCCAGGGCTGCACAGTGGGATAATTCCAGTATTGGAGTGTGTTACAAGGAGAGATGATTGCTTAGTTCTCATCATTTCTCTTCCTACTTGATGCAGGATTTTGGACACTCTTCTGAGCCAGCTGGTGCCTGTTACTGTAGCGGAGAGGGTAGACCCAGATGTACCGTAGCCCATGTCTGGTCTGGTCATTTGAGGTTGTATTGCAGTCAGACACCTACGTGGTGGGCAGCAGTGCTGGGAGCTGGACTGGGGCTTCATGCTTATGCCAGTTCAGTGCCTGAGCCTGCAACTGTGAGGGTTTGGAGCGGTGGATGCCTGCTTCCTTAGAGGTAGCTCTTCTGGGATCACAGGCGTGGGCAGAGATCGCGTTCATTAGGCATCTCTTGAGGCTTGCTCATTTCCCAATTGTTGAACTGTTGCCTGTAAAAGAAGAAATAATTGTCCAGTTTTGTACTTTATCTTGCTAGGGAATCTGATGTGAAAAATACGAAGCATCATCTAGCAGATGAATGGTGAGACTGCTCTTGGATGGTGTGCTGAGCTAAACACTCGGTGGCTTGCATCCAGCTAGACTGGCAGGAGGATGTTTGGCAGTGCCCTGGGACACACTATTAACCTCCCATGCATCTCCCTTTCTTCCTAGGTTGCATTCCCTACTTGAGTAGATAGTTTCCATTATTGCTTTATGCTGCCAGGACTACAGGGCCATAAAATCTCATTTTATCTGCATTATAGAGGTAATAAATCTGCACTTAGTATAGTGTTCTTTGATAGTGGTTAAAGGGAACTCTGTCAGACTGTAACTCTGATGAGTCTTTCTCTTAGCGACAGGTAGCCCCATAAATGAGCAAGAAAGGACCTTTGGGGTGGGGGGGTGGGATGGGACTCTACAAGTCCCAGTTCCAGCTTTCAGTTCCCAGTGTGAGAGCGGAGAAGCCACCAGGAGGCTGCCGAGAGGGGACACAGCAGGGTGGCTGGAAAGGGGGCAATGCGCGGACTAAGAGAGCAGAGGGATGGACACAGCAGTTAGAAGGGGGCCGTGACTACGGAGAAGCGAAGATAAGAATGAGGCATTTGTTTGCATTTAATTCTCTTCCCAGCCTTTACCACCCTGGGCACTGTGCTACAATGCAGTTGGCAATATTACAACAGTCTTCCGTCTACTGTGGTGTCGGGTGTTAGGGAGTTCAGTAGGTGCCCGGTGCAGGGTCGTGCCCAGCAAGACTGCCTGAGTCGATGGGTTGTGATACAGCGAGGTCTGGCTGGGGAAGCTCAGCAAACCAGGGCTGGCCGTGGCGCATGGAAACACAGTCTCATGGGGAATTCTCCGACTTCTTCCTCTCCAGCAAAGCACTGGAGCAGCACAGTCAAACCTCTGTGTTGTCACCAGTCCAGTCCCCATCGGGCTGCACTGATCAGGAGCGTACTGATCATCGGGCTGTACAGCGAGGCGAGGGCAGAGCAAGCATTGGCCTGGCTGATACCAAGGCAGCCTCACCTGTCGAAGGGCAGTAACACCCCAGGGACGACCCTTTGCTGGCTAGGAGCCAGTTTAGATTTGCATCAGATGCTGCAGCCATAGCACACCCTGATGGGGCCAACCAAACTGTGCAGAGCTGTGGGCCGTGCCGCTGGGCTCTGGGATTCCCCTGTGATGCTGAACACCCCAAAACTGTGGGGTGAGGAACAGCAGGGGGGCTTGGAGCGGCTCAGGAGGAAAGATACTGTAAGATGAGAGTTTAAATCACCTTTGTTACGCTGCAGCATTTAGCCAGAACTGCAGGCACAGCCCCAGAGAGGCTGGTAGGTGGGCTGAGCGGCAGGTCACAGCAGCATCCGGCCTCAAGACAGTGCTGCCCTGTGGGGCTGAGGGGCCCTGTTGGCCCCTTCCTGGTTCCTGTGCGGCTCCTCTTCAGCCGCTGCTGGTGCCCAAAGCCACTTCCATCCCGCACTGGATGCTGCGCTGTGAGTAACCAATGTGTGACTGTGCTAGCAGTTATAAAACCTCTCCCATGCTCTCCAAACAACAACGTGCCTCCCCTCCCTCCCCCTTCCCCTGCGTTTTACAGCCGTGGCTGGGGAGAGAGGAGATCTGCCCAAGGACAGCAAGCCTTGTCCTTACCCCTATGCAGTGACAAGAATTGCCCCAGTGTGCTCGTGGCCCAAGCCCTGTAACACCTCTCGGGAGTATCTAGGGTGCACAGAGCAGCTTTGAACATTTAACCCTGTTGGTTTTCTCTTGCTTTCAAGGGCATTTGAATCCAGACCAGCTGCTCACGAGCTGGCACTAGTTCCTCCCCCCTTGCTCCAGCACTCTCACCTGGCCTAGGAGGAGCTTGAACATGGGTTTGGTAACTGCTCGCCCAAAGCCCAGCTGGCAACTCAGATTTCAGGCAGACCTGGGTAATCGTTCCCCATGTGTTTCTGCACAGGGTCAGTTCATCGCTTCAGGTGGTTGCTGGCACGGGAGCAGCCGAGCTTTAACAGAAGAGAAAATGCCGGAGGGGCTGTCAGGTAGCTGCTAGGAAGAGATTCATCTGGGCTTTCAAGTTACCTCATTTGCATGGCAGCTATGGGTGTGCTCCTGGGTTTCTCTGAGGCATCATTAGTGCTGACTCCACATGCTCATTTCCCTGTTGGCAAAACTGCTGGATCATTGGCACAGTTGTTTTCAATTAATGGAGAATATGTAGCTCTTCCTCAGCCAGGTAGCTAAGTACCAGGAGGGATTCACCTTGCCTCGAGCATGGTGAGGAGTGGTGGCCCTTGCCACCATGGAGATGCACTTGTATCATAGTTATGCAGCCAGGGCTGCTCCCAGCCACGGCCTGAGAGCGGACAGTAAAGCGTATGCAGTCGGGGAAAGAGGCTTACGCTTTGCTGCCTGGCCAGCTTTGAGCTCGGTTCCCCAAGGTGGGCGCCTCAGCGGTTTGGGGCTGGTGTCTTTGATTCTGCAGAGGTCCTGTGCTTTAATTCCTGTTCTTATGAGGGCACCCACTGGGCATGCGGCTAATGTCTCCATCTTCTCTGAGGGCTTCTGGAGATAAAACCTAACTCCTTCACAAAGGTTATAGGAAATGGCTGCACAAGCGGGTGCAGGGAAGGTGATGGGGGTTGCAGTGGTGGGAATGGCTCTTCTCGGGGGGTGCCGAGGTCCCCCTGGCACCTCCTTCTCGGCCCGTTGGCATGGGCTGCTTTGGGAAAGGCTGGATTTTTGCTCCCCTCCCTGTAGCTCAGTGACCATTAAACAGATGCTAAAAACCAGGGCGTGTGTACTAAGTGCAAAGCTCCCAGGCTCTTAGCAGACAGGGAGACCACAATTACATACAGAATAATAAATGGAGTGAATTCAGTCAGGATAATCTCCCACCTCATTCCCTGAAACGAGTAATGGTGTCTTGGGGACCTGAGTTTTCAATTAATCGGTGTAAATCAGGAGCACTATTGGAGCTGGAGGAAATTCACTGGGCAAGGGGAGACCTCTGCGGTCTGCTCTCACCGATGACAACCTCATCGGGAGGGAGGACGGAGGGATGGACCCTGCACCGCTCTGCAGGGAAAGGGCTCAAAGCCCAGGACAGGCTAGGCACCGCCACTGTCACAACACTTCTGTTTACTTCCAATAAAAAAGCAACTTTTTGAAGCCTTCATGAGGAGCACAGAAAAACAGGAGTGCTTCAGATTCCTGCCCTAAAGTGGGTCTAAGAGGAGCCCCAAACCTGTATTTCTCTTTAAAAAAATCCCATGGCTTTTCATGAGAGTCCTATCATTTGGCAGGACCACACTTGTGAGTTTTGAAGGTGACACTGGCAATGTCAGTGGTGGTGTTTGCAAGATGTGGGCTGAACTGGATGGTGCCCTAGACACGTAGCTACCTCGCCCTGCTTCTGGGTCCTGTCCCTGCCACTCGAGCTGTCTTCCTTGCACAGGAAGCAAAAGCATCCAAAACCTGTGGTTGGTCCTTCCAGGGGGAAAGGAGCCCTGCAAAACACAGTGCTTCATTTCCCCAACCCTTGCTCCTTGCAGTTAATGGTTTCCATGAGCCTCCCTTGTGGCTGGCTGGGCTCAGAAGCTTGCTTGCCATGTTGGCGTCTTCTCGGGGAGTTTCCATGCGCCTGCAATGGCTGTGAGCATTATGGAAATGCACGCGGGGCCCCACAGCGCTAGCGGGAGCCAGGGAGACGGCTAAGGAACAGGAGCAAAGAGGTTGTGCCGAAAGGTCAGGGACAGCGCAGAAATTCAGATGTTACCAAGAGGCCGACGGAGCCTGTTCAGCCCAGAGCAAATTCTTCCCCTGCTGAAAGTAACCTCTTACGACTCGGCCCTCTGCTAAATGAGTAAACCTTTAATGTAGAGCAGATGTAGTGACGTCTTCTTTACTTGCTGGCTCAAATGCGTTCAGGTTACGCACCATCCAGGAGAGCAGCAAGCTGCTTGTCTTTACAAAGTGTTTTGACCAGATTACTGGTCAATGTTACAGGGTTAACATGGTCAACCTGGTCCATCAAACTATTTTTATTCTTGAAAAGAGAAATGAGTTAGGATCCACTCCCCGCCCCGGCAAATAAACAATGCAAAAGACTTTGAGCTATCATTAAAGAGGGGGAGATGCATTTTGCTGCTGCTGCTGTGGAGCTGTTTGTGGAGAGTGTAGGCCAAGGGATTGGGCAGCACAGTTGGAAGGCAGCAAAATACCACATTGGCACGAAGGGCTTTAGGCTAAGAGCTGCGCAGGGATACATCATCCGCGTTTCACATCAACAGGGCAGACGCACTTATCTTGAGGCTGTGGCAGGACTTTAGAGTAGATACCACGTCTTTTCCCTTACTGGGTCCTTCTCTACTGGGTTGCTAATCGAATGAAGGTGCTCAAAGGTGAGCTGGTTGGCCCAACATGGATACGACCGACTTGGGTTAGCCACCTTGTGACGGCATTTAAAACAAGGAGCACTGAGCGCTGAGCCACCAATCTCTGCCCGGCCACCTTAGTCGCCTGCTAGGGTGGACGCAGACCGCGGCCTGTTCTCCACACCCGTCCGCTCTGCCTTTGCAGATTCGGGAATCCCACATGGTCACTGCTGCCTCTCCCTCTGCAATTCCTCCTCCTCACTTTCCGGAGAGCCCTGTTACCTGCCGGCGTGGTCCACCACCACAGGGAGTGTTTTTGTCTTCCAAACGAAAGTCTGAAAACTAAACGCTCGGTGGAACCAGCCGGAAAAACACTGGGAAGTCATCGGGAGTCGTTTTCTCTCTCTCTGTTGTGATTCGGTTCGTTTTAACGTTAGGGTTTTGGGTTCCGCGCGCGCGAAGCGCCGACGAGACGCAGCTGGCCCAGCGCCGCGGCTGAGGGACCGGGGCTCTGTCCCCACCTCTGCTGGGGACGGGGCTACCGCTGGGCACCCCGCTTTGGCTGCGAGCAGTAACGAGCTTTCCGGCAGGAGAGAGGACCTGGGTCCAGAGAAGCTGCCTTGTTATTAGGAGCGAAGGCCTGGCCCAGGCGGCCGTAAAACCCGCGGAGGACTCGCGAGCCAGGCGCAGGCCTCCGTTCGCGGGGCGAGACGACGCCTGCGGGGTCCTTCCAGACCCCCCTGCCGCAGCTCGGAGGCTGGTGGCTAACTCGGCGGCGCGATCCAGCTCCCCCATCCCGCCGTCCTTCCGCCCCACCTCGGAGGGGCGAGAAGGGCCCCGAGGGCCGGTGCCGCCGCTCCCTCCCGGCCCCTTCGCCCAAAAAGCTTCCCCGGGGGCTGACGCAACATGGCTCCCGCGACCCCGCTCCTCGGGGCTCCCCTGACCTAGCGGCGCAAGGGCTGGGGCCACAGGGGACCCCCCGAAGGGTTTCACCGCCCGGCGAGAGGGGGGAGCGCGGCACCCTGCCCCGTGAGGGGAGAGCAGCAGGGAGGGGGGTGTGATCGGGGGGAGACTGGGCGACCCCCGGCCCGGCCCGGCCGCGCCGCCGGGGCCCTGGCGGATGCGCAAGATGGCGCAAGGCGCTGCCCGCCCGCCGGCAGCCCCCGCTCCGCCGCGCCGCCTCCCCCGCCCGCCCGGCAAGGCGGCGTGCTCGGGCACGGAGGGGGAGCCGCGCTGAAATCCGCTTTTTGGCTTTTCCCTTATTTATTTATTTATTTATTCCCCCACCCCCCGCCTTCCCTCCCTCCCTCCCTCCCTCCTTTGCAGTTGGGGGGTGGGTTCTCGCCTCGCCTCGCCTCGCCTCCCTGCGCGGCCGCTGCTCCCTCCCCGTGGGGCGCAGGGAGGCGAGTCCGCCCGCCCGCTCGGGATGCCATGGCTCCGCCGGGCTCCGCGCTGCCCGCCTGCCTGCTGGGGCTGCTGCTGCCGCTGCTGCTCGGCTGCCGCGGAGGTAAGAGCCGGGCGCGATGGGGTCGCGCTGGGACCTGCCGCCGCCGCCGCTTCCCGCTCACCTCGCCTCAGCGCCGCCGCCGCCCTCGCCCCCCGGCCCCGCACTCGCCCCTCGGTCACTCTCGCAGCCGACCCCGCTCCCTCACACTCAGTCCCGGTCCCTCACGCTCGTCCCTAGCCCCTCCGGCTTCTCTTCCCCCCCCCCCCCCCGGCTCCCTCACAGTCCATCCCGGTCCCTCACGCTTGTCCCCCCAGGCTTGTGCTCGTCCCCCGGTCCCTCCTGCTCCATCCCGGTCCCTCACGCTCGCCCCAATCCCCTGTGTTCACCCCGGTCCCTCCTGCTCGTCCCTAGTCCCTCTTGCTTCTCCCTCGGTCCCTCACGCTCGTCCCTGGTCCCTCCTCCTCGTCCCCCGATCCCTCACACTCAATCCCGGTCCCTCCTGCTTGTCCCCCAGTCCCTCACGCTCGCCCCAACCCCCTGTGCTCACCCTGATCCCTCATGCTCGTCCCTAGTCCCTCCTGTTTGTCCCCCGGTCCCTCACGTTCAATCCCGGTCCCTCCTGCTCGTCCCCCGGTCCCTCACACTTGTCCCTGGTCCCTCACGTTCATCGCTAGTCCCTCCTGCTCATCCCCCGGTCCCTCACACTCGCCCCAATCCCCTGTGCTCGTCCCTGGTCCCTCACGCTCGATCCCGGTCCCTCCTGCTCGTCCCCCGGTCCCTCGCACTCACCCCAATCCCCTGTGCTCGTCCCTGGTCCCTCACGCTCGATCCCGGTCCCTCCTGCTCGTCCCCCGGTCCCTCGCACTCACCCCAATCCCCTGTGCTCATCCCTGGTCCCTCCTGCTCGTCCCCCGGTCCCTCGCACTCACCCCAATCCCCTGTGCTCATCCCTGGTCCCTCCTGCTCGTCCCCCGGTCCCTCGCACTCACCCCAATCCCCTGTGCTCATCCCTGGTCCCTCCTGCTCGTCCCCCGGTCCCTCGCACTCACCCCAATCCCCTGTGCTCATCCCTGGTCCCTCCTGCTCGTCCCCCGGTCCCTCACACTCACCCCAATCCCCTGTGCTCATCCCTGGTCCCTCCTGCTCGTCCCCTGGTCCCTCACACTCACCCCAATCCCCTGTGCTCGTCCCTGGTCCCTCCTGCTCGTCCCCCGGTCCCTCACACTCACCCCAATCCCCTGTGCTCGTCCCTGGTCCCTCCTGCTCGTCCCCCGGTCCCTCGCACTCACCCCAATCCCCTGTGCTCGTCCCTGGTCCCTCACGCTCGATCCCGGTCCCTCCTGCTCGTCCCCCGGTCCCTCGCACTCACCCCAATCCCCTGTGCTCATCCCTGGTCCCTCCTGCTCGTCCCCTGGTCCCTCGCACTCACCCCAATCCCCTGTGCTCATCCCTGGTCCCTCCTGCTCGTCCCCCGGTCCCTCGCACTCACCCCAATCCCCTGTGCTCATCCCTGGTCCCTCCTGCTCGTCCCCCGGTCCCTCGCACTCACCCCAATCCCCTGTGCTCATCCCTGGTCCCTCCTGCTCGTCCCCCGGTCCCTCACACTCACCCCAATCCCCTGTGCTCATCCCTGGTCCCTCCTGCTCGTCCCCTGGTCCCTCACACTCACCCCAATCCCCTGTGCTCGTCCCTGGTCCCTCCTGCTCGTCCCCCGGTCCCTCACACTCACCCCAATCCCCTGTGCTCGTCCCTGGTCCCTCCTGCTCGTCCCCTGGTCCCTCACACTCACCCCAATCCCCTGTGCTCATCCCTGGTCCCTCCTGCTTGTCCCCCGGTCCCTCGCACTCACCCCAATCCCCTATGCTCGTCCCTGGTCCCTACTGCTTGTCCCCCGGTCCCTCACGCTCAATCCCAGTCCCTCACGCTCAATCCCAGTCCCTCCTGCTCGTCCCGGCTACCCCGCACCCGTCCCTGCTCCCCCTGGTGCTCTGCAGCCCCTGGCCGTGGCACGGCAGCCCGCTCCGAGGAGCCGGGGCCGAGCCCCCGCGCAGCTCCGGCACGCTGCCGGGGATGTACGTCTGTGCCCGCGTGGGCGCACACCTGCGCCCGCGCGTGCGCATCTGCGCGCGCGGCTGCACCGCGGCACGACGCCGGGCCTCGCGCCGCTGCATGTTGCATCCCGCCGTGGCTTTTGCCCGGCCTCTCGGGCTTTGGCATCCCTCGCCGCAGAGCGAGGCCGCCGGCGAGGCGCTCTGCCGCGGCGAGGAGGAAAGCTTTTCGGATGTCGAAGCGGTAGCCCTGGGCCGAGCGGGAGGGGAGAAGCGCCGCAGCCCCCCGTCTCCGGGACCGATGGAGGAGCGCGGGCTGTGCCGGCCGCCTGCCTGCCGAGGGGCAGGACGGTTTCACCTGGGGTCGCCGCAGGTAGCCGGAGCGTTCCCCAAAAGCCGCGTTTTAGTTGGGGAAAGGGGACGGTGGCGCCGGCGAGGCCGCGCTCGCCCCCGGTGATGGGGAGCGATGGGGCCGCGGCCTGGCCGCCGCCCCACGTGCGGGGCGCAGACCCAAAACCGCTGCCCGCGACGCGAGCCGGAGACGACGTTTGCCGGCGACGCCAGTAGCTGCGAACAAGGGACGCTTGGCCGCGAGTTGCAGGGACAACTCCCGATCCCGAAGTATTGTGCTTTCGTGCGGTGCCTGGCCGCCGTTCCCGCAGCCGGTAACACCACCCACCGGACCAGGGCCGAACTGCAAAAACATCAAAGGGATTTTCCCCGGGACCTACTGTGCGCGCGCCCTGCAGATAAACTGCAATGTTTCCCCTCTGCTGGGGATGCTGCTTCAGCGTGGATCTAACCTGAGAAAGGAAGCTGAGAAAGGATGCTGTTCTGCAGCAAGATATCCGTGTGCCGCTGCCTTCTGTTAGCTGAGCAGCCTCTAAAATAAAGAAAAGCTGGTCTTTAAAACAAAAAAAAAAAATGCATGCACAACCCTGCGTTGTCAGCCAGAGGAAAGCCTGTGTTAGGTAAATCTGAGATTAGCTGCCTGGTACGAGGGTGTTTAGGAAAGCAGGCTGTGGGCTATTCCCGCCGTACCTGCTGCCACGCGGTTCGGAGCCGCCGCCGCCGCGGCGAGGAGAAGCCCGTGCAGCTCGGCCAGTTACCGCGAAGCGGGCGAAGCGAGGCAGGTCTCGCGCTCGCTGTCCGCCCTGACGTCCGGGTGGGTGCGCGGCCGTGCGATTGGGGCGCTCGAAAAAAATACTTTTGGGGAGGGGCGGGGGAGAGAGAGTCGATTTTTGCACGTGAAACTTTAATGAGCTGGGGACTAGCTTGTCGCCTGCCGCTGTTTGCGTTGCACCGCGTGTTTGCTCGCGCTGCACCTCGGCAGGTCGGCGGCTCCCCGCTTCGCGGGGGGACTTTGCTGGCCCTGCTGAAGAGCGCTGGGCTGCTGTTTAGAAGTTGTTCTGCTCTGCGACTCCCCCTCCCCTGCCCCGCTGGGTTTGTACGCTCTGGATGCGGTAACAGCGAGGTCACGGGTTTCTGCACTCTGCCGATTTTAATAAAACCGCCCGTGCGGGCGTCGATCAGCGAGGGAGCGGAAACCCGCGCTCGGCGGCTGAGCGCGTCCCCGGGATGCTCGGCGCGTCCCCGGGATGCTCGGCGCGTCCCCGCGCTCGACTCCCATCCTTTCCTTTTTCCAACTGCCCGAATTGCTGGCTTGGCGACTCCTAAATAGACGGAGCGAGCTGGCCGCTGGTCAGCGCGGTGGAGGGGGCTCAGCAACCAGACCAGACAGTGTTTCCTTTTTTTTTTTTTTTTTAATTTCCTGGAGCTCTTTGTTCTGGGTGCTGGGCAGCTTTTGTCTGTTATTGCTGAGCCCTGCGTTCAGAGGGAGGCACGGGAGAGCAGCGGCTCCCCGGCTCTGCTCGGTAATAGCCTTGGAATTAAACATTGTCATTTATATTTAAGTAGGCTTAACTTCTAAATTATTGACGCTATAAGCTTTCACTAATTCCTGTTCCGTATGGCTTTGTTTTGTTTTTTTTTTTAAAAAACCTCAAAAAAGAATTGCTTTCTCCTAAATTGGTGTAATACCCCGTCTTTTCTCTTAAAATACGTACAGGGTATCCGGTATCAGTTCCGTAGTAAAACTCAAAAGGCGATATATGAAATTCAAACCGGCGTCCGGGCTCGGCTTCTCTCGGGGGGGTTCACCAGGAGGGTTTCGGGACGCGGAGCTGGCTGTTTTCCCGCGTGGCTGGAAGGGGCCGGCGGCCGCGTTCGGACCGGGCACGCGCGTGCGCGCAGCCGCCGGCGTCTCTGGGCCGCCGCGGCACCCGAGCTGAACTTGGCTCTGGATGTACTTACAGCCGGCCCGGGGAGAGGGGGTATAAGGCCCGCCGGTCCCCTCCTGAAGTGCCCCGTCACCCCGGCGCAGGGATTTAGAAATCCTAAACTAATCTCATTGTGCCTCTTCTTACTACCTGTCAGGCCTCGGACCTTGCGCAGCTGGGGGTTGCAGAGGGTCCCGGGTCCAAGGTTTCTGCCCGGTTCCTCCCTTCCTCTTCCCTGCTGTCCCCCCGGTTTTGGCCCGGGGGCTGCTGGTGCGACCGGCCCGCCGCAGGCTGGCGTGGAGCGGCTCGACGGCCGTAGGGGCTGCAAAACGGCTGCTGTTCTACGTGTGCAAATGAGAAAAGCCTGGGCCGCAGGGCTGGGGCAGAAGATGCTTTTCTCCGTGCCCCCCTCCTTCCCCCACCTCCTCCTTTATTTCATGCTTTGCGCTACTGGGCTTCTGACCCCGGATATTGTCCTTTTATTTGATCTAACAAAACAATGCGGGAACCCCCCTCTGCAGATTGAGAATTCTCATTTAAATTCACTGAATAACGTTGGGCAGGAACAGGAATAGTCCGTGCAAAATTACTTTGAAATCACAAAGTTATTTGAACTTTACTGGAGCTTTTACTTTTTACAGAGTTTAGAAACTAATAAATTATGTAGCAGGTCTCATGAAAATCTGCCCGAGTCAGTTTATCCAAAAGAATATGTAACTTTTTGGTTTTGCAAGAAAATAAAAATAATTGTTTACACATGTGCAGGAGTCATTGGCAAGCATATAAAACTGATGGTTAAGGAGGCAAACATGTCAATAATTGCACTTTAAGAGAAGAGAGAGGCAAATAGGTGAGCGTACGGAGACAAACCCGCAGCGGACTGATCTGGCCTTGCTATTATATCGGATGTCACCGTTGTCTCACGCCCTGCGCTCGTTTGGCAGGAGGCTTTTGCGGAAGGGTCCGTGCCGCTGAAACCGGAGAGCGCGCGAAAAGGGAGGAGAGGCGCTAACGTTTCGCTGAACGTGGCCGGCTGCGTCCTCGGGCCAGCCCGCCCGTCTCTGCCGGCGGGCAGCGTTACCCTGCGGCACGGCGCGGCACGGCGGCTCCCTTCCCGGCACGCTGCCCGGGGGCCGCTCGGCGCTCGCGCGAGCCTGCCGTGAACCTGGACGCGGGCTCTGGGCACGGCGTTTCCCGTCTTCGCTGCTGCGTTTGCAGCCGCCAGGGTTGTTCCCAGCCGTGCGAGGTTGTTTCTGACTCCGTGTTTGTATCGCTGACGCCGGCTGTGATGAGGCTGTGATCCGGTCGAGGCTTACAAACGCGTGGGACGGGCCAACAACAGCACATCGGATGATAATAATAAGAATAACACATCTGGGTTGCTGTTGCTCTTTGGATGCCTCGCTGGGGACAGAGCTGCTGTGCACAATTAAGGTCTTTGCCCTTCCCTGCTCTGCCGACAGGTTTCACCCCTGCTTTCCGGGGAGACGGGGGAGCCCGCGAGGACGCGGAGCTCGTCCTGGAAGGGGCCTTTGTGCTGCGAACGCTTCCCGCTTGCAGCTAACGAGCCGCCTCCTGGGATTTGCCCACTCTGCTCTCTAACATCTGAAAAGTGTTTGGGGCCGCTTCTGGGGCTCTTGGGGCTGCGTGTGCCTTCCGCAGCCAGGAGCTCTGTCCGTGCCCGGGGCGCTGACGTCGGGCAGGTCTCTGGGCTGCGCGTCAGGTGGCCGAGGGGCTGCGTGATCCTCCACGAAGGCCTCCTGCAAGCGCTTAACGAGTGGACGTGGTTTATGCGCCCTGGTGGAAAAATCACTTTATATAACCTCCCGTCCAAAAGGAAAGGGGATAAAAAATTCTGAGCTAGTAAACTTTACTGCGAGCAAGATGTTGGGCCTGTTACAGCCTATTCTCCTCTTCTTTAAATGTAAATTTTTCTGGATGCCCTAAAGACCCAATTTGCACTTTACTGCTGTGTAGTGCTTTTCTCCTTAGTGCCTGGGCCAGCTTCAAGGAGATTTAAGGGGGCACCAGCTGGATTTGTAGGTTGCCAGTTTCATCAGCCTGAAACCTGTTACAATCTGCTGGTGAACATCTTTCAGGTCCTAAGTATCTCTTTCTTCTGTGTCCTGTACTGTAGAGATGTTTTTTAAAAAGAAACAAACAAACAAGCGAAAACCCAGAAGCTATTTTTTGTAGGGCTGTTCCTAACCCCTTCCCAAGTGTTTTGTCCTAATACTAACCTGCAGCTTGCTATGAAAAGCTCTGATTCTGGGCTTGTGGGAGTCCAAGGACGTTTTCTTTTGACTTGATTGGGCAGGACCAGGGTGACTGACCTTGGTGGTGGTCAGGCTCGCCCATGGGTCGCTGCTGATTCGCGCTGCGTTATGCTAGGAGCACGCACAGTAAATCTCAAGGCGCCAAATCAGACCTTTGTGCTCACGAGAGGCAGCTTCCCGGTGGCAGTGGTGCTGCAGGTGCAGTGCCAGAGGAGCTGGAGGTGCTCAGGGCTTGGAGGCCACCAGTATCACCTCGGTCTCCTTGCCGTGCTCGCGGTGATGCTGTGCCGGACGGGCAGGCTGTGCCCGACTGCTGCTGCCTTGCCACACGCTTGGACCGGGGCCTTCGGCAGGTCGCTTCGTCTCTCGGTGATTAATGTCCCCTGTCTAGAACAGGAGCAATAACACGGGCTTCATCTGTCGGGAGCGTGTGCTGCCGGGACAGGGACGGCGGCCTCACTGGTGGTGGGTCTGGACCGGGGCCAGGAGGATGAGACCCGGTGTGAGCTGCAGCCTTTGCAATGGACGTTCCTGGCAATTAGAGCAGTCAAACTAGCTGTGTTATTTTTCAGAAGCAAAGGAGGAAAAGCCAGAACTGTGCTTCCCAAATGGAAAAGGACAATGCTGGGGTATGAGCAGGATCTTTTGAAGCTTTGAACGTGAATCACAGGGTCAAGTAAAAAATAATTAAACTTAATATTTTTTTTAAATGTACTTCAAAGTGTCTTTTAAGCTTCCCATTAATTCGAGGTTCTTTCTCTCAGTGCTAAATAAATCTCTTGGTTCAAAAGCACTAGTGCTAATTGGTTTCTCTGAGTGTGCCTGTCTCCTTGATCAATTGGGAGAGTAGTTTTTGTTAAATATTTGCCCATATAGTCACATACTGTATTGCTCAGGGAGATGGTAAATGTTTCTCGAAAGGGGACTTGTAGAATGAGGATTCCAATAATTTCCTCTTGGCCTTTATGTCAGTGCTAATAATACTTCCCCCCTCCGATCCTTTTGCGGAAAGTAAAGCAGTTGTCCCTTGCGCATTGCCCGGCACGGCTTGCTGGAATTGAGACAAGCGTCTGCTTCGCTGCCAGTGTAACGCCCCTGCCTCTAACTGAAAAGCCAGGCTGCCACGAGCGGCGGTTTGCGGTGTTTGCGCGTGAGGCTGCGAACTTGCAGTGCGTTTCTAGAGGTACCTGGACTCTGCGGGGGGTGACCTGAGTTTGGATACGCAGCAAGGAACTGGGCAGGGATGGGAGGATTTATCTACTGTTAGACTTTCCTAATGAATGCAGGCAGCCTCAGCAATTTCCCCCCACCTCTTTCTCTCGCTCAATTAATTGCATTTTTACCTATGCCATTTTTACCGTGCCTATGGACCGTCATTTGTTTCCAACTTTGCATCGCTGCTGTGCCTTTCTGTTAAGTCCAGTCAGCTATTTATGCTCAAAGAGTTGACTTCCCCCCTCGCCCCCAAAATATCTCCTGCCTTTGTATGCTCTCTCGCTCTGGCCGTCCGAGACGACCTCCTCAGCAAACGCTCCCGACTTCGTCCCGCCGAGGGGATTTGTCTGCGAACGTCCCTGGCCCTGTGACCCTCACCCTGAGTGTCCGGGGGAAAGCAGGGCTCCGCGTTCGGAGTCTGCCTGTGGGACCCGGCGCCTCGCAGCGCAGATCTCAGAGGGCCAAATCCCAACCCCTGTGTTGGAACCACCGTCCTACAGAGCTTTTCTTAATGCGAATCATCCCACTGACTGGACTTTCTCAGCGTGTGGCAGTGCACGGGTAAGCTTGCTGGCTAGTTTCTTGCTGGCTGTGCCACCAGCGGCTTCCCTGCTCCAATGGCTCAAACGTTTTCTTCCGTTTACACCCGGAGAGACAGGGCCTGTGATTTTTTTACAGTGGAATACCAAGGCCCTTGAGGACCAAAGCCCATTTTTTAAGGCGATTCAACTGCCTAAAGATGCAGGTAGGCAGCTTCAGGATGTCTGATGTGCCCATGGTGCCAGGGAAAGGCTTTGGGACTTTCAAAAAGCCACCGGTTCCTCTCTGTGTCTCTCAGCTTGGAAATGTCTGGGGAGAGGAGTGGCTTTTGAGTGAGTTTGCATGGAAGGTCCATGGACAGAGCGTGGCTTCCCCCAAATCCCTTGTTAGCACTCTTAATCGTTATCCGTCTGCTTTACAGGCAGGGTGGGCTTGCTTTGCCCCATGCTTCAGCTCAGTCGGTCACCCGGCCCTGAAGCCCCTGGGAGCAGAGACGGGTCAGTGCTGGAAAGCGGCAGTGGGGTTTCTCGAAAGCTTCCTGTGTGTGAGGAGGAATTGGGGGTGCTTCTGCCACCAAGAGGCATCTGTGGGACATGAAGCAGATACGTGCTGCCCCTGCGTGGTGTTGTGCCTAGAGGCTCAATCCAGTTCTTGACTAATGCCCAAGGAGGTGCTGGGACTGGCCAGCATCCATGGCCACCCCAGCATGCGTCTGAGGGCACTGGTCCTAATTACGAGTGTCATCGCTTCTCCTGCTCGAGCAGCCTCGAGTTAGGATGCAGACCGAATGTTTATGGAGGTAAACATGATTATCTCCAATCACAGGCCTTAATGATGGTTGTTATAATGACTGCGATTGTGGGAAGGGCATGTAATTATGTTGATTCTTCCTTTTATTGTACATATAACAATAAGCTATTTTATGTAAGAGTACAGGGGAGCTGAGGGAAGATGGGGCGTTTATTTCATTAGGATTTTTTTTCTGATTGCCTGTTAGGCCAAATCTCGATATCTTATTCGATCTTTATGCAATTTTAAGTCTCGCTTGGTTCAGTGGGGAGTCAAAGTATGAGGGTCCTTATCCTACGTGACTCCCAGAAGTGCCCACGCAGGGAATGGGGCCCCAGCGTGGTAGATACTGTTGAGACTCTGGCCACTTTGCAGAAAAATGCAGAGCATTCAGCTAATTCCTTAATTTTCACAAAAAAGTAATTGATGGGTTTGTGCTGGCTGTAGTCTAACTTGCTGAGAGGACCCCAGGGCTATCTCATAAAAAGAAGTCATAGTGAGCGATAGATCACTGAGCTGGCTGGAGCAGGCCTGACATTTTAAGACTTAATGGGTTAATAAAGTGTGTATTTTAGGTGTCTTCTGCTAAATAGAGTTGGTCCATTCCCTGCACACACTCATACCTTGACAGCAGTACCTTTGACCTGCCGTGCACTACTCCTGCCTTCTTTGTCTGCTCCGTCCATCTGCCTCGGCTCAGGTTGCACTCAATGTTTATCCCCCGTAATCCAATTTAAGTTGCCATAGAAAGCAATGGGGATTTACAGAAAGAAAGGGAAAAAAAAACCTCACTGGGTTCAAAAAGCAGAAAAGACAGACTTTTTTTTTCCTTCTGGATAACTGTCTCCTCTCATCTCTCTCGTTTTTGCCGTGCATTAAAGATCTGTGTTAGAGGCAAGCATTAGAAAGAGTGTGCTGTGGCTGGTGTTTGCCAAGAGAAATTTGCCTGTGTGAGTCCTAGTTCTGCAGGCAGCTGTGCAGTCGGTCCCCTTGAGCCCATCAGAGAGGGGACAAGTTGCTTGGATAGGAATTTATAAGTTGAAGTCTTAAATATCCAGTGGCCCAGAGAGCCTTCAAGGTGGCTTGCTGTCCAGGTGTGGGTACGCATAGGGAGTCTCTGAACTTTGAAGTCCCTGTGCCAGCAATCTGCCAGCCGCAGCTGACCAAGTCAGCAATTTTGATGATGAAACGTTTGCATTAAGGGGTGCAGCCTGGAAAAGTCTCACGCTTTACTGCCTTCTGGAGCATCGTGCTGTTTGGTGCTGCTGGAGAGATGGGATTACTGGCTGGTAGGGCTGGGCATTTTTAAGCAGTTAGACAAGGTGTATCGTTTTTTTCACTGTCTGATCTGTAGCCTGGAGGGAATTTGCATAGTTTTTAGGGTGTTGTGGATTGGAAGCATCCAACCCTTCATGTTGAACTTCTGCCGGGCAGAGGGTGTATCCCTACTCCAGCAGGTTTGTTGACCTGGGTTGATGTACCACTTGCAGGGTTTTTGGAGCGGGCTTGTCTGACGGCCTGGTGCATTGCTGGTGCTTGGGATTAAACTGCGCTAGGCACAAGTGGAGCTACCTGATAGCGTTGTCCGACTTCCCCAGCTGGCAAGCCAGCCTCGTGCTTGACGGGCGTTTGCCGCTCCTGACTCTGGTGGGAAAGCACTGCTCAGTAACTGGAAAGTCAGGAAAGAAATTGATACCTTGTTTCTGATGGAGACCGTAGGGTCTTCTGGACCTGGGACTTCTTCATCCTGAAGGTGGTTCCTGGAGGGAGCCAAGGTCTGCGATGCAATGCCTCATGGAAGGTTTTACCTGCGGTACAGCCTCTTGTCAATACTTCCCTTCAGGTTTGTGTGTAGGATGCTGCTGATTAAATCCTGGCTGTGCTGACTGATCTAACCGGGCGCGTATTGGGGTCTTCTGTGGTATGGAAAACGGAGAGAGGTGATAACTCATGGTAACAACACCGTGAGATCGGCATGGCTATTGCTGCAGTGTGGGGTCAGGCTGGATCTAGCGCGCTTTCTTCTTGCCTATTGCTAGAGAAATTGCTTTGAGAGCTGCTGTAATTTTCCAGTGTATTCATGGCCTTATTTACAATGTCAGACCACATGGACGCTCAGACGCTCCACCAGGATCCTGTGTTTGCTCTGCCAAAGTCACCCAGGCCCCTCATCCACATGAGAGAGGCCGGAAGAGATGTGGGACGTGTGAAGAGTAAATTAGGTGTTGTCATTAAGCGAGGAGACCGTTTCCAGTAGGGGTAATCAATGAGATAAGCAACTCGCACCCAGGTCCTGTTATATGGGAAACACAGTAAAGGACGGGTGTCCCTGCATCAGGGGAGCTCTGGGCACATGGAAGGGAGAGGGCACGTTCGTATGGGAACGCACCACCAACACGGTGGGTCGAACCCGAGCCGTTGAGCCCTGTAGCCCGGTCGGTGCCGAGGGAGGGGATGGGGCAGCGGGCGAGCCGGGTCCTTCCCCGGCGAGCCTTCCTTGCTGCTGGCCATCAGCAGTTTAAGGATGTGCGGAGTGGGGGGCTGCATATGAACCATCATGTTTGAAAGTCCCAGATGGGCCTCTTCTTCCTCGTTTGTCTAATTGCTTTTGGACCCATACCTCTGCTTTTACAATATCTATGATTATGTGCTGGGTGAAAAACACACTTCTGTGTTTGTTTTAAACCTTTTGCCTGATAATCTAATTAGGTGTCCCTTACTTATTTTTTGACCGCGAGGAGTAAGAAATGACTGTTTTTTGTCTACCTTCTTCATTCTAGTACCCGTTCCCCCATCCTCTCTCCCTTTCCCTTTCTCTTTTCCAAGCTGAAGAGCCGTGGTGTGTGTAGTCTCTGCGGGACGGATGCTGCCCCCTGCCCCAATCATCTTTGCTGCCTTTCTTCAGGCCCTTGCCAGAGCCCCAGCACCCAGCTGAGACGGGGCCAGAGCTACGTGGGGCTTTGCTGCGGTTCACGCAGTGGCTCACTGACCTTCCCGTTTTGTTTTTTGTCCCCGAATGCTTTCTGCAGCCTTCCTAGATAAATCGGGTCCTGCCAAGGGCTGTGTCTTGGGTTTGTGCAGCCGCAGTGTGGCCCAAGGAAACTTCCACCCATCAACGGGCTGCTGCTGCACAAGAGAGCTGTTAGAAAGGCTTTCCCGCTATTCAGATGAAATTTTAGTTTTCTGAGCGTTCTGGCCTTTCATCTCCGTTGCCCTTCTTGATAAGTAAATTCACCTCCATCCCTGCCTTTACACCCTTCGGATATTTATGTGATGTCTAATTCTTGGTCACTTTTTGTCTTTCATGTCAGTATGGTTTTTGGGCTCATCTTTAAAGAACAGGTCAATTTCTGCCTTCTTCTGCAATGTCCAGTTGTGACTATATGGCAAATTGTACACTCACAGGTGTGCTGGACCAAGTGAAGTGGAACGTGCCAAAGACACAGTGTTTAAATGTTCTGTTGGCAAAAGCGGTTAATTAGTACGTATCTGTACGATGCAAAGCATGGGTTTGCCTATTGTTGGTACAAATTCTGCAATAACTTATCTGCCACGGACGTCGTTTAGTATAATTGCTTTGAAAGAAACCTTTTGTGTTGCGGAGCCAGAACATCGCACGTTTGTATTTCTGTGCATAACTTGCTCTTCATTAAGGACTGAATAGCACCATCCTTTGCCTGAGAGCAAAGCAACGCAGGGGCACGGTGTTTAGGCACGAGAGGCAAACAGGCTCCCGCTCTGCCGAGCAAGGGACTGTCGGCAGCAATGACGTGAAGATGCTGGCAGCAATATGGCCTGAATCAGGAGGGGTGGATGTGCCAGTCCCCATCACTGTGGTCTCTGAAGGCAGCCTTGAAGGTCTGTGCCTTGGTGTGCGCCCCCCAGCAGCGCTGTGCTGAGTCAAATGTAGTGCAGCTCTGGGTGTTTCCTGCGCTGGATGCCCTGAAAGGGCAGGCAGAGGCTCGGGCAAATTTGGGGGCACTCCCAGGCTGATGAGCAGAGATTCTGTGAAAGCCGCATCCCAAGGTTTTGAAATTGAAGCCTGGGGAGAATAAAGCCAGCCATTGCGTGAGCTGCTGCCTGCTGAGGTCCTTTCTTAAACTGTAGGCAAAGCACACCTGAGGGTTTCGTGTTCGTCCCAGAGGATGCTTGCGCCCTCTTGCCTGAGCGTAGCCCGTTGCATTTGAAAAGTTTCCTGCATCCCGTACTGGCCAGTGCATTAGCAGTTGGCTCTCGCTGCGTCTTGTGGACACGTTGCTGACTCCGTCCTTCTCTCTCCTCCCTGTGTTTTAGATTTCGGTCGTTCCACAGAGCTGGCGTTCGTTGTGGAGCCTAGCGATGACATAGCCGTGCAGGAGCAGCCCTTGATCCTCTACTGCCAGGTGGAGGGCATCCAGCCCATCACCATCACGTGGCGGAAGAACGGTGTGATGATCGTGGACAGCGAGAACGCCTTCATGTTGGCCAATGGGTCGCTCTACGTCTCCCGATTCCAGAGGGTCCGAGGAGACGGGTCCTCAGATGAAGGCGAATATGACTGCATGGCGCAAAACCACTATGGGCTGGTGGTCAGTCGAAAGGCAAAGATTCAGGCAGCAAGTAAGTACGGGCCTTGTCCCACCCGTGCGTCCGGAGGCGATCCCACAGCAGGCACTGGCGTTGCCCAAAGGTGGGAGGGCAGTGCCGTGGGTGCTATACGTTCAGCCCTGCCCGCAGGAGCGAGGGGCTGGGGAGCCCAAAGCCAGCAGGATGTGCCCCCTGATTTCATATCCGTCGGGACCTCTCAGCGCCATGGAGCTGGGAGCATTTTGAGCTGTGTTGGTGGAGGCTACTTGTCTGACTGGTGGGGATGGAGACGGGCAGGTCGGGCAGAGAAGGGGGGCAAGTCCCCTGCACCCTCCGGCTGGGGGTTTGGCTTGCAACTTGAACCGAAGACATGCAGCCCTGCTGCCAGGCTGCGCTTACGGGGCCAGCACAGGAACGTTGCTAGAGGGCTTGCAGGAGTGGAGGTGTTTGCAGGCTTGTGGTCTCCATCTGGAAATTTGAATGTTTTTGGGAGGGAGGACTAAAGAGCGGGGAGCTGGTGTAGAGATCTGGCTGGCATCTGATCTGCATAATTGTCCAGGTGTGAAAGGAGATCAGCCTTCACAGGGGGAGAAAGCTAAAAACCACCTTGTAGCAGTAAATTCCCTGTCTCTAAGGAGCGAGCTGCATTAAAGTCAGGCGGTGAAATAGCCCATGGTTCGTTTCTCTCCTGCCCCGAGTTTGGAAGCCCCTCCGCTTTGCAGCAAGGCTGGGCTCTGTTTGGCAGGCAGCACTTCCCCAACCGTAGGCAAAGACCTTCTGAAGGTCACGGCTTCTTTCTTTCATTTTGTTATTTAAGGCAGGTAGTGTGGAGGCGGCAAGGTCTTATTTACTACCTGGCGTGGCAGTGCCTTTGAGGGCAAGGCTAACAGCACCAGACAGATTGTCTGGTGGGGGAGCCCGGAGGAGGAGGAAGATGAAAATGTCAGCGCGGGAATGAAATTTAAAGGTGGGGGAGGAAGAATTACAGGGCAGGCTGTGAGGCTGTGACTCCAGCCCTGCGCAGTGCCCAGCTTAGCCCGTCATGCGTGGAAGCACTGCCCTGCTTCGCTGCCGCGACCGGAGCGGCTGCCCCATCGGGTCTCCTGCTGTGCAGGCTGCTGGGCTCCCTGTCACTGCTTTGAGTTTGTCCCGGGAAGGGCAGCGGAGCTAAGGAGCTGTGTCGCGGTGGTTTCTGTCCTTGTGCTGGTGGCCAGCTTTGCCCAAAGACCGTCTGCAGGCTCCGGAGGTGCAGCCGCTAATCCTTTTTGCATTCAACCAGAAGTTGCTGCTGGGTGTGATTTGTATACGGCTGCAAGGACGGGTCTCTGGTACGGCCCCGAGACCTGGCCAAACGCTGGTTTGTTAAATAACAGTTTTATTGAAGGGCGATGGCCACCTCTGTTCTTCGTGTGGCCACGTAGTGCCGCTTCCATTGCGTTTGCAAACTGCACGGTGATTTCTGGTGCAAAGCAGGAAAAACCCATGGCAAAGTTTGGGGCTGGGGCCGGGAACCCCTGGTTGCGCTCCCCAAACTGAGGGGCTTTTTGGTGCGCTGCCTCCCGCTCCCCGCAGCGCAGGGGCTCGCTGGCAGCCCACCAAGAGACCACTCCAGCCCTTGTGTGTAACGATTCCCGAGCGCATGAAGTGGCCATCTGCAAACCTAGCTTTTCAGTAGGATAAGAAATGACATTGTCCGGGAGCCAAAGGCTTTGGGTCCTTGCCAGATTAGCAGCTGGATCTCAAACTTGTCAGTCTGGTGGTGCTAAACCTCGGAGCACTTTTGGTGAACAGCTCTGTCATTTATGAGCTGGGAGCCGGGTGACACACAAGCACAACGTCAAACTTCTTGGACCTGTAAACAGGAGACGTAAGAGCCAGCGGGATTACCTTTGGGACGGCGGACTGTCAGTAAACACTGCTATTTCAGCTCTTGCGTCAGTATGTATGAGGTGGGCTGTGTCCCTGAATAGCGTTTCCTTTTGTAGCTGTAGTTTGGCGTGAATCAGAATGAAAAACGGACCGTGTTGCGAATACTTTGGAGCCTGTTCTGGCTTTGGCCTTGGTTTCTTGCCAGCCCTGAGAAAGGGTCTGGGCGAAGCCAACGGCAAAACGTGGGGCGCCTGGCGTCGATGCCACAGGCGCCTGCAGAGAACGGGAGTGAAACGGGGGGCGTTGTGGACAGATGCCATCCGCTGCGCCAGGTGAGCTCCCTCCGCGCCTGAACCTCCGGGCACGTGCCTGCTGCACGCAGGACTCGGTTCAAACGTAGGCGAAACCTCCTGAGAACAAATCACAGTTGTGCCCTCGAGCCCCCCAGGTTTTGGGGCGATTACGTGCAAGAAGAAGCAATTTTCCTTGCGCCGAGTCCCGAGAAGCAAGCCGGACAAAGGAGGAGGATCATTGACCCCGTTTTAGAGATGAGGGGACCAGCATGTCGATGAAATAGGTGCTGGCTGCCTCGAAGGAAGAAACGGAGCGCTAAGCAGACCTTTGCGGAGCAGAGTAAATACTGCCGGTGGGGTAAAACCTCATCCCGATGCTGATCTGTTCTTTCCTCTGAGCCTGACATCTGAACACAAAAGCCAAGGCGAAATAAAAACCTTTCACAAACAAAAATCGTGAAAGTTGATCAAGGCCATGCTACTGAGGAATAAAAGGGATCTGACGGAGCGGAGCCCCTCGAGAGCTCTGCTGCACTTTTCGCTGTCTTCAAAGGCACGCTGTTAGTCTCATATCACGGTTACAGACCCTGGCTTTGTGCTCTTGCTTGGAATATAATCTTCTTGGCTCGGAGGAATGTACATATTTGCATTCAGAAAATGTGGGCTGGATATCATATTTTTATGTTTCAAATTTACTTCAACGCTTGGCACTGAGTGAAATTTAACTGGAAGAAGATGCTGCTCACCGCCGCTGCGCGTAGGGCCCCCGTGGACTTGCCGGGCGGGCGCGGGGCAGGCGCCCTCCCGGGCTGGTGCTGCTGCCGTGGGAGGTTGCCCTTTGCGCTGCTGCGAAAGTAAATTATCCCAGACTTGCAAGGAAGCCACGGATTTGGCAAAATCTGGAAACTGCAGAGATGCACTAAATTGCAGCTTAAGCACTGGCATGTGACATTTCTTTAATTAAAATTCATGGGAATTTCTATATATTATCGTTATTAACAGCCGAGACACTTGGTGGAGGGAAGTGGGTTGTGGCTGGGGTGCAGACTGGCAGATTGTGTGCTAAATACAGTGATTGTGTTGTTGTACTGTAACCTTCTTCAGAACAAGTACAAGCGTACAAGAAGCGGAGGTATGATTGACTCGGAGGCCTTCGGCATTTCTACCCTGTGCCTGACACATGGGTTGGAATTTTTTCGGTTGCTGTTTCTGCGTCTGTTTAAACTCTGGCATGTTAGTTTAAAAGGTTGTGGAATGCAATATGTTTTTATAATCTGATCAGGTTATTGAATGCAGATTTTTTTTTTTTCCTGATGACAGTTTCATAATTTCTCATGACTCCGAGCCGTCTTAATTAAAATCAGTTTCATGGATATAGTGTTCTCCGGAGGCAATGGTAGCAGGGAACGCTTGGCTTGAAAACTTCCCCTGAGCGCTACTTAATGGTGAGGACTATAGCCCACTGCTTCGGAAGACGAGCTCCCCAAAACGTAGCCACCTTTCTTCTCACCCTTTGCTTAGCTTGACCTTAGCTGACTCTTATCGCATTGTCTCATGGCACTTCCAGCCTTTTTGCCAATGCTGTAATTTGATGGAGCTGGCCCTACGTCGTCATAAATCACCGCCCCGCCGGTAGAGTAAGACCCATTGATTATACCACTCAATAACAAGCAGTTACCACTAATTGGAAATCACTATCAAACTGGGTATCGGATCAGGCTCTGCACGCATCCGGCCTGAGAGTAGCAATTTTCACTGTTTGATCTGGTGCAAAAAAAAAGAAAAAAAAAAGGAAAAAAGGGAAAGTCAGTCAGTCATAGACTTAGAGGGAGAGAGGTTTCCTGAAGCTTGGCGAAACGGGCTTGCCCCACGCTTGAAGTATTGCCCCCTTCCCTTCCGCGTCCTGCCCGAAATCCCGCTCCTCCGTCCCCTGTGCCTGGCCGTCCTCGGCGCTCACCCGGCCGGCGGGAGGGGAGGATGTGCAGCCTGGGCAAGGCAGACGTGACGCCGCTTCTCTGCATCGAGCCTGGCGGCAGCAGCTCCTCTGGCCCAGCCCCGGGGCCAACGCACCCTCCCTGGAAACGCGCCGCCCGCCCGGGCCGAGGGTCTCGAGGTCATTTGCAAAAAACTAAAAAAGGGGGGGCAGTCTGGAGAAGATGCACGCTTGCAAGTGGTTTTGCCCGCAAGGCTGCGTGGCTGCGGGAGGAGGATGGGAACTGCGGGGCTTTTAAAGCAGCAAAGATCTTCCCATCGTTTCGGCTCCTCTGCGCAGAAGACGTTCAGGGTTTAACCTGCAGCCCCCTTTCTGGGCTCGGGGGTGGTGGGAAGAGCTGCTGAGCCCAAATAATGGCAGCATTTATAAGAGTGCAGAGACAAGAAGGAAGTCTAAAAGGATTAGGGAGAGACAAAGGGGGCTGATTATTTTATGGGTCACAATACAAGGCATTAGAGGGAGATCACAAAGGGATGTAATTACAAAAGAAGGCCATACTGGGGGGATCAAACCAGGATTAGAGTGGGAAATGTTTTTACACAGTTTTGTTCCACTCATTATGAAGTTAGCATTTTAAATTAAGGTTTAAATAAGGTGGCACCAAAGTTGTCACCAAGGTATTTCCTGGGCAATGCCACTGTTTGGAGGCAGATTGCAAGACCCAGCTCAAAACATCATGTCAGACCTTAAACACATGGCTTTGCCCCTGGTTTTTCTTGTGTGCGTGCGGTATCTGCCTTGCCAGCAGAGCCCTACCTATAGCTTGTGCTTAGGTCAAGTGAACCTGTTTCTGAAGTTGAAAGCAGGGTACTTTTGTGAGGGTACGTTTTAGCAGTGTGAAGCGCGTGCTCGAGATAAAAGTGGGCCTTTAGAGAAAGTGCCCTGGTGTCGGTTTCCGGCTCTCTGGAGGCATGGTCAGGTTACTCCCAGGAACTTTTGGCTGCTATTCCCTTGCGTTTTATTGCAGTTTTACTCCTGGTGTTGCATACCAAGTTGCTTGCACCCAAAACCTTTTATTTTTAATTGCAAATTTACTCGCGTTTAATGCGCTTTCTTCTGAAACGTGGAGTCTGAGCGTAAGGGCTCAGTTTGGATACCAGTGACGTTTTTCTGACTATTGTCTTTGCTTCAAATGCTCACAGCTCTTGGTAAGCCCGGAGCAAATTCTGGGCTTCTAGCAATGGGTCTCAGGGGAAGAAAAATATATGAGGAATTACTGAGGGGGAAAAAAAAAAAAGATGGAGCGAAGCAAAAAGGCTCTGAGGAGTCTCCAGGGGAGGGAAATGCTGGGTGGGTGGATCACTTCCCTCCAGCAGCTCTTTTGGCTGGCTCTTGGACGTGCTGGCTCATTTGGTGTTGCCTCTCACATCTGTACGGTTGCAGCATTTGGCCCCACGTGTGTTGTGTGTGCTGCAAAACAAATGTACAAATATAGGAGTCACCCCGGGGGAATGGAGAGATTTGGCTGGAAATTTCAGTAGATTTGGGGATTAAAAGAGTTTGTCACTTGCCACTTGCCACCCACCACATTTCAGTGTCTGCATATAACAGCCAGAATTCATCTGGAGACTTGAGCGCATTATAAGACCATATTTCTCTTGGCTGCTCGTTTCTTAGCAGTGTGATGATTATTTAAATATCATCTTGCACTTCTCCGCAAGGCTTCTAACGTGGACACGCCAACCTTAGCTGTGGCAATGTTCTCGCTCGTACAGGGGTTTGCACTGCAGGCAGTAATGTCACTTAGTCATTTATAGAAAGCTCAAGGGAAATATATCAGAAGAATTTCATTAATGGTAGCACTGTTGAGTTATTTGTCTCAATTAACTCTTGGCGCACAGCTGAGGAAGTTCTGACATCTCCGCAGCCCGCGCGAGCCCCGCTCCCGAGGTGGCCGCCTGCGTTTTTCGCGTGGGGCCGTGCTCAGCCGTTGCCCACGCGAGCAGCTCTCCGGAGACCGCGCGGCCCGTGGCCTCGCGTGGCTGCGATGCTGCTTGTCCCTCCGGCTGTCGCTTTGCTGCAGCCTGTCCTTGAGGTGTGGGGCTGGACGTGGCCACCCTTCCTAGCCGTTCGGTCGGGTAGGAGGACAGGTCTGTGCTACCTTAATCTTCCGCTTGCGGTCGTCACCCTGGGATCCCTTTGGATCCTAGAGCGGCTGTTTATCTGGTTGTGCTTGTCTCAGCTGAAGGATTTGTAATGTCCCTAGTTGTATGATTGTTTCCCCCCTGCCCCCAACAGGCTGGTGATGGTGTGGTGGTCGTAGGTGGCCCTTTCACGTTGCCCTCCAAGGGTCCCAGTTGGCTGTGCCGGTCCCCATGGTGTCCCCAGCAATACCTCTAACCTAGCTGTGCCTCAGTTTCCCCTCTGTAAATTTGGGGTGGGCTTGCTTGTCCGTGCCGTCGTGTTTGCCCACCCCTGTGAGCACCGGGCGGGCAAGCTGTCGTTTTGTCTTTGCTGGGGACGATGTTTCATCTGTGCCTTTGCTCCCGCGCAGTCCTGCTGGGAGGCGAGCAGCACGCCGCGCCGGAGGGAGAGGTGATGCTCAGGTGAGAGGAGGGGTGTCTGCTTTTCTGCCACCGCTCATCGGCAAGGCTGTGAGTAGGAATCGACTTTCCAGGGCATTTGACCACAGCGATCAACGCTGTTGATCCGGTGGGTATCTAGCAAGTCTTTGCAAGGTAAAGGAAAGCATCGCTGCATTTGTCTTGAAGCCCTGATCATGGCTTTAACTCACAGTTACTGACAACAACCAAAAAAAAGGAGGGGGGAGAAACTGCAGAGAAATCCTGCGCTGATCCGTGCCTGCAGCAGCCAGCTGTCACATCGGGGCCTGGCGAGCCTCGTGTAGGGTTTTGAACGTTTGGGGCCTTCAGGTACGTGAGCGGTATCAGCGAAGGCAGACCTTGCAAATCCCCGCTGACAGGTGGGTCTCCTGCATGGGGCAAGGTGGCTTTCCCAGGGCCAACGGGAAGCCGGGGCACCTGCGGGTGCCCCGGATGAGCCCGCAGAGGGCCGAATTGGGAGAGCAGCGCTCCCGAACACCGAGGGACCCGGACCCCGGGTGGCTACACCGCCTCTCCCGCTCTCGTTTCGGCTTCACCCGCTGTCGCAGCCCTGTTGCTGGGAAGGGAATCTGCTCCCACTCCTCCTAGGCACAGCATATGGTTTTCAGAGAGGTTCTTGCTTTAAACCCAATTTTACAGTTGGGTTGACTGAGGCAAAAGGAGGTCAAACGATTCGCCTGAGGTCACTCAATAAGTGGCTCAGATTAAATCTCAACCCACGACGCTGCCCGTTCCCAGCGCTGGCTGTGCCGGCCGGACCAGATGGCCTTCTGAATGCGGCGTCAAGATCCTCGGCTTGTTCCCTGCCTCATTGTTCTCCTTTGTGGGCCGCTGAATGCAGAACCCTGAAAGTGAGAGTCACTTGGATTTGCTGAGTCCAAGTTATTCTGCTTAATGACACGGATTTGCAGGAGAGGGTTTAAACACTGCTTTGCTATGGAGGTTTGAATTTTCACAGAGATTTGCCTCTTTGCTTTGCCTGGTTTTCTGAGATGAAAACTGTCAACCAGCTAAAATTGGTCCCTTAACCTTTCAGCTGCCGCCGCTGCTGTCTCCCCAGCTGCGCGGGGCGGACAGGGGCTTCATGCCCGTGTAGATGTGTCTGCAGGGCTCTCCAGCCCCGATCCCCAGGGTATTTGCTGGGGTGATTTTGTCGCAATGTCCACACTGCTGTGGTTCGTGCCTCCCCCCTCGGCTTGGCCCTGGGATCACACAAAGGGGTGGTAGGCTGAGATGCACTGGGAGCTGCTCTATGGCACTGCCACCACTGCGTGACCCGTCCTCTGTCTTTAAAGCCGCTGATGCAAAAAGTGCCCGACCTGTTGATCCCACGGCTGAGCCCTCGTGCTAGGCACGGCTGTTCACAAGGAGCCTGAGCTAGTGGACAGAGCAGTGGCTTGGGCACTGGGTTAGTGGCTTGGGTTAGAGCAAGACCAGGTACTGCAGCGGGCGTTGCAAGCCCGATGTGGCAGTCCTGGGGGCGGTGGGAAATTCTCCTGGGCCCGTGTGTCTCCTCTCTGCATCCGGCCTCCTGTGGGAGGGCCCGCTCTCGGGACTGGCGCCGCTCACATGCCTCAGTAAGTTGGCACCTCTTGAGCATGCCTTGATTAATAGTGTTTTTTTGTCAGTCCGAAGAGGCCCCCATTATGTGCCTTTGATGCTGCATTTTGCACTTACCACTGTCACTGAGCTCAATGACTAATTTTCACAGGTCACGGGAGAGGGACAATGGATCAGGCCACATTTGGAAGAAACAAATGAAATTTTGCTGCAACTGAGAGCGCTAATTAAGAGCGAGGATCAATTTGGGTGTACAAAAGAGATAGTTTTAGGCTGCTGGTGTGGAAATGAGTGGCGGTGCTTGCAGTTTCAGAAGAGGCTTGGTGTGTGTGCATACTTCAGCTGCAGTATTGTACTCCGCTGCAGCTGATCGATACTTCTGTGCTCATCCAGTCAGGAAAACCCAAGCGTTTTCCTGCCTGCTGTTTTCAGGAAGGGCAGGGACAGAAAACCTGCTGGATCAAGTCACCGTTGATCCCTGTGAGATGTTTTCAGCCAGCAGCAGGAGCTTGTGTTGCTTGAGTCGCACTGCTTGTCTCAGTGTGGCAGTGCAAATTCGCCTGGTGAGCGTGGCTGATGCATTCCCTGGCCATCCTCATCCCAGTACCTCACCCACCAGGGACTGTGCTGCTTTCCTTGCAGAGGGGCACTAGTTTGGAGGAGCAAGGCAAGAGCAATTAGTTCTGGCTGATGAGAGGGACTGGAGAGGGGTGAAGGGAGAGGAAGAAAGTGAGGGGTCAAAGGGAGCGGAAGGAGAGCAAACTCTCATCTCGGAGGTTGTTGTGAATGCAGCAGAAGGGATAGGAAAAAGCTGAGAATGCACACATTTGGGTTTGTTGCTTTGCTGAGCAATGAAGAGACACGATTCACGTTCACACAAGTCCTCAGATACAAGAAAAAGACAGAGCTGATGTGCATTCAGGGTGAGATGGTTGCCAGTGCCTAGGTCCCCAAGTGGCATCAGTTAAAATCAGGTTGCAGACCATTTTGGTAGTGAAAATGAAAGGGTGGGCAGGATACTTGTATTTTGGGGTCTCTGTTTTGGGTTGGATTTGCCTCGGGCATGAAGGTAGGAGCATTAGCTGGAGTGCCCTTTTGCCAAGGGGGTTCGCCAGGGCCCGCTGGGTTCCCATGAAAAAAACCTAAACGTGTCTGAACCCAGAAGAGATTTATGATATTGAACAAGCCTCCAAAATGACAAAACGAGGAGGAGGCTCTGGCCGCAGGGACCGCGGGAGAGACGTTGTCCCGGGGCGACGGAGCAGCGCAGCCACGTCGCTTTGGTGCCCGACGTGGCAGCTCCTCCGGCGGTGAGGGTGCTTGCTGCGGCGCTTTGTTTTGTTGGAGCAGTGTCCACATGCCGCTCACCATGGTTTCCCACGGAAATGTGTAAAGGGGTGGGAGGGAAAATCCTGCCTGTGGCTTTCATTTGTGATCCTAATGCTTGGAGAGAGTTGAGGCAGGGCCCCAAGGGGGTCAAATCTCTCTCTCTCGCTCTCCAAAAAAAAAAAAAAAAGAAGAAGAAATCTTTATAAAAAGAATTTCTTTTAAGTGAGCCTGGCTTGAAGCTAATGAGACTTGGAGATGTTTAATGAGCATTGGGAAGACCTCTCTCTTTAACTTCTTCAGCAGCGTTGGAAGGACCTTTGCAGAGGGAAGATCTGCAGGTGCTGCCTGCGGTTGCGCGGGGCCGTGGTGGCTGTGCTCCCGCTGCCCCAAGGAGCCCTGCGCCTGCTGCACCCAGCCCTGGGCATTGCCCAGGGCTGCCAGGGAGGCTCCCCATGTGTAGGAGCATGGTTTTTGCCAGCCCTGAGGGCAAAATTAACCCCTTCCTCTCCCCAGCAGTGGTCTCTGCCCCATCTGTCCCGTCAGGGATGGGGGGAAGAAGACAAGCAAAATTTCTTCCCCAAGCAAAGGAAGCTCTTTACCATGCTCTTTACCATGCTGGACTGGCCATTCGTAGGATGGCAACAGAAAGCATCCTTTTTTTAGGGTACCCAAAGAGAAAACAGCTCCCTTGGGACGAGCAGTGGCAGCGGGTGCTCTGGACTGTCCCAAGGGCTCAGGCCCTGCAGGTGCCCGGCAGCTCTCTGCATCCCGGTGGCTCGTCTCCCTCCTAAATACAGAGCTTGGGAGCTAGTTTTAAGGATTCAAGTGTGACCGTTTTGGCTTAAGGAGGAAGGTGTCACCGGCGTCCCGGTGTGACCCTTGACAAGTCGCCCCATCACCTTGCGCCTCCAGGAATTGGGGTCGGCGGCGTTGGTGCTCCCTTCTGCCCAGTGGCTCCCGGCCCCTCCACGTGCAGGCTTTGGGGGCTGGGTGCCTGCAGCCGGTCTGCGCCGAGCCTGGCGTGGGGGGCCCTGCCAGGCTTCGTTATCGGCACTAGCAGCTCATTCCTGCTGCGGCGGGTCCGGGGAGGCCTGTGCTCTGCAGCTCAGCGGGGTCAAGGAGTTGGGGTGCTGCTCGGACTGCTCGGTGCTGCTGGCTGTTGCTTTGCTTGAGGCTCGTGGGCCTGGGGTTGCTGAGACCTCTGTGCGTGCACCGAACCCTAAGGAGATGAGCCAGCAGGTTCAGAAGGTCTTCTGTGTGGAGATGGACGTGCCCACGCTGCATACTCATACGCAACCACCTCCTGGAGAACTTGTTTTAAAAGCTAGCGTGGGTATATGTCCATAAACACGTCGGTGTGTCTGTTTGTACCCAGGGCTGTGTTTCTGGGGGGCATGTGCAAGCTTCTCTGTTTTAAAGCGTAGTTGGCAGACGTTTGAAGCGCCTCTGCGGTTCCCACTGCCGCGTCCTGCAGGGGGAAGTAGGATTTGCTCTGGCCCGGCTCCCTGCCTGGGGAAGCCTGCTTCATTTTCCTTTTGCTAACTAGGTTCCCCCAAGAATGAGAGATGACCTGGTCTTCCAAAAAGCGTTCCCAATGTGTGAAGAAGTCTGGATGACTCACAACTTTTAATTAGCTCTCCTGACCAAGGCCGGGATCCCTCCCTCCCTCCCTCGCAGAGGGCTGGTGATTAGAATTACAATGAAGATAATCCAAACTGTATGTGTAGGGTTTTCAGTAAGCAGAGAACAAAGCAGGACATCCATCTGGTGAGTGTGAGCCCATAATACCTTTCTGCTCATTTCTGCAGTGCAACAGGAGCTGTTTGGGACGGAAGTAGGCTCATTATTTCGGACAGGCTTGCTGACACACAGAGCAGCGCTGCCTTGTAATCTCGGAGGCACTGAAACTCTGCCGCGCAGGAAGGGCAAGCATTGCTTTTTTAAGTCCGCCTTTGCATTTCTCCATGTTAAAATCAGGGATACAGCCCTCTTCTAAACCTGTGATTAATTAGCGTATGAATGAGAGATGCCCTTTAGCTTTTTAGCAAGGCTAAAGAAAGCTTCAGGGAGTTTTAAAAGATACTACTACCCTGCAGCCCGGCTAAGCCCGTCCTGTGGCAAACATCCCAGCAGTAGTGAGTAAATACGTTTTAGCTGTGCCCCGGGTGATCTCACGGGAGGCCACCTCCTTTCGGAGTGATGCTATTTTAAACCTTGTTTAAAATCTCCTGCTCGGTGCAGGACGGAGCTCCTGCCTCCAAGCTTTGGCATCCTTGTGTCCCGTGTTTGCAATGGGAGACTTGCCTGGCAGCCGGCTTTCCCATGCCGTGCTCCAGCCCCGGTCCTGGTGGGGAAGCGGTGGTAGGAGTCGTGGGCAGGAGCTTGCAGCAGACAAATGCAGCGTTGGGCCCTCGGCCCCGGTGCTGCTTTGCTTTACGGTCAGCTGGATTTTGCCGGGCTGCTGCAACGTGGCGAGATGACGGGCGCATTGTTGCGGGGCCGCCTTGGTGGGAAAGAAATAACAAAAAAGCCGTTGTGGAGGAGCAGCCGGCGCTCCGTGCTGCCGCTCGCCGCCATGCCGGCAGCGCGACACATGCTTCCACTCCTGCCATGGCAACAAGTTCATCCTTCGGCCAGTGCAACGGTCGGCTGCGACGTGGCAATGCGGCCAGGAGCTCGTCCTGGCCGCAGCATCCCGGGAAGGCAGGAGGGACGGGGTTGGGTTTCCTGCCTGCGGGATGCTTTGACGGTTGCAAAATTCAGGGCACTGGTTTAGCGGTCCAGAAGGTCAGGCAGTTTTTTGCCAGCCTCTGGGTGGTTGTTTCGGGGCCCTGAGCTGGGCAGCACCAACGTGCAAGAGCGTGGATAGCTATTGTCCTCCCATGCAAAGAGATGGGGAGCGCAGAGCTAGGGAAAGGTTGGCCAAATGCAAGGCAGCAATGCTGTTCCTCGCATCAGCACGTCAAGCAGTAGCGTTAAAATCCCCGCTGTGTGCGAGAGCGAGGTGTGGTGTCCACCTTGAAGGCAGCATCTTTTCCAGGCGGGATGCCGGCTGCCGAACTCTCCGCTGGCACCTCCTGGCAGTCCCGCGCGAGCCCGGCGTGTTGGTGGGCTGCGGCTGGGGCAGCTCAAAGGGAAAATATTATCAGCTGTTGAACCGCGGAGATCTGAGACCTCATGCCAAGGCTTCGTGTTTCGATTTTGGATGCATGCTGTGAAATTCATAGGTGGGATATTTCTAGAGAGCTGCTTTGCTTCCTATAGGAAAAGAAGAGGAAAAACATGGAAATAAATAATGTCCTATATTGACAGCAACCGGCAGTCAAAACCTACGAGTCAAGCTGTCCTTCCCTTCCCAAGATCGTAACACTGAAATCTCGATATTAAAAAATAACAAATTATCAGCTCTTTTAGCTCACCTATTGACTTTTAGCTGTTATATTACGTGTAGGTCATGTTTCCAAGCTTTTTCTCCATGAATCACAAATGCTAGAAACATCTCACTTTTAACATAAGGAGAGCTAAGGCTCGTAGGGCTGCGAGATGCTGAAAGTTGGGGCATCGCAGCACTGCCAGATAACGCGAGCTTCTTGGTGAAACGATGAGAGTCAACGGATGAGCTGCTTCCATTTTGCTCCCTTGTCATGTAAATAGGCGCCAATCTGCATGTCAGGTCCCTTGGGTGAGTGAGTGTAATAACATTAAAAATAAAACAGCTAAGCCCCCAAAGTGTATGTTTTAGCAATCTTTAAACAGGCAAAAATTTGCTTGGAGGAGTTGTGATGGGTGCAAAGGCTTCTCGTTACCGATTCTCATGCAAAAAGGTAACTGCCCTGGCTTTAAAGAAAGTGCTTTAATGCTACGTTAATATAATTGCTTTGATGAAATGTCTTTAGCCTCCTGAGGCAAGTTGTAGTCTGGTAAGCCTTTAGATATGAATGGACGGCTCTGTAATTGCTATTGTTTCAGAGGCACATTAGGAGGGCCTAATGCTGATCGCTTCTGGCGCGTTATGGAAGCAGCGCGATGGCAGTCCCGCGCACCGCGCCGGAGCGGGTATTAGTATGCCTTTTGCAGCATGAGACAGTGACAAACGCTTCAGGACTGGAAGTTTCTTTCCTAATTAGATCGTGGGCTTGTGATTCCCCCCCCCCCCCCCCCCCCGCTGTTATGCAGAGTGAAGGTATCTGATTCTTTGCAATTTGTGCTTTGAATAATGAGCTTAAGGGCAACATCTCGCAGGAGCGCAGAAGCGATGGGTTAGTACGTCATCTCTAGTTGATCCCGGCCTCCTGACTCTGACGGGGCCCAAACCAGCTGATTCAAAGAAAAGGGCGAGACGTGGGCATTCAGAGTGTTTTTGTATTTGTTAATTCTTATTGGTAAAGCATGAGATGTTCTTGTTCATGAGATATGCTCCCATCTCTGGATTGGGAGCAGTTATGTTTAAAAATTGAAATTTGGGCTTAGGGGTCACTCCCAAACGACTCTCTTGGGTGGTCTCCTGTTTGTGGAGGCTGTAGGCATCACGTTTTCCAGTTTTGCCCCTCGCTGTAGGGGCCGGAAGGGCTAGCAGGCTATTCTGGCACAGCAAGCAACTAGGTGGGGGGCTCAGAGACCTTACCCCGTCCCGGCGATTCTGCTTTTGGTGCCGTTTTTCCAGGGTAAAACTCTGGTCCTGAGAAGCAGCAGAGCAGCCAGGAGGACAGGCCTGTCCTTTGGGGTTTCGCTGCGACTCTCGTGCCACCAGTCGTAAGCAGGGTTGTTCCCTGTTCACCGCTGGTGTCGCGCAGCGCTTCGTGGAGCTGCTTGGCCGCGGTGATGTACCACGCCAGAGCCGGTGGCGCGTTCGGAAAACTGGGGAGATTCCCAGGCTAGGCTGGAGGAATTAAGGCCAGCGGCGTACGTGGCAGGTAAGCGCGAGCTGCCGTTACGCCAGCAGTCACTCGTTACAGATTAATCTCCATAGTCTTTTGCAGCCGCGTGCCTGGATGGTCTGTAGGGGTTCGTTTGTCTGTCTCCCGCGTCTTATTGAACGCAGCAGTACTCGCTAGGTTTACCATCATTTGCTTTGCTTTTCTGTTAATGTGCCTGATTTGCACGGCCGTTCTCCCAGAGGTAACATAACTGGGACTAAGTGAGACGTACGCCCTGCTTCCCGGAGACTCCCCGGCTGCTTGCTCGGCACGGGCCTGGCTGGGCAAAAGCCGTGGGAGCGCCTGGGCTGCCCGCGCCGCCGAGGAGCGCCCAGGGGAGACGTTTGCTGCAGGATAACGGTGGGTGCAGTGTCATCGACTGACGTCTGTTAACACTCAGGCTGGGAACGTGCCAAACTGTGATCCAGCCAGAAACCATGTTTTTATCTCTTGCCTCCGTGTGCCGACCCTCCCCTTGGCGGTGCAGTCAGGTGCTTGCACTACCTGGCTGCCGGAGGTCTCCTCCTTTCAGCAGCAGCTCGTAATACGTTGGGTTGTCAGTGCTCCGAGCTGCAGAGCTCTCTGTTCTCCAGCTTTGTTAGCACTGACTTTTGTTTAGGAGGGGTATCAGTTTGTGGGGTTTTTTTAATCAGAAAGTGTTCCTCCTGGTTTACAGCCAGCTGGAGCAACAAGACGGGATAATGCACCACCTCAAGCAGCATTATATGCCTTTTCTCCTCCTGGTTTCTCCATGCCTACCCTGACCCACCTTGTGCGATCCTCAGGACCTGAAGTGCCTCTTCCTTTCCCTGGGGACTGACAAAAACGGCAATCTCAACTGAGCCATTAATGCCCCATTATGATACAAAATACAATAACTTGCTGATGCTTCCCCTTGAATTTTTAGTCTCACTTGGTAAATCTTGGGCTTACTTGGAATTTATTTTCATTCTGCAGATTTTTACTGCCTTCAGAAATTTCACTTAGGAGAGAGGGATTTTATGGGTCTAAACTATTTAGTTTTAAAGACTGTTTTTTTCCTGTGGGCTTTTTTTAAAAGGAAAGCAAGAGTTTTTATGTGATGCCTGACATACAATATATTGTCCCAGATTAATAGCACAGTATTTTTCACAGGTGAACGTAATCTTGGCCTATTGTAATTTAGCCTCTGTCCTGCCATACTGTTAATTAGGATGAATGGGTTATGTGAAAACTCCACATATGGCCAGTGCCAGCTTTCATAATAAGTTGCCCCAAAAACGTGAGGAACGAGAGGGAGTGAGTCAATGAAAATCCTGACATAAATTGACTTTTTGTGTCCTGGCAGTGCTTGGCTGAGAGCCAATGACAATAAGGGCCTGGCGTGCCAGAATTCGCAGACAAATAACACTTTTGCAGCGCGGCGTCATTACGAGACACCCTCGTAGCAGCCGTCCTTCCTGCCACTCATTCCCTTGTGTCCAAAGAAGCTGTCGGGGGGGGACCGTCTCTGTGTTGTGACGGGCTGCAATGAAAACATGAGTGACAGAGTGACATTTTGACAGCTTGACTTCAGGTTCTTACTGCAAATGTAAATACATTCATTTGAATCCAATTTAGGCAACCAGGAATTTTTAGTAGGGAATAAATAGAGGATGGCTTAAAGGTGACTTTGGGGGATTTGTTTTTTTTTTCCAGTTTGAGGATATTTGGTGATATTTAAAATGGGTTTGGCCCCAAATTTCTATGCTACTGTGGAGGTTGAAGTGGTCTCCATTCTCATGCGCTCCAAGCACATATTTTTCCGTCAAATTGCTTTGTTTTCTCCCAATTTAATGCTAATCTGTGTCTGAGTCGAGGCAGCCAGCAATGTAGTTCGTTAAATGTGCCTATCGAGCAGCTGATAACACTGAACCACAATCCCATCCTCCTCAAATCAAGGAGTCTTAGACACTCAATAGTCCATTTTATTTTTTTCCTAAGGGAGACAAAAATTTTCCTGTTGCTCTTTCTCACTTGGAGACCTGCTTTATATAGAGAGAAGTCGCTGGGTGTCTTGTCAGGCGGGAGCAAGAACGACTGAATCGGGCCTTGCAACATGATTTATTTAGATGATCTCAGCACCCTTGGGATTTCCTACTCCTCTTGTTAGTGTTCCTGGTAGTATCTCCTCCCTGGGATTTAGGTGAGTAGGGCTATAAGATGCAAACTCTGGTCGGCATTCACATCGCAGGAGCAATACGGCTGTGTTTCGTAGGTGTCCAGCAGGAATACAGCTGAGCAACCTGGGGCTGTGTGTGCGTTTGGTTTCCCTGTTTCTCGACCTCTTTCCTTCCTTCCTCCCTCGTATCTAGACTTGCTCAAGTCCTCAAAGCTTTAGTTGCAGTGAAACAGCCTGCCTTTGTCATGCAGAGATGGTCTCCGTTATGAGGCGGCTTTATGGTATCTGCTGGGCTGGTCAGATAAGATTCATTATAGGTGAACAGGGGGCTGCCTTGGCCTGCTGGAGAGTCGAAGACCAGCTGTAAACTTCAGATGATGACAATTAGCTATTGTTGGCATGACAATCACACCTCATGGCCACAATTATGAAGTAAGTGCACGCACGTTGTTCCTCAAGCATCCGCTGTCTCCATTGTCCTGTCTGTAGAGACTACAGCAATATGGGGATGGGGTAGACCGTGGCCAGATGTTGCAGAAATGCAGCTTACTGAAGCTCACCTTTGGGACCCTTATGCTGACCTCTGTCATGCCAGAGCAGCATGTGGTACCTTTTGACTCGCCCACAAGCAGGCAAACAGCCTAGGCTCAGCACTGGTTCCCAAGGAGATCTGTTTTCTGAGGAGGGTCTAAACCTGTTCGTGGGTGCTGCAAAATATGTTAGGAAGGTGCAAGGAGTGTGGATAGAGCTTAAAGGAGCCTGGCTTTTCGTGTGACTGCCTCCTTGGACCAAGCCAGAATAAATGTGAATTGCTTCCCTCTGGTTTCTGTATCTCTTCTGCTGGGAGAAGAGCTCGTCGTGTATTAAATCCAGCTTGTGCCTGTGGGGCTGAAAAGAGACTGAAGCTCTCCTCTAGCCCTGTACACATCAGTTTTTGTTTGGGTCCTACGGGTTGTATCAGAGTTGCCTTGTATCTGCAGATCCTCAATGAGTGTCTCAAACCCTGACTATTTAAAACTTTTGTAAGCAAATCTGTTGTTTTTTTCATGAGCTTGAATCTTCTTTGGGTTTAGATAAGCCTGCTAAAGCATCTGTCTGCTTCTTGGTTCTGTAGTTTTGTAGTCCACGTCAAGAAAATCCCCAGCAATAACAAAGCAAGCGTCCTGTAAAACAGCCAGGGCAGATCATTCTTTGTCCAGCCTTTCCCCAGCTAACGGGAGGTTTTGCACGTTTAGCAGAGTATGGGATTTTAGATTGTACAGTACTCCATTGCTGAGTCCGTAACTGGAGTGGATGAGTTACCTTGGCTAGGAGCTAGAAGATCTTAAAGCTCAACCAGGGCTTAGTGATAGAGAGATCACAGAGACCTTTGACTTGGGAGCCTGGCTGCCTTTCAGCTCCGAGGGGAGAAACGGGCTCCTAGCAAAGCCCAAGTTTCACGCCTGGAGGTTTGTGCCGCTGGTGTAAGGCAGGCGTCCCTCCAGGGACTTCGGCAGCATGCGTTGGCGCAAGGAGATGGGGGATGTAGCCAAGGCTTTCTGAGAAGAGATAGCAGATTGCTTTTTCCTTATGCTGGAGACCTTTGAGTACCCACGATGGACGCTAATGAAGCGTCTGCTTCCTTCTCGGTTTTAAGTGAAAGGATGGCAAGGTAAAGTGACAGTCAGACCTCATTTATCTTAATGATAATAGTCAGGAGATTAATAATGCTTTGCTTAGTGAGGGTTTCTCAACCTACCAGTGTTTGCTGGGAGACAGATCTACATTTTGGGTGCGCAGAGCTTTTTAGCTTGAGTGGTGTAGCTACCTGGGATTTAATGTTTACGTGCTCTGAGGTCTTGCTTAGGGAAAGAGGTTTTAGATGAAACCCGAGAGACTTTCCAGTATGTCTGCTGTGACTTGCTAAGCGATTTGGATAATGGGGTAGTGAATTTTGCAGATAACTTTTTCCTGGCTGGTGTGGTGCCTTCAGCTGCGTTGCATATACATTTGTGATCTGTGCTGTGCTAAGTGACGGTCACTTTGAAGCTCTTTCCTATAACAGTTTAGACATTTAGCCAACGTACTTAGCAGATACCAGCAAAAAACGTGATTGTTTTTACATTCCAGACTCTCACCTTGTACTTACCACTTCTGAGGTTTGTTTGACATGATGCTGACATATTTACAGTGTAGCCTTACTGTATATAGATGGAGTAATCAGCCACTCAGTCAGGGCTGCGTCAACTAGGAAAAAGTAAAGCTCTTTTTACTAGTTCATGTGCAGCACCATGCTGTGTGCGTAACCTCATCTCTCAAGTATTTTCCTAGGTGTTGAACATAGACTCGAGTACCACCTACCCTGAATGGGACAGGCCTCCAGCTGGCGTACATCAGCACAGCTCCAGCTGAGAACAGCCCTGCGTCTACAAGGGTAGATAGCCAAGGGTAGCAAGGGAGTCCTGGCAGGGCCGGTGAAGCAGGTGAGCGCCGTCACTGTCGTTTGGCAGAGGGGATGCGGAGGAAGAGGAGGGGTAGGGTGAGGCCGAGACAGCCCAGTGCTCTGTTGCAGGGCTGCTTTAGAGCCTGAAAGCTTTCAGGGCTGTGTTTGGGCTGTGTGTCCTGCCTGGAGAGGAGTTCGGGGCTGCTCTGCTGGAGTCATTCGCGCTCACTCAAAGCCAACATCAAAAGTTCCCATTCTGATTCGATGCTTTTTAATGCACAAATGGCTGAAAGATCATTAATTATTGCACTTAACCGACTTCAAGGATTAAAGGCTTAGCGTATGTGAGTGTCAAGAGCAGGCAACATTTTTCTGGCTCCGTGAGCGAAGGGCAGGGATTTTCCCTGCTGTTGAGGTCGGAGTGGTGCTGCCACTCTGCATGTAGGCTGAGAGCTACCTGCTCTCCAGGAGGCGTATTTATGCTGGGGCTTAAATCCCTTTGAGCCCAGAGAATTGTCATGTCATGCCTGATGGCCTGCATGTGCTCTCTGCTCCTGCCTTGCTCCACAAGTAGGTAGGGAAGATCAGGCCCTTTGGAAGAAGGAAGCAGTGGCATGAACATTTTGTGCTGTGGGAGTTTGGAGCACCTTGCCTCATCCAGATGAATGTCTGTAAGGTCAGCTGTAGCTAAGCCTCTGCTGCTCTTTGCTTGGACACGTGGCTGTGCTTTTTGGGTTGTTTGGCAGCTCTGACGATGTTTCCTCCTCCTTGCCAGCAAAAGCTTTACTTTTTCTCCACTGACCACAACGTGGTTGGGTTGGGGTAAGGATCGTTCCTTGAGGTGGTCCCCCTCCACCTTGGGGGATGTTGGCTTGAGGCAGAGATGCCTTGGATGGAGCTCTGCCCGAGCTGGGGTACAAACCATGGGGAAGGGAGCAGGCAGCTCATGGCTATTTTCCCAGGAAAGGGCCAACGGGCAGCTAGAGCTAGGGGGTTATCTTCCATCCAGCCAGGTTTTGTCATCTACTGCGGCCCATAGGGAGAGACTTTTTACCCCCTTCCTCCAGAGCGTGAGTCCTCGCCGTCGCCAGCACCTGAGGCACGCGATGCCCCTCGTGCTGTCCTGGAGGCAGGGCGCAACGGTAGCCCAGGCTGGCCAGCGAGGGAGCCCCACGTCTGCCAGGGCTCTGCGAGGGACGGCCCCGGGGGACTGAAGCGGACCTGGGATAACAACGTTCTCCGGCTTGGTTTGCATTCAGCACGGCAGGGGGGACACGTCCCTTGCTCGACTAATGAGACCAGGCGTATGTGACATTTTTATGACTCCTTCCCAGGCTATTTCCTCTGAGTTTTTAGTGTTCAATTGGGCTCCCGTCCCCCCCGCCGGTCTTGTTGGGAAAGCTATCTGCAGGCAGCACAGTGATGCAGAGATAATGCTGGCAGGGGTGGGTCTGTCTGACCTTATGGCTCTTACATATTTCCTTTAGGGTTCCTCTGACTTTTTGTCAGACGCAGACACGTCTAGCTGGGCATTTCCCGTGGCCCCGCTCGCCCCGCAGCCCTTGCAAGGCTCGGAGCTTTGCTGCAGGAGCTGTTTCAGAGCAGATGTCCAAACTGAGCGTTCCCCAAGTTCTCACCCCACTAGAGATATTCTCAAGAGAAACAGGCTTCAGTTTTATAATGTAGATGAGCCTTTCTTTTTTTTTTTTTTTTCCTCCAGTTTCCAGCCCTAAAAGTAGGCAGTGAATTCTAAGACCTGAGGGAAGCGACGACGGCACAAAAGCCTGTTACGACCCCGTCTCATTGTGCAAGGTGGGGATTTGCAATTTTAAGCAGAGGGCGAAGGAACCGTCATGATAATTACATATAATGTATAAAGTACCTATAAATACAGATGTATATTTATCTAAAGGCTCGCCCCTCTCGCAGCACAGGAATTCCCTTGCCGGCCGCCGTTGCCAGACCACCCTGTCCTGCACAAACAAATGAGTTAGAAAGTCCGAAATTCCATCCCTGCCTTTCGGGGCTTGTCTGGGGAATTCCTGAGTAATGGAGGTTGAATTGGGTCACAAGGGCAGCGGGGAATAAATCTTCAAAGGTTAGCTCTGGCATGAAGTCTCCTTTTTAGGCATGTCAGGGATTCTTTTGTTTTGCTTTGTTTTCGCGAGCCCCCTCCCCGGCCGGGGAACAATACGTGGCGGGGGCCAGGCCCAGGCGGCCAAAGCCGCGCGGCGATGGCTGGGGGGCCGTGGAGGGGGCCGGGGGGGAAATGACATCTTAAAGAATGGCACTTCTTCTTATGGACACTTAGGAGATCAGTGTGCATTCAATTAACCCTATAAACCGTGCAAGGTCCAGGGAAAGAGCCTTTCAGGCATTATGGATGGAAAGTATTAAGGAAGCGGGGCGGGGGGGGGGATGAGAGCTGTTAGCGAGTCCTGTTTCAATAAAGCCCATTAGGCAGGAGCGGTATGATAGAGGGTGGAAAGGGGGGATTTTTTTTCTCAAAATGAAATTGAAGTGCAGTCCCATGAGCTGATCCTGATTTTCTGTACTTGAGCTCAGGCTGGGTGTGTTGGTGAGCCGGCCGGTCCTGCCGGCTCAGAAGCGAAGGGATGTTGCAGGCTGTCTTGGGCAGCAAAAACCATACAATATGAGTATTTTTTTCCCCTCAAATTTCTGCTCAAACCTGCAGTTGTGTCCCCAGGCCTGGGCTGTAATAACATGTGGGACATCCCCTGACCTTCAGAGGTAGAGTCCGCAGCCGTGCTTATGCGATGGGGATCTGGGTATGAAAATGCCTAAATGCTCCTGGGGAGGACGAAAACGTCTTTATTTTTCCAGCTGTGTCTATGTGACATCTTGCATGAACACTACAAGGCACTACCATGCTTTGAGAATAAAGCAGTATTGATTCCTATTAATATTTGGAGGACCTTGCTGTATATGTCAGATTTTGAAACTATTACTTTGCTGGCAGCTCTCTGCTACCATCCACCCCCAAAACCTCAGCGCAGGTCAGGGCTAAGTAGCCCCTCCAGGGTGACTGTGATGTTGTGCACAGAGACGTGGAAACAGCCGAATCTCTTCCACTGCATATGGCTAATATTCACCTGGAGAAATCCAACCCATTTTGTAGATATTAAACTAGACACGATAATACGTTCAGTATGTATTTCAATTTACTTTGCTGCAAATAGATTTAATTTGCCAACTGCAGAGTTTTAGATGGAATTGCCTATATTCGTGCCATTTTATGCTATGTTCTGAATATATTACATGTAAAGTTGTAAATTAATAGGCCTGTTTCTGGTTTGTCGCGCATATGACACGGACATGCAAGTAAATTAACAATGAAGTCTTAGTGTTGCAGGGTTTAATTGTATTTGCAGATGAATTAGCATCTAATTCCTCTATCCCTTTCTTGTTGTGAAGTACATTGGAAATGCTTTTTCCCCAAAGGCATTAATATTTTGCAATTTTTTGAGGGGAGATCCTTTACATTTCCATCTCATCTTGGAGCTGCTGCTTGAAATCACCGTGCAATCACTCTACAGGCAACTATCTCGTATTGATTATTGAGTAATTAATAATCACTGGAATTTCCAATGATGCTGGAGCTTTTTTGGACATGGTATCACCAAGACAGAAAAACAAGGCACGTCCCTGCGAGGTCGCAGCCCCGGTGAGGTCCTGGCAGGCTGCTGCAGCCGAGGAGAGCTGCTACCTTGCTGTTCTCAGGTGAGATGTTTCCCGAGCTGGGGCCCGGTGGCAGCGCCAGCCAGTTTTACCACTGTATTAATTCACTTTTGTGAGCTGACTGCTAATTGCTGGAACGCCGTCGTACTAGTGAGCCAGGATGAAGGGCTTGGGGAGCTGCTCTGCTGGCGGTTTGTAAAGCAAAATGTGATCCAATGGCGAACAAAACACGGCAAAACAGCAGCGAGATGAATGCATCTGTTGTTCTAGCTCAGCATCGATTTAGGAGGGCATCCGCCCGTCCTCCCTCTGCTCTGGATTGGTTTCTTAAGTAAATAGCACCTTTACAGCTCCTTCATGAAGGGAAGCACCCGGGGCTCGACAATGATGGCTTTGTGGCCGGTGCTCCCAAGGACCTGCACAAGTGATGCACGGTGGGGAGGGAAGGGGCTCAGACTTGGGGCTGCCCAAGTCCTCTTCCAAAATGCCCCGTTCCCTCGGAGAGCAGGTGCCGCCTCGGCCAGAAACACACGGAGAGGACGCGACTGCAGGCAGCAGCATCTGCGTGGGTCTGGCGGTGCGCCCCCTCCCCAGCTCTGCTCCCCCAGCTCTGCAGGCAGCCTCTGTCGCACAAGACTTCCTTAACTCTTGCTAGTTAGTTTAAAAAAATAAAAACAGCAGCTCTTTTCTTTGCAATCCTTAGTAGGCTCCAGTCCAGCATCCTTGAAGAACATGCCCCACGGTGGGGGTGGTGGCTACCCACCTTCTTGGGATTTCCAGAAGTGTTAGCTTTTTTAGGATCCGGCCATGGAGAACCCCACCGAAGGCAACACGTGGTGGCTTGACTCTCAAGTTTGAACTGTGTGGGTGCTTTAGTGCTTTGCTGGGTGGAGGACTCTGCACGCCACCTTGAAAGCTGCCTCCGTCCCTGGTGTATTAGTGGCTCCTGTTGACCTTATTTGAGCTGCAGGGATGAGATCATGGTTTCTTGCTTTACTGGCGCTTTTAAAAATTATTCTGACAAAACTAATGGCTTGTTTTCTCACTGCGTTGCGCTGATTAGCCTTTTACGTAGCTTTGTGCCCATCCTTCAGTTTAGAGGAGCTGCCAATGGCAGTGCGTATTGCAGCCTAGGAATAAACACTTCTTTCCTGAGCAACTGCAGGAGGAGTCAGCAAAGAGGAGGCATCTCTTTTCCCAGCGCCACAAAACGATGACGTTCCCCCGAGAGCGCTTTGTGCTTGCTCACCCGTGCGCTTTAGCAAGACGGGATGCAAAGTGGGACAGGTTTAGCTGTTTGGGATGCAAAGCGGGAAAGGTTCTCAATGGCTTTTAATTGCAGTTGCTGCTGCTGCTGCTGCTGGGGCCGCACTAATTTCCAGTGGCTTCAGAGCTGGCGGGCAGCGAGGCGCGCTGGCAAAACGCTGCCTCTGTCCACGGGCAGTGGCAGGTTTGCCCCTGGCTCCGAGGGACTTAAGGTGATGCCGTCGCACTTTGGGCAAAAGAGAACTGAACCCAAGCGACACCGATCCGCAGATCCGGGCTGTGCATATGAACTGGAATTTAAATTTGTGCCTGCCACTGCCAAAAAAAAGAAACCTGGGCCATGACGGGAGTTTGTAAGGGGAAACCGAGCTATTCCCCACAGAGCGCCTTTCCGAAGCCATGCCTGGTTGCCAGTAGCTTCCTGTCTGTTGTTGGTTTTTCTTTTCGAACACAATTTAGTTTCTGCAGGCCGGTGGCTTTTAATGATTTCCTTTTGAGTCCCTGCATCCTCCGGAGCGGCCCTCTTCTCCCTTGACATTTGATGTGGGAATGTGTACATCAGTATTGTTACTTAAACAATACCCTTCAGGCACCAAAGCTGGCTCCTCAGATAAATCACGGATTAAAATGAAGCAGAATTGCGTGATAAAAAGTCTACAGTGTTCAGGCATGCAGGGTGCAAACTGCACGGCGTCCAGGTAATGGGAAGTGGTGTGTGTTATCTGAAGACCCATGTAATTAATGAACAAGAAACCTGTTTACTCTGAAAATAAATGGCAGAGTTGCTCTAAAGCCTTTCTGCTTTGAATGCTGAATGCGGGCTAAAAGCCTCAGCGGCTCAAAGTCAGATCGGGACCCGAAAGCCAGTTTGCGAGACAGTGCCGCGAGTCAGCGGAGCCTTTATAAAGCATATGAAATCAGCCTGCGTTTTCATAAGCACCTCGTTTATTTTCTCTTGGCTCCTGAACAATCCCGTTCGCAGATCGTGGTGCGAACGGAACAATTAGCGGATTTTATTCGGTCCGCGCAGCCGAGCCGAGCCGGAAACGAGCACGCTGGGCATGAATAGCGTCAATCTGACTTGCAGGCATGTGCAAGCGCCAGGCGCTTCAGAGACTTCTGCAAACGCGCCGTCCTTCTCTTTTTCCCCTCGCTTTCCAGCCTGGCCTTGCTGCTGATGCGCTCGCGTGCTTTGCACCCTGCCTCGCTCCTAGGGCTGCTGGAGCGCTGGTGGCTCGGGAGGCTTTTCTCCTCCTCGATGTTTCATCCCGGCTCTTTCCGCTGCGTGCAAAAACGCACCCGCGCGTGCGATGCCGTTGCAGCGGGCGCCGGGAAGGGGAGAGCTGCCCCTTTAACGGCGCAGAGCGCGGGGCTGGTTTTACTTAGAGCGCTTTTAGCAAGTTGTCTCGGCGCATCAGGGCCCCGCTTTCATCATGCCTGTTTTTTCCTTCTTCTCTTTGAGTCCTAGAAGTCAGAGGCCACGGGGGGGGGGTGACAGAAAGCAGTGACCTCTGCGTAAGTGGGGGACCAGATGGCCACTCCTCTTCCTCTGAGCCTTTCTCGCCTGGCCCCAGGGCACAGATCTGTGACCTTCGCTTTAACTGAATGCCCAGACTGTGTGACTGGGGCTTTGACATGCTCTTTAACAGGCGTACGTTATCCCTCCATTGCTAAAAGCCCCGAAAACTGCGTTCATTGAGACGGAGTGTAAGTGAAACTGTTTGGCTTGCTCTCGCTGTCCCCTAGCTGCCTTGCGTTCAATAGTGGATCTTAGCGCTAACGAAGGGAAACGCGCTCACGGCCGCCTTGGGAAGCATCTTATTTTCGTTTAAGCGTGCTGCCGCTTTGCCAAAAGCGGCGTTTCCTGGCGGGCGAGGGGGCGCTCGCAGGGCCAGCGGGCGCCCACCCTGCCCTCCGCCGCCGCGCCGGGCGACTTCTGCTGCCCGGTCTGACTCTCCCGTCCGTCGCTCCTTAAAGACGATGTCCGCGGGTAAACCGTGGCAGAGCTTGCGCCCCCGGGAGGGTTCGTAGGCGCAAGGGGGAGGCGTAATCGCTAATACTTGAACGATCCCGATTTCGGGTGCTCGGCGTTGGTCTGATTTCGCGGCGGCCAGCCCTCTCCAGGTTACACGGGCAAAAAGCCCCGCTGAGAGGGAGGCCGGGGCCGGACCGGCTCGGTACCGCCGCCTGGCCGACGTGGGCAAGGGCCCTGTAAAACGTGAGAGCTGCTCACGGAGCAAATACTTCCTTCTCCGTGACTTAGAAGCCGCTGTATTTTTCTCTAGGAAGCCGGTAAGCGAGAAGTTGAGCTGATGTTTCTTGCTGGGCCCCGTAGCTGTTATTAGAGGAGGCCAGGCTCTTGCTGAAGCAATTTTGCTTGATGGCGGCTGTGCTTTTCGGGAACGTCCTCAGGAGAGTCTAGGAACGTGCTGGTTTTGAGCAGAACGGAAAGGCGGGCAGAGGTCTCTGCCGTTGGGGCACGGGTGGCCCCCAACCTCCGCCGAGGAGGGGGTGTCATTCGTGCCCGCCTACCGTTTCCGGAGGGGTAAGCGCGGGAGAGTTATTCGAGGCGTTGCCTGGGGAGGTAGGTAGAAGGGGAAGGCGAACGCAGGCCCGCTGGGGGTGAGCGGTGCAACTCGCTGTGACGTTCCTGGGAGCTGCCCCCGGAGAGCTGGCGCCGCCAACGCGTGGCTGCGAAGCACGGTTTCGTGACGGCTGCCGCGGCTCGCGAGCTACCGGCGGCGGCAAGGGGAGAGCGGAAAACTGCCAGGAACGCGAGCGCTGATGGTACCGGCGGTTTTGACTGCTCGTAGCTCACGTTCCTGTTCTCAATTAAATTAGAAAGTATTTGTGGATGAAGTGACCCATTAGTTGGGTAATAACACTACCTTATCACGCCTGCTTATCAGTATTAGTTATGGACTATAAAACCCACACCGAAGCCCTTGGGGGAATCAATTAAATTGAAGCGGGCGGCTTTGTGCGTGCGAGCGAGGGAGCAGTTGCGGGATGAGCGGCACGTTTGCGCACCAGGCGTTACAGGTTTCGGGAGACGGGGTTCCCGCGCAGCTGCGAGCTGTCGGCGTCGCGCGTCTCCCTTGCCTCTGCCGCTTCCTCACCGAACAGAAGAAGCAGGCCATAAATTTGCCGATTATGTGCCTTTAGGCAGACTAGCTCCCTTAATGGCCTTTACGACGGTCGCGGCCGCCCGTGATGGAGTTTTGCATCCGCAGCTTCTAGTCGTGGCTGGTTGCTTGTTCATGCCGTACCTCCCATTAACTACATCTGAGCCTGCGGTAACTCATTGCCAATATTAAGCTGCAGAGGGAGAGATTAAAAATGTTTTCTCGCTGCTCAGAAGCCCTGGGAGGGCGGCGTCCAAATATTGTTATTGTTTGTTTGTTTTTAAAGAGGAGATAGATAGGAAACTCCCGAAGAAAAAGCCCTGCCTGTGCTCAGGGGCGTCTGAGCTGCGAAGCAGGAGGGCAGAGGGGGCCGAACGCCGTTTCAAGCAGAGCACGAGGTCTCGTCCGCTCCCGCTTTGGAGCGCTGCTGCAGCGCGATTGGTGCCCCCCCTCCTTGAAGCGATAATTAGACCTTAGAAAGTATTTCGACTCCGGTGGCACCGCGAGCTGTGATGGCCCGATTGCCTGCGAAGAGCTGGATTTCCAGGGAAAAACTCCCGGTGTAGCAACCGAGATTGCGCACGGCTCAGCGGGCAGAAAAGAACGAGAGAAAAACAGCGCTTTCCGGAGTCTTTTGGGGCTGCACTGAAAGGAAAACCGGGCTCGTTTGCAGCACTCGTTAGGGTCATCGCAAAATGGGGCTGCAAAACGAGGGGCGAGCCGAACCGCGGGGCGATTTGGGGCTCCCTGGCGCAGCCGCCGGGCCGCCGTCGGAGCATCCTCCCTCCGCTTTGAGCCCGCGCAGCCCTCCCAGCCTCAGGTCAGGGGCGGGGGGGAGCGGGCGGGCGGAGGGAGAGGAGGGCTGGAGGAAGCAGCACGTCATCTCGTCGCCAGCCGGGCTTCAAAGCCTCGGCGCGGGGGGCTGCGAGCCCCTGGCCCGGCTCGGCGGAGGAAGCCCCCAGGCTGGGGTGTGCAGGCCGCGGGCACCCCGTTTCGTGCCGCCGGGGTGGTGCTGCGAAGCCCACCGGTTAGAGCCGCTGTTTAAAGTGCCGTCCCCTTGCAGCAACGCTGCTTAAAATGATTCAATGGGGTCCTGCGGGTATGTCGGAGCGTGATTTCTGCCTGCTGGGGGAGCTCAGGTTAGCGGCTGCTAGCGGGGCGCCGCCCCCCCGCGTTCGTGCATCCTGCTCTGGCCAGCCTTCGCCTTTCCTGAGTCGGCCCCAAGCCCTGAAAATCAGGGGAGTGGGCTAAAAACGATAAGATTACCAAAGGGAGGAAAAAAAACCAAAAGGGCCTTGAGATGCTTTGGGACGGCGCGTCCGGGCTCTTCCCTGCAGCCGCCGGGGCCGGGTTCGTTCCGGTCCGAGCCGCGACCCTGCTGCAGAGCCCCGTGCGCGGGACCGCGGGCTGGTGCCTGCCGCGCGAGGCTGGAGACCGCAGCCGCGTGCCGGGAGGCCGCCGGGCTCGGCGGCTCTGTGGCCTGCCCCCGCGAAAGGCCGCGGAGGAGCCGGGCTACCGGGGCAGAGGCAGGAGCCGGAGCATCCTTAAGGGATCGGCTCTGCTTCGCCAGCTCGCTCCGCTCTGCCGCCCGCTCAAGCTGCAGGCTGCTAATTAGGATGTTTGCTGTCACTTCTGCGGGCAAGACAATGCATATTCATCAAATATGTAAATTAACGCATTAAGCCATTTGCGTAAATCCTCTGGATCCGAGAGGGTGATGGAGATGAATTGCTGCGAGAGCCGCTCCGTGTACGGTTCCCGGCTACGCGGGTCGCGCCGGGATCCTGCTCGCCCTGCGGTGGTTCCCATGGTGGCGGCAGAGCGAGGGCTCGTTTGAGTTAGTGCAAAAAGTCCCGGCGTCCGGACCTCGAGCGAGCAGTAATATGCAAACGGTTGCTTGGGCTCGCTCCGAGCGGTGAGCTGCCAAGCGAGCCCCCGGCACAGCCTCCAACACATCTGGTACTACCAAAAGGAAAATACATAAGACCTGTAACCTTTGCCTGCAGTAGCTTAACAATACCTCTGAGTATTGCTTCAAATACATATAATAAGTCTGAACTAATAAAATAACAAGTTTATGAGCTTTTTAAAGGTTTTACTAGATAAACGGAGGGCCTAATAACACCATTCGATTTCTTAATATAAGCAGCGTATTTGCTGAGAGCGCTTAAAATATTCCTGACTTTAAATGTAGAAAATGCAGCGTAGGATTTTTGTTTCTGGCTGCTGGAAGCTCTGCCTTGCATTATCTGTATACGCTGCAAATCCAATTATGTAATATCACCGAGATAAGGGATGTAATGTTTCACATCTAATTGTTCTAACATGCAAATTCTTTCCAAAGCCAGGATACGTTGGGATGAAAGGACGGCAGGGGCCGTGGGTCACGGGTCTACGCTGTGCGAGTGGCATCCGGCGCTTCTAACCTCCCGTGAAACAGCAGCTTGCGCACTCTGCCCCGTCCTCCGGGCCTTAGATACTATTACCCTGCGCTCAACATCTGTGTTGGGACAGGGGTGCTCATCCAGGACCATGTGTAGACTTACCTTTCGAGGTGGCTGTGCCCGCGTCCCTGGCCAGGACGGGGTCCCAGCTCATCTGCGTTTTTGCTTTTTTGGGGGGGGGGGGGGGGGGGGGAGGGACCCATTCCACTTTGCGTGGGGGAATTTGCTTCGCTGGTTTGCCTGGGAGCGCAGGGAGAGCTTTTTTCCACCCTAGCTGCCTCTCGGCCATCGCTCTTTCTTTCGGCAGCACGCTCAGGACCCTGCTGGGTTTTGGTGCTGCTGTGGCATTGGTGACACTGGCCACCTAATGGTCCTGGTGCTGGTGTTTGGCTCTTTGGAGGAAGTTTCCCACTAGCTATCTTACAGCTGATGGGCATTGTGCTCTGGATGTGAATAGGTCCCATTCAACCTTGTTTTATTCATCATCAGCAAAGCATGAAATTACAGTGGAAATGCTAATAGATTTCCTAACAACTTAGTATCTACTTGGGTGAAACAGTTATTTGTTGACTAATTAGTAAGTTAATTGTTTTATGCTTTATTGAGGTCAGGTTGCTATTTTAATGTAGAGGGAGGTGGTGTGCGCTCTTCTAAACAAGACTCTGCTTTAACGAGCAACCAGCAGTTGTTATTATGGGTCGGGCTAAAACGGAACAGGGAAAGGGTAATGTTATCTCCGAAAGGAAGTTTTCACCAGCTGTTTGCCATGTGCCAAGCCAGGATCTGAGCGACTTGTGAGCCAGGCCAAGTGCAAAATGTGTCGGTGTCGCATGCGTGCTCTGCAAACGGCTTGGACCTTTCGACAGATGATGCTCAAAAGCAGGGAGGAAGGAGCTGAAGCGGCTCTGAGCCATCCCTGGAGGCTCCTGCAGTGCCCGGGGCTATGCAGAAGTCGTGAGAGCTTGAAAACCCGGCGACGTCTCGTGCATGTGGGCGCCCACCCCGTGCACCGTTTTCCTGCCCTGCCTCTGGTTTGGAGCCGGGGGGATGAACTGTCCTGGGAGTCGGGACAAATCCTGCTGGACCGCGTGGCTTTCCTTGCAACTGTTCAATGCGCAGGCTTCGGAGAGTCCCAGAACTGCTTGCAAGCTTCGGGCGCTCTAATTAAAACCATTCCTGACATTAAAAAGGCATTTTGCAGAAAGAAAGGAAAGACCTCTTCTTCTTGGAGTTTATGGTTGACTGTATGTACAACTTGGCCTTGGGTTTCTGGGACATGAGATCTTTCCCCTGGCTTGAGTTATGCGATTAAAAAAAAAAAGTTTTCCTGCTCCCCTCCTTGCTCACCTTCTTCCCCCTCGTTTGTGAATTTGTGGTTGTTTCTGACTTGCGCGATACCCTGAGCTTGTGGCCACAAAAGGTTTCCTGGATTTAGAAGGGGTCGTAAAAGATATCTCTGCAGGGATGGAGGCAGCGGTGGACTGCAGGGGAAGTTTCCTCCGGAACGATTAAACCTATTGCTTTGGATATTTTTTTCTCTTCCATGTCCCACTTCTGCACCCTCCTAATTAGGGCTTTGCTGATAATTATCTGTCTTGCCTTGGCCTTTCTTACTGCGGACTTGTTGCCCTAGAGCTGTGGTGCGAGCCGGTGGCTTTGTGTCCCCTCTCGTGCGGGGCTGGCTCACGCTGGCGGGCTCTCACTCGCGCGCGGGAGGGGAGCGAGACCTGCGGCGCTGGGCGTAATTTGTAGACTGTTGCGGTGGGTTGGGCAGTATCGCAGGGAGAACGGCGAGAAGGGTTATTGCTTGCCGACAGCCGGTTTTGTGCTGATTTCTTCTTCCTCCCAACTGGAAATACAGTCTGGAAATTACTGGTAGCTGTTGGGTTTATCTGTTGCGCTGATGACCATATACGCTTTAGAAAAACTGCGGTCACCTTCTCCCTGAAGGTATCTACAGCCTGCTCTGTAGTTCAGTCAGTTGTGCCCGTGTAGCTGTACCAGTTTGGCAGTCCCGGAAATGCAGTGATAGGGAGCAAGAGAGCACTGTCCCTGCTGTACCATAATTTGTTCAGGAGGCGAAATAGTTTGTCCTGGTAGCAGCTCCGGTATGGCAGTACGGCTGCAGGTTACACGAGGGACTTTGCCAATAAAAATAAGTCACAGAAGTCCCTCTCCTAACTGAGGAGCTGCGTGGGCTACGCTTGGCGTGGTGTCCTCTTGTGCTGGTAAGTCGAGGGGATGCCGTAGCCTTGCAGAGGGATGTGTAGGTAGACCTGTCCATCCCATGACCAAATTTGCCTGATCTTCAACTTCTCCCGATGTGAAATCGAACTGCAGAAATGGCAGCGTGGCTATCAGGAAAAACAAGCCGGTACCAGCCTGGTGCAAAAACATGAAGCAAGGCAGGACTCAAACCAGCCAGCGAAACCCATCTAGGTCGCCTTTATTTTCTTTTCTGGAACGGCCAAGTAGCTTTTAAATCTTGGCAGCGGGACTTGCGCTGCCCTGTGTGCAATAAAACCTTTTGCATGCGCTGACGGGCAAGAGCAAACCCTGGGCCGTTGGTGCAGGGGAGGATGGCAAGATCGTGCAGGGGATTTTTCCATCCCGCGCCCAAGTGTGACTCCGACGTCTGACGCTGCCACCTGGGCTAGGATGGTCTGTGCACACAGTTTGCACGGCTCCTTTCCCTCTTTGTCCCACAGTTGGTGCGGGAAAGTGCTAGTGCTCAGGGGCTGTCGAGGAAGGCGGTTATAAAAGTTTTATTCGTGAAACAGAAAGATGTTTCCAGCCTTATTGTTCCTTGGGAAATAAGAGCAGAAAAGGCAGATAGCATTATGCCTCTTTATTGGATTGGGAAATGGTCTATAAAGCAGCAGTGCGTTTGAAACCCAGCCCCCGTGTCTCTCCTTAGCGCCAAGCCAGCAGCATCCAACCCGTTCAACGGAGGCTTTGCGCCAAGGGGGACCTGGAAGGGGTCCCAGCTACAGCAGGGCAGGTGCTGGGGAGCCCTGATGGAGCCACACGGGAGTCGAGAAGACCGGAGCCTGCGTGGGGCATCCTGCGTGGGGCGTCTGGCACGGGTTCTCTCCCCAACTACCTCCCAGTGAAAAATGGACAGCCTGGAAAAAGCCCAGGCTTGAGGGAGCTCGCTGCCTGGCAGGTAGGTGAGGAGCTGTGCGTGCCCAGGGTGAGACACTGACGGATAGCAGTGAGCCATAAAACGCCCTTAAAAGTAGCAAGTCCGAGTAAAGCGATGCCACTTAAAGTGTTTTATCATGTAGTGCACCCAGGCTATTAGTCCCCTTCTGTGCCTCTGTCGGGCGGCAGGGCAGCCAGCAGTGAAGTTTTATCAGATATTAAAACCTGCTTTTGGATTCTGTCCGAAAGCAGGATGGTAAATCAACCTCTTCACCGTGGGTTTTTTTTCTTCTTCTCCTTGTGCTGTTTCCTGCCTGGCAGCTTCAGCTTTACTTCCATTTCTCCTTTGCATTTTCCATCAGCTCTATCTGTAACCATTTTGTGTTTTATTGAGCATGAATGAATGGTGGTGCCTTTTAGATGAGCGATATTTTCATCCAAAGATCTTGTTTAATATAAGCCTCCGCTCAGCTGTTATTCCAATGGTTTTTCATGTTTATCAACAGTTTATTTCAACTAGCTTGAATTTGGAGCCAGATTAATTGCATGGAGAGATTTTCTCCTGTTCTCCGCAGGAAAAATTCTGCTTCTCCTCTGGCAGGACTTTATGGAGCAGGAATGTGATTCGGATGTGATGAGAGCTGCGCAAGAGTTACAGCATTGCTACCGGGGCTGAGCGTAACCTATGCTTCCCATATGCTACTACCCTCCCCTTTAGGTAAAATGTGGGCGAATAATAGCAGATCTGTAGCGCGGAGGCCATAATCACTCAAGCTGCTGCCTTGTGGCTCTCTGCGCATTTGAGAATAAAACTTTCCATCTACGGGAATGGGTTATGAATCCAAAATGGAGTAGAAATGGTCTGGGTTTACTCGTGGTGCTTGTAATCAGGAGCTCAGCCGCGAGCAGCAGCGATGGATCTCCAAACACCTGCCTGCAGCAGGGCGTCACGGCCGCCCCGAGAGCATCCCCGGGCTGTGCAGCAGCAGCTGCATCCAGGGATGCAGAAATGCGCCTCATCTACAAAAGATGTCTTCCGTTTGGCCGAAGGTTTGTCACAACGATACCCTGAAGGTCTGCCATAGGATGACCTTGTTAGTTGAGCTCGCCCCCAGAGAGGTACGAGACTGTTTTTTGGCCCTGCTGACAAGCAGGCTGCTAGTTATAGCAGTGGTGAACTGCTGCAGTGTGCCGTGCTGGCGATGCTCCTTTGATCCTCCTCCCAGGCTCTTCCTTGCCTGCCTCCGAATTAACCCCACTGCCTGTGATCCCCTGCTAGGGCCGCTGCGGCGGGGCAGCCCAGCAGCTCTTTGAAACTGGGGATGGAGGGAAGACCTGCGGTCCCTGCCTGAAGGTTGACTTTCCCGTTTGTGCCCAGGTGGTGGGGGCAGATCCTTCCGCATGTCGGGCCAGAGCCGTGACCTGCTTCTTAGGCTGTGGAAGCAGCATTAGGTGCCAACCGACATACCCCGGTTGTCCCCAGGTTGCACCTGGGGAGCTTTCTGGGGCACGGAGCCACTTGCGAGGAGGCGCTGGCCTTTGCGTTGGCTCCAACGCCCACTGCCGGGTTAGGAGCAGGGGATGTGGGGGGACTGTTGTCCCAGCGAGCTGGAGACGGGCTCTCCAAAATGCATTTCCGTGCCTAGGAAGCGTTGTGCATCCATAATCTACTGTGGCTTGCTCTCTTCCCACTCATGGTACAGCAGCTCCGTGCCGTTGGCGAGGGCGGAGGCTGGAGCCGGACCCTGTGTCCTCGGCAAGGGACTGCGCCAGCCCTTTGCTGCACCAGGGCAGCTCTGAATTTGTCCTTGCGATCTGGTGCCAGCCCCTGGCACCGGTATTCAGTGCCGTGCTGCTCTGGGAAATCGGATACTCGCCGCGGTAAATGCTGCGCGGGGGGCCCCCCTGCCCACATCAGCGGGACTTCTCACGGCGGGGGGCAGCTGCCCTGCAGGCGCTCGAGCCGGGCCCCGAAGCCGCGGCATCAGCATGTGCCTCCCCTTCGCTGCGCGCACCCCGCGGTTTCCGAGCACGTCCGTTCCAACCCGGCGTTAAAGCGGCGCGTTACTTAACGAGCCCGCTTTTGAGAGCGAAGCACCGAGCCGGCAGCCTTGATCGGGGCCGGCCCCGCTGCCGCATCCGGCCGCGGCGAGGGCGTCTTTCAGCGCAGCCCTGAGCGCGGGGCTGCGCGGCCCAGAGGGCTGCGTGCCCGCATCCCCTCGCGGGCAGCGCGTCCCGCGCCGCCTACGGCCCCGCTCGCACCGGCGGCCGGGCGTCTGCGTTAATTTAGGCGGCGTGACGGGGCTGCCTCGTCAGCTTGATTTCCCCAGCGGTTCTCCGAGTCAGCTGGAGCGCCGGGGGCCCCCCGTTAGCCGCCCGCCCCGGTGCCAGATGGCGAGTGACGGCTCGCGGAGGCTCCGGCGCTGACGTGCCCCTTTGTGCCGCACACAAAAGCCGGCCTGCCGGCGCCCTTTTTTTCCCCCCCCCCCCCTCCTGCTCCCTCTCTCCTTTTCCTTGGGCCCCGTCACCGTCACGGCTAATTCCTGGAGCCCTCTTTATTTCTGTGTTTCGTCGGGGAGCCGCGGCTCTGCGGCTGCTCTTTGCCGAGCGTAGCCCCTGCCAGCACCTTACGGGCTCGGGTTTCCCTGGCTTTAGGGGCGCCTGAACGGGCAGGTGCGGGGCGGGCTGCCCCCGCCGCCCGCGCTAAACCCTCTCTCGGGCCGGGTAAACAAGTTCTCGGGGTTCGTCGTAGCTGGTCTCCCGGGGAGCCGTTATACGCCACGAGGTTTTCTTCAGATGGACTTCATCACTGTCCGGGATGTTTTGGGCACGCCAGTAGTTTTTCGGGTCACCGGTGGTCTGCGTCACGGTCGCACCTCTGTGGCTGAGGTTTCATCTCTTTTGTTAATAGCGGAGAAGGAGCTGTTTTGGGGGGCAAAGTGGTTTTTTTTCCCCGTAAAGATGCCAGTGTCAGAAGAGAGAGGGCCGGTTCCCCAGGCGCACGGCCGGGAGGGCCCTGGAGATCAGGCTTACGGGCTGTGAGTCCCCCGGCAGGTTGCAAAGAAGGTGGCAAAGCCCAAATTCAGAGCTCAAAGTCGGTAAAAAGCTTCCCCCAAACGCTCCTCTTAGGCACCACGTTTGACCTCCGCCTGCTCCCTGAAACCTGCGTCCCTGCTGCGGGGCAGTCCCTTGACGCGGAGCATCCCCCAGCCCGGGCCGTTTTCCCAGGTCCTTTCTCCCAGGCCCTGAACAAACCTTTACTAAAACGAAATCTCACGACGACAGGGAGTTTGGATGGGAAAATCCCGATTTCCCCATCCAGATGCCAGGGTGGGAACGCGTATCCCTCCCCTGCATCGTAGCTCGGTAGCAGGTTTGCCTGGCTCTCCCGCCACCTTCGGAGGCAAACACTGATTTCAAATGTGGATTGCACGGCTGCTATGTGTCCAGCAGTTGTATGGCTCTGCTTTTCTTCTAGATCTGCCGTTGCTTTTCCCTCGGCAGGAGCTGCACAATTGCTTTCCCTTTGGCAGCAGGCCTGTCAGCCCTTCTCCGAGCCGGGCTGGGTGCTGGGATCGCTTTTCAGGATTTCCTCTGAATTTTGCTGCCCCGGGGCGGTTGGAAGCGCGGGCAGGCGGTGCAGAAGGCCGTACGTGCTTAGGGCTTAGCTGGCGGTAACTGCGAGCTCGCAGGGAAATAAGTGGCTCCTAGTCGGCGGGACTGCTGTTTGGGGAGGCTGGCAGCCTGCCCGCCCCAGCCGGCCACGCTTGTGCTTCTTCGCGTATTTGAGCTTCCTGAAACACAGTTGGTTGGCTAAAACATTTGCAAATTCCAGCGTCGGAAGTAAGGCAGGTTCTTGCTGTCTCTCCTCCTGCCAGCAAATCGATAGAGCCCCTCCTTTGAGCCGCACGAGCTAATAGCTATCCCCTGCTGCAGGACCGTCGGGAATTAGCCCGCTCTTCCAAGGCTTCCTACGGCTCACCGTTCTCACCTGTGGTTGCGTAGGGCCTCTTGCGGTATCCTGCTCCCACCTTCTCAACTTCAGCAAGGGTCTGAGAATAGAGGAGCTACGTGAGGTTACTTTTTCTTTAAAAGTAATAGCTGCATTTCTAAAGTCCTATATTTGGCTGTGATGCAGTAGGAGGATTGGGTGGTGGCGCATCACCACTACAGCCTTCTCCTGTGAGCGTGGTGAGCTTAGGGACCTTGCTGGTGTAAACCCTCCGACCTAGAGGAAACATGCACAGAGCGTTGCCCTGCACGGCAAGGCTGTACATGTGCTAAGCTGAGTAGCGGCGTGATGGACTTGCAAATAAATCAGTGTGTCTCCTCTCTCTGGTCTCTGTCACTTTTCTCCCTTGACGTGGTGCTCCAGGACATTATGGTGTTGGGACCATCTCGGGGGCAGCGTTGTGCCCTGCCAGGCAGCGCGGCGTGCGCTCAGCACGTGCTGGTGGGGATGCACTGAGCTGGGAGCGGGGTGGCCGGAGCGTTGCCTCCTCGACCTGCTGCTCTTCTCCTGCCACCTCCTTTCAGAGGGCCTCTTCGTGCTTTTCTTCAGAGTAACGAGTTGGATTTGATAAACTGGGCTCGGGATGAGGTGTCGCGGTGAGTTGGAGAGATAAGCCTTCCCTCCTCTTATCAACTAGAAACCAGTCCTCCCTGGAGAACGGCGCCCGTGCTCTTCTGCAGTTTTGGTGGTGGTCTGGTGGTATCGAGGAAGATAAAGATGATGAGATCTGGAGTTCATAACTCTTCCTCGAAGCCTACCATCCCTGTCTTCCTCTACATGACTTCCTCCCCATTCTTCTTGTCCTTAACTGTTGTCCTGTGCCCTCACTTGTGCTTGTCCAACTTTGTGCTTGCAGACAGTGATGAGTCTCCCAGTTGTTTTTAAAGCCCCGTGTGGTATGGGAGAGGAGAGAGGAGGACTTGCTCCAGGTGCTGAGCTGCTTTTGGATGGGGTGGCTGCTTCGAACAGGGCTTGGCGCTTCCACAAGGTGAGATAAAAGCTCTCACCTTGGCGTGGGAATGGGGGTCCGGAGGGACCTTGGCTCACGGAGTCCAGCCCGTTACCACCAGTGCTGTGTGATATATGCACGTATATGCACATTACTGCGCGTACGCTGGCAAGCGACGGACTACCGAGGGGCCCGCAGAGATGAGGACGCTGGGTACCAAACCCCGAGCACAGCCGGCCCCGCGGAGGAGCAGGAAAGGCGTTCGTGCTCGCTGGCTCTTGCGCAGAGATGCAATCCCCGACTCCTCAGAGCTCGCAGAGAGAAATCAGTGAAAACATCAAAACACGCAGACCGTACAGCGGGGCTGATATGCCTGAGCTATGAACTTTCTCTTTGAGGTGGTAATAGTTTGGCTAGCAGCCAAGAGCGGCAGCCGCGAACGGAAAGGGGAACTTCCAGAGATAAGCTATTTTCAGCCAACGGGGCTCCTCGCTGCAAATAAATAGAAAAAAGGACGAGATCTACGTATGCGGTCATGTGTCCTGCTTTCGTGGATTTGGCCTGTTTTCTGAAGAATGGCTGTAATTCAGCTTGAATTTCCCTGGATCGCTGCCAGAAAAATAGGAAGCTGTTGCTATTGCCAGGGAGTGAACAGGAATTTATATGTGTAACTCAGCCACAGGGATGAGATGACAGCTAACGGCTTAGCCGCTGCCAGGAGGAGAAGCAAACCTCGGAGGAAGCTGCTGCAGTCGCTCGGTGTCACGGCGGTTCAGTCCTTTCCGCATCTTCCGTATTACACCTTCGATCCAGGTCCAGTAACGTAACACAGTGGCCTTGCTCATCACCAAGGGACCGGAGTGGAGCAGCACCCAGCATTTTGGAAAATCAGATGCTTAGGAGAGAAATTCAGGCTTAAAATGAACACAAAGGGCGTTAGAGCAGCGCTTTGTAATGCTGACCTTCTGTGCCTGGCGCGCGCTGCGCTCGCCGTTGACTCCTTTGGCCTCTTGTCTCTCCTCCCCGTATGCAGAGTGGATGCTGAACAGTTCACTTGCAATGGTGTGCAAGGGCCCCTCTGCCCCAAAGGGTGCAAATCCAGCCTAAATGATTGTTATATTATATTGTATAACTTCTTTAGTCCAGCTGTGCACCTCTATTTCACTCCTTAGCAAAGGCAGCTGCACTGAAAGGCTGGAGGAGCAGTAAATATCTGTGGAGCATCCGGCCGTGCTGGGGACAGCCGAGTCCAGGGCAGCCTGAGCTGCAGCCCCTCCTGCCGCCCTGCCGTGGAGGTGCTGAGCACCGGCTGGGCTCTCCCGTCCTTCCTCCGGCAAAGCTCCCGCCGCGGCGGCACGGCCCGCGGATAGGGCCACTGCCGCAGCAGGAGGGAAACCGAAGGGCGAATTAACGGCGGCTGGCGCTGCTCGCTGTCGGCCCGATAAAAATGGCACCTTGCCCAAATCTTCTATAAATCACCGGTTCCTTTCGGAAAGGAGTTTTCCGAGGTAATTAATGAGCCAGTATAAAGACATTAAAAGGAGAATGTGTGGTGATAGAAAGGCTTGTCATTCACTGAGCCATCTTCCCCCATGTGAATAACCACGAGGGAACAAAGGCCAAACTCCTTATAGACTGAAGTGCGCTATCTCCGATAGCTGGGAATGAAGTAATTCGCTGAGAATAACAAAGGCGCAGTGAAATACATTAGTAAACTAATTACAAGAGAGCTGGTAAAAACAGATGCCGAAAATTTCAAGCCATTATTGAAATGATTGCCAGCAGAAAAATGGGGACTGACAACAAAAAATTAAAAAATGCATCTCATTTAAAATTCATTAGCCTGTAAATCAGGGCAGCTCCCTGCCTGAGAGCGGGGCTGATGGCATTTCTGCGGGCAGCCGTGGTGAGAAGCTTCCTCCCCTTCGCGCTTCTGGACTCCACCGTCGCCTCCAGAGATGCCAAAGCGAAGCGCGCTCTCGTTCACAAGCGCAAAAAGACAGGGCCGACCCCGTGAGCCTCGTGTCCAGCGGCGCCGTTACCGCCTGAAGTCTCTAGACGTGCCTCCGCGGGCGTCACGGGAGTTTCTAGCTGCAATAGGCATCTCTCCTTGTTGCAGCAGGCTGCCGGGGGGACGGCGGTGTTGGCTGCCGGCTTCGCAGCGCGCCGTGCGCGCCCGGGCCGGGAGGTGGGCGCCGAGCGGGGAGGTTTCTCCGCGGAGGTGCTGCAGTGGGGCAGGACGGTGCCGTGCGCTCTTCTGCTCTTGCAGGATACGGCACTGGCTGCGCGCTGCTCGGGCGGCTCGCTGCCTCTCCGAGCTGTTAGAAACCGGGATGACTGGTCCACGCTTGCTGTCGGACGCGGTTGCCTGCCAACGAAGCGGTCCAGGGCCAGAAACGGCAGCGCGGGAACTTCCTCTTGTACCATCTCCGTCAACATTTGGGAGAGGGATGGAAAACATCGTTATTGTGCGACAAATTGAAACGGTAACCATGTAATTTGTCTTAATTGTGTGTGTTGGAGTAGGAAAAACACGAGGACGCTCCGGATGGAGATCTGGCAGCGGAGACGCGCCTGCTGGCAGCATGCTGTACGCAGCGCTGCGCCCTTGCCGAGCCGTTCGCTCCCGGCGGCTCCCGGGACAGCTTGCCTTTCATTTTCTCATTATTTCGGGGGTCTGCGGGAGCACTTGAGCAGGATCGTTCACAGGTAGGTTGCAAAGAGCGAACGTGTGCTCCAGCGGAGAGCCTGGGAGGCGGCGAGGTCTGGAAGAAGCCGTTTCCCACGGCGCGGCGAGCCGTGGATGCAACAGGAGGGAGCGGGGTGCCATCGCGGGATGCCGGGGGGGACGTCTGGGGTATCCCCCGCTGGAGAAGTCGCCCTGCGGAAACGCAGGAGCCACGCGTGGGGACAGCTCGAGAGCGGCCGACGTCGCCCAGCCAGCGTCAGCCCTCGGTGCCGGAGCGCTGTAGCGATGACAGAGACCCTGCTCCTGGACTCCAGGATCGCTAGCCCCATATGCGGCCTGCCCAAGCGAATTAAGAGCTTTTTATGACGTTTAATACTCTGCCTTCCCTCCAGGAGCAGGACGGCGGGTCGGGCTTCACAAATGGTCGCCTCAGGATGCACTAAATGCTGTCACGAGCCAGGGAGCAATTTCGTCCTGAAAAATTACTGCAATAGCGCTCCCTGCTAAAGGTCTCTGCCGGCGAGGCCGCCCTCTCTGCCAGAAACTTCTTTTCTCCCCACAACCAATCTGAGAGTGCTAAAGGGGCTGTTTGTTAGCAGATATCCCTGCAAAACAAGAAGGTGCTGGAGGACGAATGTCTACCTCGTGGTGCCGGCCGTGGTGGGGACCGTGGCGGTCAGCTGCCGCTCGCTGCAAGCTGGCAGTCTGAAGAAGGAGAGAAACGAGAACTGTGGTCCAGGAGATCGCCGAGATGCCTCCTTTACAGTGGTTTGCGTGGGGCAGCGTTGCCTAGCGGGTGGAGCGGCCCGTCGGCGCTTGAGGGCCGGACGCTGGATCGGGGCTGCGACCGCGGGCGTCGCTCTGTGTCCCCCGTGCCTGGTTCGCCTTCTCTGCGGAGGGGCTCGCGCCCCGGCCCCTCCGCTCGCGGGAGAGGTTCGAGGGCGCGCAGGCAGCCCCGGTTGCCCGCCGGGCGTTTGCGTGGACGTGACGGTGCGGGCACGCTCGCTGCTGCTGGTCGCAGGGATGGGGCGGCTGCTGGGTGCAGGCGCGTGGCAGGAGGCCACCGCGTGGGGGAGAGCAGGGCCCCCATGCCCTGGGGGGGGGTTTCGGGGGGTTTCTGCTGGCGCACGCCGCTCCCCCGAGCCCCCTGGGTGCGTGGCCCCGTTCATGTCCGTGCAGGACGCACAGACCCAGGCAAACGTCTCTCCCGCTCACGGGAGAGCACCCCTGCATCAGCGGCTCACGGTGCTGTAGTTATTTTTCCAATAAACGAGCTAGCATCAGTACCGTAAAGCTGCTAAGCGCTCTTTAAGCCTGGGAGGCTTGGAGGCACGTGCGATGGCGCAGGAGAGGCCGAGGCGCGCCTGGCCGGTGGCGGCAGCGCTACCCGCTCGTGGGGCTTCGCGACGAGGAGCGGAGCTGCAGCAGAGGCATCCAAAGGTTTTCCGGGTGCCCGGATACGGTCCCTGCAGGGACCTGTCACCCTCCTTCCCTGCCCTGTATCTTCACGGGGGCAGAGGGTGGACAGGGCGATGGGGGACCCCAAGAACATCCCCTCCGAACCTGTTCCCGCTATGGCCGGCGTGCAGCGGAGATGTGTTCATTACCTTTGGAGGGTATATATCAACGCAGAAACAGCCCCCGTAGGGCTCTGTGCCTCTTCCCACTTGCTTCTTGATGCACCAAAACAAGCAGGTGGGTAGAGTCCGTCGGTGCTGCTCGGTGCGATGCGAGGAGTGACCTGAGCGCCGTGGGCCAAAACGCACCGCGCTGCGCTGGCGCACGCAGATCCGCTGCGGAAAGGGCAGCGCGCGAGCTGGCTTCAGCCCGCCGTCCTTTCGCGTGTTGTGCAAAAGATTCAGACGTCGTCATCACAGATCAAGCGGCGATTTTGCCTCTTGGTGGACTTGAGATGCCAAGTGGTGGATTTTGCGGGCCCTTCCCCTTGCAAAATATCTGTTGCCTATTCCCTCCCGCGGGCAGCGGCTCTGCCACAGCGCGAGGCATTAGCTCGGTTGTCTCCTTTTCAGCCCTGTCCCAGGGGCTTAGATAAGCAGGGGGAAAAAAATCCAGGGCGGGCAGAAACTTGGTTCCTCGGCCAGAGAAGTGCATGTGATGGGGTGCCGTCTGAATCTCACTGAAATTATTTTGTTCAGCTTTGACTGGGGAGGATCGAGTCCCACGCTTTAAAACTATGCAGCAGCAGAGCCGCAAGGCGGCTGACCACCTCCGTCCCCACTCTGAGCCAGTCGGCTTGGCTTCCTGCGGGTGAAAGCGCAGCGAAAGCAAATGCTGGAGGAATAAACATTTATTTGCAAACGTTCTCTCCGTCTGCCCGACGCAGCACGCGACGGGGCTTTCCCCCTCTTTCTTTTGGCCACGCATTTTGGCCTCTTTTAAATGAGCTGCGTTCCTCCAAAGTGCCTTCCTGGATTCGAACTCTTGCAGGCCCTTCTCTTTCACGATCAGAGGCCCGGGGCGGACAATAGCCGTTCGGGGTTTTCAGCCCTAGGACGAGTGGGCGGGGGCGGAGGGGCTTTTCCTCTGCGCTGCCGTTCTTGAATATTCCCCTCCCTTGCCGAAGCGGGAAGAAAGGCAATTTTTCTTCCCTTTCGATGGGCGCGAAGGCCCCCGCTCCTGCTACTCCTAGAGAATTAAATAGATAAATGGGCGGCGCTGCCGTTCACGCTCCGCTATGCACAAAGCGCCTGGCATGCGAAATTGGGCTCGTAGCAGTTCAGCCGCAGCCCTGCACAATAGCGGCATTAGACACGCCGGGCGGGCTCGCGGGCGCGAGAGCTGCCCCGCAGCTGCGACGAGCCGCCGCGCTGCTGTGACGCGGGCTTCGTTTTTTAAAATGCATCTTTTTGGAAAAAAACAGAACAAGAAGATGCAGTGGCTTAAAGCCTTGTAAAAGCGTTCCTGTTTGAAAACGGGTCGGAGAGCAGAGGCTGGGATTTGTGGTGTCCGTACGCCCCCCACCTTCTGTGCCTGGCTCTTTCTTACAGGCAAATCCTCCGTTGCCAGAGTGCGGAGGGGAGCAAATGGAGTGACCTGTTGGAGTGGAAAATGCAGCTCGGTGCTGGCGTGCCCCCTAAGATCAGTCTAACGCGTGCAAAAAAAGCTCCTCGTCCCAGTGCTATCCTTCCAGGCGCAGCCAGCTCTCCGGAGCTGTTCCCGCTGCACCACCCCAGCCGCAAGCTGTGGCCAGGCTGGCACCAGCTCAGTAGCCTTCAGTGCGGGGAAGTTTGGCTGCAACGGCTTTTGTGGGTGTCCGGGAGGGCTGCTGCTGGCCTGCTGAGCTTCTCCTCCGTGAAGGTGGCACGGCTGGACGCGTAGAGCCCCATCAGGGAGCCCCAGTACCAGGAGCATGTCCCCATTAAACTCTTGCTCCTTGTCCTGTGCTAACTTTGAAGTGTTTTAACCATCGGAAGAGGTCTGTGTTTAAGAAGTTAGCGGCAGAAAAATCTTTGCTTGTGAGCTGTCACTTGTAGACCGCCTGGCTTCAGTGGTGGTGAGGGTGCTCAGCACCTCCCCAGCATCCTGCAGTATCACAGCCATCCTGGGTATTTGTTTCCCTTTAAGCAATTTGAAAACGAAGAGCAACGTGACTGTAAAACTAGCCAGCCTTCCCCAATACTCTCTTAACACCATGCTTGGCGCTGAACCTTTCAAGTCATCTTCCTCCCCTTGTGCCTGCGGTTGATAATAATGTTTGCGTTTTAATGATTCTAACAGGCCTGGGATTTGCTTTGACATACCCAGTTAATGTTTTCTTTTTCTATATGAAATCTAGGTCAATCTCTGGCTTAGCACTAATGCTGTACTGAGCAAAAAAGGATTGGCCACTAATGGTTTCAATTTAGTTTTTCATGGAGTAAAGAAAATTTCATTCAATACCCATTTTCATTTTTATTCCATTGGCCTTTCCACGGGATCTGCTAGGCTGTGAAGTGTGTTTGATCTTCGATTAGAGGAGACCCAGCAAACTTGTTTGCTAGCATAAATCCTCTGTGAATATGGATGAGGATAAAAGCTGCTGCTCACCTGCGAGATGCTATGGGGTTAGCGTGGTGTCCGTAGGATGGGTCTTTGGAGATTGTGTCCCAGTGAGAGTTAGATGAGGGAGATCCTGCACATGCGGTGTCCTTTAGGGAAGAGCCTCACCCGTGAGCCAGCCTTTTCCCAGTTGAGATCGTCCATGATACAACATGCAGGAGGAAAAGAGGAAGAGCAACTCCTGTGACTTGTGCTCCAGTTCGGCTGTCGACAGCCCAGCTGGAGTGCCGGAGCAAGAATGCTCCTGGTAAATGAGAAGTGCCATAGGATCTTCCCAAACCTGCAGCGGGACTTTGTCTCGCTAGCTCATCCAGAAAATGCTCCCTGACAGTATTTTTTGCCTGGTGCAACTTGCCCTAGCCTTCAGAGAGGAGCGCTGTGCCTCCACACCAGAGGCACACTAACAGCTTTCAGGTGCGCTGTGCCCACGGAGTGGGGGGGTTTTACCATAGCTCCCGGTCTGCTGTCAGCCCTCCTCTGTAGCACGTCCTCTTGCCTTTCCTTGCTTGGTGCCAGTCCATATGTACTGGGGCAAAAATTCAGGCGTGATGGTAGCAGCAGCACCAAGACGCCGCGGCTTGGAGCATCTCTGAGATCTTCCACTCTGCGGAGATAACGTAATGTTGTAGAGATAACAGCACAGGCTGCTCCCTGCTCCGCTCCAGCGCAAAGTCAGCCAGCTTTGCACCAACCCCGAGAAGCAATGTGAACGCTGAGGTTTCAGCCCGACCCGGCATCACCTGACGAGTTGCAGGGAGGTGACGTGCGGTGTCATCTGTGACTGACACAGCCCTGGTTTCCGCAGAGCCTGGCCTAACCCTCATCCCCGCTGAGCGTGTGTCGATCTGGAGCAGTCAGCATGCACATGGTTTGGCTGTGATTTTACAGCTTGCCAGCTACCTATGCTCACGCTGGGCATGGACGGTACCCTACTGCACACGGAGACGGAAAAGGAAAGTTTAATGGGAAGAGGGGAGCGCAGACCCCATCTGATCGTGGGTAGCAGGGCCTGGGAGGGGTCCGCTTCCTCCATTTGCACGTGGGTGTTGCGCGGCTGGCTGGATGAGGGCGACCGCGGCGGGGTGATGGATGATGCAGGCAGATGGGCTGGAGAGCGCCTCCCTGCTTAGGAGCTCAAGGATGCGAGGGAATATTGTGATTGCATGTATTTATTTAAAAAATGATTATATCCATTAGCATAGAAATTAGATGCAGCTCCCTGGCTGCTGGCCAGCTCCACCCTGGATGTTGTGCAGCTCTTTGCTTCTGCTGAAACAATAGAGCCCGTCGGATAATAGGAGCCTTGGCATTTTCTGGTGAAAGACAGGCAACAAACAGGAGCAGGCACTGCGCTGTATGAGTTTGTTACAGTCAGGCGGGATGTATGTGAAAATCTTACATGGGTCGGCAGAGATTTATCCCCTCCGAGCGGTAGCTTCCCGTCCCTTTCCCCCCTGCACGCCCAGTGATTTATTTCTCGGCTGGAAACAGCATCCAGGTAATCGCTTGCTTTCAACTTTGTTGCTGTTTTACAGGAGGGGCTACAAAAGCCTTTGTCTCTGCAACGGTAAATAAACTCGTAAACCTGTGGTAAAAATAGCATTTCGTAGCTCAGCGCATGAATTTTTAATGCCTCTTCTGCAAACCAGCTGGCCTTGGCAAGGGTCACAGTGTTTCCTAGGCATTTAACATAAAACTGTGCTTCAGAGCCACATTATAGGGTCATTGAAGAGTGATATTTTACTTAACAACCTCATAACTGAATTATTTATAACTTCCCATGTTTTATTCATGATAAATATTAATACTAGTGTCTTTAAGAGTAGAGGTTATTGCCGCAGTTTTACCTATAAGAGATGATATTATTGAAATAAAGGAATGGCGATGAATTCTGCAGCTAGCAGAACGACGCCTGTGCCAGGGCCGTTCCCATTCACACCTTCCTCTTTTGATCCGCCCTGCCAGCCCCAAAACACCTCAGCACTGAGGATCTGTACATCCGAAAGGAAATTTCCTGCAGGCATCTGAAACCCTGCTTTTTTCGCTTTATGAACGAGCTTTGTGTCATTCTTATTAATGGGGTAAATAGCCAGTCCGCCATGGGCTCTGTCCCGTACCTGGAGGGGACGTTTGCGTTATCTTTCTTCTGGGAAAAGTGAAGTAGGTATTGGCATCATCTTTCAGCTTGTGCTGATGTGTCCGCACATCTGGCTGCCTGGCACTGCAGAACCACCTGCCGGGGCCGGCGGCTCCGATCGACGTCCCCGATTCGGGGCTGCTGCTCGGCCGCAGCCCGGCAGGACCCGCGCAGCCCTCCGGCCGGGCTGGGCTGGGGCCCCGCTGCTGCCTTGCGCGATCAGCTTAACAAATCTGCAGCAAGCGGGTTGAGAGTGATGGTTTGGGGAGCAGTGCAGGTTAATGCAACACATATTTAATGTATGATTGCTAATGGCCATCTCCCATCTGCTTGAGCCCAAGTGGAGTTTGCAGATGAATGATTAAGCTGCCCTGACACATCCACAGCTTGTTCCGTCGCCGAGGTACATTCATTACACTTGACGCATGTAAGAGGGGATGAGGCTTTCCCGCTGGGGAGAGGGGTATTATCGGGCTGGGATGGCAGAGCAAGGGGCTCTCTCGGAGTTTGTTTTATATGATAATGGGAGAAATCTTCCCGCCCATGTGGCAGTATAAATGAATCATGAGCTAAATAACCACGGGGATGTTTATTAGCCTCGAATATGTTTATTGCAGAGTCAACAGGCAGCACCTTCCAATTAATTAATAGTAATAATTACTGTATTATTTATGTAGCTCTAACAGCGTGCCAGAGTCTTTCCACGCAACAGTTACAGCTGTGAGTGTGCTGAAACGGGCCGGTCTGTGTTTGTCCTGTGTGGATTTGCTCTTTGCTGTCAGCTGGCTGGATGGAGAAGCCGAGGCAGCTGCGGGTGTTGCGGCACCTCGGCGTTTCTGCCTCCGTTGGGTGCTCGCCACTTTGCGATGCCTCGGGCCCTGTTTGACGGGCATCGTTCATGTTTGAGCTGTGTATGGAGCTGGAGCGTGCGTGGTCCTTGGCTGCCCTGAGCGAGGCGGTCCCGACCTCCTCGGGTGAGTTGAGCTGCTGAGCTCTGCGCCGCCTGCTCTTTCTGTCGATCAGGGCCTGATTTTCCATAGCAGGGGGATGTGACCATTGCTTCCACAGTACTGGAAGGCAGGATGCCACGAGCCAAGTGCCAAGCAGAGATGGCAAATCAAGGGTTGCAAGTTTTACCAGGGTGTCTGGGAGCTCTTTTAGTGAAGGTATGAAAACAAAATGAATTTAGTAGTCAAGCCATGCACATCAGAAGCACGTTTACAGCAGACAAGACAGAAAAACACTGATGGCATTGAAGGGCACTCCATCTCTTTTCTGATGTGAGCTTGGGCCTGAAGCCCATTGCAGCTGTTGAGAAAGACCTCCAGTAAGTGACATCTTATTGTCTGGGCATCCTGTTGCCCCTGTAGACCTTGCTGTGGAGCACGTGGGTCATGGAGCACTGCCTTCTGTCCCGGCTGGGTCAGCCGGTTCAGTGTGCAGGGCCAAACATAGAGCAAGAGCTTGCCAGTGGTCTTGTTTCTCCGTGCAGGAGGTGAGGCTGCAAACCAGCCTTCTCTTCTGCCAGGGTGGGTTACATTATAGTCCCATTTGCTAGCTCTGGGAAACTGGGGTGTTTCTAGGTCTTGTCAAGTCGTTAGCAGTGGATCTCATTTCACATGTGAATATTTTGTCTCTTTTTGTGTCTTCCAGCGATGTCCGACTTCCACATCCACCCTGAAAACGCGGTCGTGGAGGAAGGAGGCGTTGCGAGGTTCCAGTGCCAGATCCATGGCTTGCCTGAGCCGGTCATCCTCTGGCAAAAAAATCGCATGCCGGTCAACACAGACAATGAAAGGTAAGAGATGTCCAAACCACGTACTGCTGTCCTTCCCCCAGCTGCAAGCAGGTGGCTAGCTTTCCTCTTGCCCCCACAGCTATCCCAGGACACAGCAGACCTGGACTGAGGCTCTTCCCCAGCATTTTTGCCATGAAAGACTCTCTTAGTTAATTTTGTGGGCTTTCTGGGCCCCTTCTTGTCAAGGACCCTGCAGAAATACTGCATCTCGTAGGAGATAAACTCTGTTAGGCAGCTTTTGGAGGGGGCAGTAGCTTGCTCTGACCTTCCTGAGAGGAGGCAGCCCTCCTCCAGGTTGACTTTCCAGCATGAAAAGCCCACCCGGGAGTTCTAGTAGACCTAGGGTGACTCTGGCAGCCTTCGTCCCTCTGTGGCTCTGTTTGTGCAACTCTTTCCAAGTCAGAGCCGTGACTTAGGGTGCTGAACTCCTGCAGGCACTGAAAAACAACTTGGCTACTAGCCTTGCCTTCTCAGGTGGACTCCCTCATGATGCTTCAGCCACGGCAGCAGGGAGGCTTTGCGCAGAGCACCCACAGAGCCCTGGGCCGCCGTTTTCCGTGCAGTCCCCCTTCTCCAGCCTAGACCTGGGCCGGCACGTCCTCACTTCCTTTGTTTGACAGGCTGCTCCCTTCATGTAGGAAATGTCCCTAATCATGGCTTGATCTCCTGAGCGGTGGTGGGGATGGCGGAGGACAGGTGGCAGGAAGCGCGTGCTTCGTGCCAGCCAGCCTCCAATGGTCCCAGCTGCAGCTCGGGAGCCACATGGCCGATCTTCAGGACACAATCAGTCGCAGCGCACCTTGACTGCAAACTGACGTGCGTGCATTGGGAATAGATGAAATCAGGAAGCTGTAAATATTTTCCTGAAAGCCCCTATTCTTAAAATGTGAGTTGTATACCAGGAGACGATTGGATTCTTTGGAGGCTGGAGAAAACACGAGGGCTGAAACAATGCCTGACCTTTTCAGCTTTATGGTGAACTTACAGTAGAAGGACCCAAGAGGCCCAAACCTGGAGTTGGAAACTGCAACTGTCAGATTTTGTTTTTCCTTGTGTTTTTCATCTGGGCTTTTTTTAGCCCAGTGAAGAGTTGATTTATCTTGATCCCTCTCAAGACTCCTTGCTCACACGAGTGCTAAACTGGTGGCGTGGCACAGCAAGGCAACTTGTCTGAGGTGGTATCAGCAGGGGTACACGGTGCAGAACTGGACCTGACACCTTGTGTACGTCCAGATGAGCTATTGTAGGACGTGTGAGGTTCCCTTAAAGTCTTTCATGCATTATTCCCCGTTTTTGCTCGAGCCCATGGTCGCTAGTGCATGGGGTTAGACATGTGGGAGGGATTTTGGGTGCAACCACAACTACTCCTTTTCTCCGAGACTGAGGAGGAAGAGCTGGAGAGCCCCAAGCTGCACTCATCCTCACCACTTCTCCGGGGGTGAGGGAGCTTGCCCGAGCCCTGGAGGAGGTGAGCTTGGAGCATTTTTCCAACCTTCGGTGTCCTGATTTTGAACAGATTTGGCTTCTTGTGGGAGTGAAGTTACTGTGGAAGGATTTTATTGTTAGCTCAGTAGATTAATCTCTGACACCAGTGGGACTGGGTGATGAGGGTTGCTTCTCTAACGGAATTGGATTTCTGCATTAATCATGCTTGGTGCATTTCTGCGTATAAAGTGTATATAAATTTGTATGCTGAGTCTTGCACTTTGAGGCTTTGAAGGCAGAATAATAGCTTTGGAATTGAATCTTCTAATGCTGTGGGCAGATTGTTAACAAAAATGACGGCTTCTTGTGGTATAATTCATCGAAAACAATGGGCATTTTAAAGTCCCAGAGAGATTGCAATCAACTTCAGGACGTATAAAACTGATTGCTGTCACGCTGCCTCCAACACTGAGCTGCGCTTTTGGAACCCAGCGCGGAGAGCAGGTTATAGACACTTAACCGTATGCTGATACAGAAAAAGATATTCTTCATCTTCCAGATGGAAATGGATTATTAACTCATCACAGTGTAATGACTTACTACCGACCAATTTAAACACACAGTTGCCAAGCAACCTGTAGTGTATGTGTATACTTATATATTTACATGTATGTGTGTGCCCGTGTGTATGTTTTAAATGGACCCTTATTTTAAACATATGAAATATATATTTAGATATATATGCACACACAGTATCTATTTTTAACATGCCTTCCCAGGCATTTAAGGTTATGTGGATTTGAATCCCGTGTCTGGGACTTGGAGGTGGGAGTGTGGGGCACAACCACGCGTTCCCTGGATGATAAAAAAAGGAACCTGCCTTCTATAAGAGAAGATCAGAGGCTGAAATAGGCAAAAATGAAATAACCGCTGCAGTGGTTGGTGTGGGGTGATCCTTCTGGGTTTGGCATCCGCGCGGCAGTGCTGGTGCCTCCCCGCCGGGATGCTGCCAGCCGCCTGCCTCCCTGTCGGGGCAGAAACCGGAGCGCCCGCGCAGGCGTGCAGTCTGCTTTCCAGTCACGTCCTGCCTTGCGAGTTCTTGTTTCTGCTTTGCGCTTCCTGCAGGTACACGCTGCTTCCTAAGGGAGTCCTCCAGATTACCGGACTGAGGGCGGAAGACAGTGGGATTTTTCACTGTGTTGCTACCAATATTGCTAATGTGAAATTCAGCCGGGAGGCCAGACTCACTGTGTCAGGTTAGTACCAGCAAATAGTCTTTCCCTCTTTTCCTTCCTGCTCCCATTCTGGACCAGGGCAGTTTAACAGAGTATTAGGATAATAGCTCTGAAAGCATTCCTCTGTCCAGCAGTAGTGTGTTCCTTGTTCTGGAACAGATCGGTCCATTTGATAGCAGATAAAACTATCCTTTTGCCTTTACATTAGTGCCAGCTGCTGGAGAGAGGGAGGATGGTGAGAACATGAGTTACAGCAGCTTTACATTAAATAAATTCTTTTGCAAATGTGAAAGATTCATCATTTCCTTATGAGACCTGCCCACTCGGAAAGTAATTGCAGCACACAGGGTGATCAATTATTTATCTAATAAGAGAATTATGTTCTGTAGGCTGTTGGCATTACATTGGGACCAAAGTGGAGTAACTTTTCCTTTGAAGAAGGAGAAGGAGAAATCCTCAGCACCCCAGCTGAGTTTTGATTTGGTTCTCCATCTCCTTTGGAAGTCAGTGGCATAAAAGGGTGGAGGAAGGATTAGGTGCAAACGTGCTCCCCCGTTTCCATAGCTTTGCTGCACTCCACAGACCTGCCCGTTGCCCATCCGCCTGCGTGGGACCCAAACTGATCTCTTGGAGCCCCTTAGAGCAACAACTAATCAGCCACTTTCTAACACTGGTGTTAGTTTGTTGTCTTTTAGTTAAGCATTTATTTTTTGTCCAATCGTTTTGATTTAAAACACTTTTAGCCTCAGAAGCCTCTCTTAACGTTGCAATAATTGCAGCTAGTATGAGGGAAGTGGGCAGTATCAAATCATGCAGCCCAACCCGACCAAGCAGCTAGGAGTGAATGACACCTTTGTGCCCACTTCTCAGAAATGTCCTTAATATGCTCAACCTCTTTACATGAAAACGGGACAGTTTGCTTCTCCGAGACCTCAGAGTGTTTGCTGGTTACCTTCTCTCTGAGGGGTCTCTGCTGGGCAAAGAAGCCAAAGGTCTGGATGCCCAGTGTGAACTCTCCATACCTTGTGGTTCATAAACCAATGCAATGTATGGCAGAAAGGATGCTCAGAGAGGAGGCCAGTTTAGAGAAAATGTGTGTAGAAGAGGAGAGCACCAAAGAAATGATCATCCACAAATTGTGGCTAGGTCCTGCTAGCAGGATATCCTCTGAGATGCTGGATGCAGTGCAGGGCAGAAACCCCTGTGATGCTGGGCACCGGGATGCCTCTGCCCCAGTCCCCGTGACAGCAGTGGCAGCGCATCCGCGGTGCTCTGCGAGGGGATCAGACCCAGGCTCCCCGCGGAAAGGGAGCTTCGTAGATGAAGAGGCAAGGACCGCAGAGGAATCTGGTTGGGTGTGTGTTCCTCTCTGAGATTTTTCTTCACAGCCAAGGGTCTTCCCCTAAATTGTGTAGAAAGAGAGGAAAGAGAGAGACTGCGTATATCAGCTCTACTGGGGAAAGCAAGCAAGTAAACTGGTTCGGAAAGACCCAGGAGCTTTCGATGCCTGTTACGTATCTGTTTTCTTGATCTATGTGAACGGTAGCTGCACGGAGGGGAAAAAGAACAGTAGATTTTCAACGTGGTGAAGCTCTTTGTAACAATTTACTGCTCTGGGTTGTTATTTCCCTCAGAGCCGAAAGTGCTAGCTGTTCTCATCTGACCATCCCTCATTTCAAATGGATATTTTCCAGGTTTCCTGTCTGTGAAATGTTTGTGGTTTTTCTCTTCCTTAAAGAAAGCAATCAGATGATGGATGCGGGCACAGCGTGTAAGTGTCTGCTGAAGGGCTGGGGCCGCAGTTCAGTTACTGTATAGCTGCGGAGCTGCAGTGCCTGCACGTTGGCAAGTTCTCAGCCCACCAAAAACCTTTTGCCTGGGCATTGCCCTAGGTCCACCTTGCCCTGGCTTTCCCAGCGAGCCCCTGGTAGGGGACGGAGGCTGGAGACAGGTCCTGGGGGCGCGTGCCCCATTGCTGCCCTGCAGGGCACTGCCGCAGCCGGGCTGCCGAGGAGGAGGAGGGTGCCTGCCTGCTGGGACGAAGCAGCCTGCTCGCAGCGCCTTCCCGTGCTCTCGGCGGCGGCGGGCCGTGGCAGCTAGTGGCATGCATGCAGCTGCCAGCCCCGCTGATGGATTATTTTCAAGTGCCTGCTTAGCGGCGATGCTCCCGAGGGGAGCCTGCCTCTCGGCGCTGACACTGTCCCCGTGTGAGCCGCGGCTCGCTGCTGCTGCTGCTGCTGCTGCTGCTGCTGCTGCTGCTGCTGCTGCTGCTCTCCTTTTGATCACGACCTGGGCGCGTGTGCGTGCTGGCGGTGCTCCTGTCCCCGCCAGACCGCTGCCACCTCTCCTGGCCGCCCCATCCTCACCTGCGGTGCTGCTGCCGTGACTGCTGCTGGCAGAGTCCCTGGGGACGGCGTGCCTCATTAGAGACCTTTTCCTTTTCAAAATGAGGCCTTTTTGCCCCGCTGTGTTGCCCTGAACCCTGTTTTGCTCTAGCAGCACTCATCTACGGAGAATCCCGGGTCGAAGCACTTTCCCGCTTGGGGAAGGAAACCTCCTCCGCGATGGTGGGCAGAGTGGGCACCTCTGCATGGTGCTGTGCCGGAGCAACGCGGCTGCGACGTCTCTGGGGCGCGCACGGCCATGAGCGTCCGCCTCGGCGCCGAGGAGCAGGCAGCAAAGCCGGCAGGGACGGCGATGTGCAGGCAAAGGAGCTGGGTGTGGAGCAGGGGAAATGTTGGTCCCAGAACTGGGCAGGTTTGGGCCAAATTCAGGGCGTTGAGCAGCAGCCTGCGTCCGGACTTGGCTTTGGCATGTGCTGGGATACCCCAGGTTACATGCCGGGGGAGTGTTTAAATAAGAGGTATGCTGATGTCCTGGAGAGTTACTGTGTGTTCAGCCCTCGTGAAAATCAGGACGCGTATTTAGGACCCTAAATACAAATCAAAGAAGACGAGTTGTTTTTTTTTGGTTGCCAAAATAGCATGCTTTATAAATCCTGCTTTGGTCTCAGTTCCCGTTATCGACCTTCTTGGGTAACCTTGAACAATTCATTTCATTCCTCTGCGTTTTGAAATACTGAAATCATTATGTGATATGACGATAATATCGTATTATTCTAAACAGGAACGTTTAGCATTGTGATTTAGAACAATAAATTTGCATGAGTTTTAAAGGCACTCTGAGGTACTGAGACGGAAGGTATTGTTTTTCAGATCTCTCGAGGTTAACCAGCTGGTTGTATGAATTTATCGCGCATTCTGGTTCTCATCAGAAAAATCTGCATTTTATGGCTTGCAGTGAAATGCATTTAGTAAGAAAGTCAGCTCTGAAGTCACACTGACACGGTGCTCTTTCCTGGATTTTGCACATTTAGACACAATCTCTGAGTTGCTTTATCACCCCCCATTTAGCCCGTGCAGAAATGATTAACAGATGAGCCAGTCTGATCCAGGCTTGCCTTCAGACTGCTGCAAAATCCCCCCTGCTGCCTCCCTGATTTCAGCACCTGATGTGCTGTGAAAGGGTGAAGCTGAAAAGTGCAGGAAGAAAGGAAATCTTGGCGAAAAGCCCTTGCAGAGGTTTTTCAGTGCGTAGCTTGTCTCTAACAAGATTTTTGGTCATCGAAAGCCCCCGTGTTCAGGAGTCGACGCGGGATGGTGGCTAGAACCGAGTCCTGGTAGCACTCCCGGCCCTCCCCATGCCCCTCTCCCACGCAGGGCGAAGAGCAGCCCAAGTATTTCTCTCTGCAGGTGTACTGAGTATTTCTGCCAGCAGCTGTCAGATGATTGAAATTCCTTAAGCACTGCTTGACCCCGGCATTTCTGGAGTACAACCCAGCTCTCGCAGGAAAGAGGGACTCTAAAGATCCATGGTGCTAGGTCAGATGTGGGCTCGGGGCGTTCGTGGGAACACCAGCTTGCCAAGCCTGCGCTGCCCGCCGCGGCCGCCGTTGCCTTTCCAGTCCTCGCGGGAGTTTTTAGCAATGGGAGACACTTCTTGTATATAACTAAAGGATGGATAATACCAATTTGTTTGTGTTTGGGAGGTTTCACAGATGGGGCCCAGAGCTCAAGGGCTCGTGCTTATCTGTTGTAGCGAGAAATGGAGATGCCGTGCGGGATCAGGGTCCTGTTGTCCCGTGTGTGGTACGGACTCGGTGCAAGGGCCAGGACCGGCTTTGTGGGTTTAAGGAAGCCTGACACGCAAGATTATCAGCGTCTCTGCTCAGTGATGGAGAATGGAGGAGCTCTCCTTCCTGCCCATGGCTCTCCTCCTCCTCCCCTGCTTCCAGCAAGCAGCAGAGAAGGCTGAAGAGAGGTTTGGTGCAGGGATAAGGCACTTATGGGTACTCAGGAGAGACGGGTTGAGCTCTGGTGTGTGTGACATGGGACGATATCTATGTCCTGTGGTCTCCTGTCCAGTGGAATGTGTTTTCTTTTGCTTGTCCTGTGTTATTTTCCAGTGTCCTTGAGCCAGAGCTTTTTTAATTATGGCTCTGCTTAACATCTTGTACAGTGGGGTTTCATTCTTGGTTGCTGCCTCTTGGAGCTACTGTAGTGCAAATAAATGGTGAAGGCATCAGGGGAAAGCAATGCAACGCATCCTCTCGTTGCATTCAGTTGCATCAGAGTGGGGCAGGGCAGGGGTGCAGTAAAAGGCATGGTGACAAGTACCTTGTGGGCTGCAGCCCTTGCAGGAGCTTCCTTGAGGGAGCATCTCTCAAGAGCATCCTCGGCAGGGGCCAGAGCCTGGCACCACTGTCATTCTCTGTGGCCCAGGGCAGGGTTTTTGGAGCAAATGAGCCCAGCAACAGCAGAGGATGCTCGCGGAAAGGCAGGCTTAGGCAATGTGGACTGTATCATGAGGCTGGAAAAAACTTTGTGTTGCCTGGTGTTTAGCTGGAACATGGAGCATGGTGGCCCACAGCTGGTACCTCAACCATCCCTGGCCCCTACCCTTCTCGCAGGCTCAGAAACCAGCATTGCACTGGTCTAGGTTGCAATGGGAATGACGTGTATCTGCAGATCAGTGGGACACGTTCAGACAGGGGAGCAGAAAGGTAGGAGACAAGGAGTATGGATTACTTCGGGGCTTGAGATGCTGAACACTAAAACAACTCTTTCCTTTATTTGTACTCCTGTCTGGTAGCTTGTACGCTCCCTGTACACCATACCTTCCCTGCAGCTCCGCTCACAGTGCAGTTCCTTCACGTTGTTGCCCATCTGTGAGCGCTGCATTAACACAGCTGCTGGTGGCTGGGTCAGTTGGCTGATGAGTTTTCTCCAGAAATATCAGTGCACCCTTAAAACATATCAGATTTATTGTGTATTACAGCAGCCACATCCTGGCTACCTCATTTTTACTTCCGTGACCTATGAAGCCTTCTTGGTTTCTGTTGCACAAGAGAGAATCAGATGCTGGGAGGCCACACGGATGCCTGTTAACGATGACGTTGTCCTTGCAGGCTCCCACTCTACCGCTTACAAGGATCCTATGATTCTCGTCGGTCCAGAGAACCTGACGCTGACGGTGCACCAGACCGCGGTGCTGGAGTGCATCGCAACGGGCAACCCCCGGCCCATCGTCTCCTGGAGCCGCCTAGGTAAGCCCCGCAGACCAGGATTTCCTCCTCCTCTCCACTGCCCTCGCATGGGAAATAGGCTGGTGCCGCTGACAACTTCATGCAAAGAATGATTCAGCCTTCCCGTTCCCACGCAGGTTAATTGTAGGCTCAGAGTGCTTTTTATCTTCCTGTCTACACTCTGTTTTTTTCTCTGCCAAGATCCTGTTTTTACATATTAGAGAAGTGGGTTGGTTAAACCTGTAGAGATTTCATGAAAGGTGATAATTTTATCTTTCCCCAAGTGACAGCATTTTCTTCAGCTGCGTTGAAAATATCATCACTGTTGGCCCAGAGAAGCAAAATCATGCACAAACACTTCTTCCATGTAAAACAGAAAAAGAACAATGAAAAAGACTGGCTCGCTGTTCAGTGAGTTTTAAAAAATCTTGAGCGGAAGGGATTGGTGAAAGCAGCACGTCTGAAGCTCTGAAAAAGCAGATGCTTGCTGATGCGGTTGTTGGTATTTATTTATCAGCATGGAAACCAGAGCCGCTGCCCCATGGCATCGTATAAGCGAGGAAGAGCAAAGTGCAGTGTTTCCTACAGGCTGAACAAGGGTTGTTTTAGGCTCTACCTGTGTGATATTAGCTCAGAAAATATTTTGTGCAGAGTGGCACTTTCTTTCTACTGCTAGACAGAAGTCCGTGCTAAGCAAAGACGTGGTGGCTTTTGTTTATCTTCTGGAGCTTATAACTCCACATGTGTGTGCACGTGTTGGGAGGTTGCGTTTACTAACCCCAGTTAATATTTCCCAAGCGCTTTTGTTCTGCAAGGTCACTTAATTTTTACAAGCTTGTCTCCCGGTGCCTCGCAAGGTAGCTGTGAAGCACAAATAGTGGTGATTCTGCCTCACGCTACTGTGCTGGACACAAAACGTCTCTCCTGGGGCTCTCCGAGGGCCATGCTGGTGGGGTTGGGATCTGGCTTCTGGAAAGGATGACTTCCCACTCCAGGTGACAGTGTGCATCCAGCAGCAGTCCTGCACAGTTTCTCCTCACCTGCCTTCCTGCTTGCATTCTCTGGTGGCTCATACACTCAAACCCCGTCTGCCTCTAACTGGTGTTTTCCCCCAGAGCCATAACCGTCAGGCTGATGCCGTTTTAAAAATTTCCCAGATATGCTATATCATTGTTTTGGTTCTCTTGGACGCAAGGCGGCTCTACATTAGTGCTCAACTGTAATAAACTACTTTATAATTGCCTTAATTAGAGCAGCTTATTACCTTCTTCAAAACACTTGTCTCTGTAGAGCAGGGTAATAATGAAGATGTAATAGCTTCATGCTATGTTCCTCTGGATGGTCTAAGCTCAGCATGGCCTTCAACTAACAAATAAATACTTTTTCCACTTTGCTTTGTGGCATGGTAGCAGAGTTGGAGCTACTGAATGGAAAAGGGACCCTGTTATTTTACCTCCCCTTCTGTCCCAATGTTTCCTGTCCAAAGAATCACAAGATCTTGTTTAGTAGTAGACTGGTCTCAACAGGCGTGTGGCTTACAGGATCACTGATGAGTTTGTGGAGTTGTCATCTCTTTGTAGTAATTTCAGGAGCATTTTCATATCTTGATGCTTGCCCGATCAGGAGGAGAGAGAGGAGAGGTGTCGCTGGACAGGGAGGTCCACCTAGCGTCTGTCATCTGTACGCATCTGTTTCAACCCCTTTACTCGCAGTTTTGACATTGTGGCATTTCTTCCATCAGAAATGAGCAAAAGAACAATTTTGCTTTTATACCTTTCTGTTGGGGGAGGCGGAGCCAGTGAAACCGTTTACACTTTTTTGCTTTGGCTTTGCTAAAACTTGGCCGTTTTTTCAGTGGGAAGCGCAACTATTTTTTGCTTGCAGAAAATCATTCAAAATTCTGGGTCGGTTTTTGAGTGTTACACAATCAATTCCGAATTTAATTTCCTTGGGAATACGTTGTAGCCCCTGACCGCAAACAGAATTCCTGTGTCTCGCAACGCGTGAAATGTCAACATTCATTAGAGAGCAGGCTCTGAGAGAAATGTAAAATCATTAGGGGTTTGTTCAGGGAAGATAGGGCTTTTCCTTTCAGAGCTACACACTTCAGGCTTGGACCTGTATGTGTGCACAAATGAATATCCTGGGCACTTACTGCAAAGCCTTTTGAATGAATGACGATTTTAATGTATCCTTACCCTTTAACTGACAGGCCACTGAGCTGGCCTCCATAAAAGGTACCAAGGCAGAATAATGCACTATTTAGAGAGATATAGAAGAGTGAGGCGAAAAAGAAAAGACAGTGATTATCTGATAGCGTTATACAGAAGTTGTCAGAAAGGGCCGCACAATGGGAAGGAAATTACTAAAGAGGGAGCCATTCAAGAAGTAAACTATACAACAATTGTAGGAGCCAATTAATTGGTAACTTATTGGACACAGAAGCTTGCAATAGATGGCTGACTGGTTGACAGGAGCACCGTTCCCGTAAGTGTTTAGAAATAATAGAGTAAATTTCACCACTTCACATACTGAATAGTCAACTGTTGCAATGTACTCTAAATATGCTAATCCACGGCGCCCAATGTCCGACAGAGCAGGAGACCCATGTGTCTAAAAACTGGAAGGCTACTGTGCCACAATACAAAGAATTCACAAAAGACCTAAATGATCAACATTAGAAAGTTGTTACTTTCTTTCTACTTGCTACTTACAAAAGAAAGGCGTTCGTGTTGTTGCATATTCATATCGCCTGGCACGTTTTAACGGCGCTCTGTAATTGGTGCCGGTGTGCCAATCACTTGGTTAGCAGGCGGAGAATGGATATAGACATATACATATACACCTTGGAAAAATAAATAACTTGGCTCCCAAACTTCGGGCGTCTTGTAACCAGGCTTTGCCTCAACGGAAAACCTGGAAACCTCGATTTGTCCCCAGCCAGGGCATTCTTTGGGAGCATCTCCCATTTGGAGCATGGCCTGCTTTATTCATCGGTTGCCTGGCTGCTCTTCACAACCGGCCAAAACCCCCGTGGGAGACAGTGTGCCTTTTGGGGCCACATCAGTGATCCGCACTGTCGGTTCGTCGCTGGTCCCCGGTGCTGTTTTGCCATGATCTGGTCCATATTAGCATGATGAAGGTGGCCGGATTGTGCAGCCCCGGAGGAGGCCCGTGCACTTGGGGCTCACCTTGAAACCCTTCCATCAAGCAACGTGAGGATGGTTTGCACAAACGGGTGCCCACTTCGTTCCCAAACTAGGACCACAACAAACTCTTAAGCATCACTGAACTGATCTTGGAGAGCAGAGAGTGCGTAGGACCCTACTGAGGGCCCTGAGCAGCCTGCAGGGTCAGGCCCTAGCCAGGACAGACAGTCTCAAGGTGAAATCTGAGCTATGAACCTTTCTTCGGGGTTTGGTGAAGCACTCTTGCTCTTGTCCAGAAGACAGAGCACTCTTGCTCTTGTCCACTGCACACAGCCCCTTTGCAGGATTGCAGGGAGAGGCTGGTGCAGCAGGAGCATCTTTTTTCCTCCGTGGGGGAGTGGACTCTCAGGAAGGCAAATTCTTGTGAATTTGGACTGAATGTGGAGCCAGCCCAGCCCCAATGTTGCTTTCTGATGTTGCAGATTTTCCCTATCATATTGATGTTTGCCTTTTCTCCTGTCCTCATCAGGGCAGGGAGTTGTCCAGCTTGATGTCCGATTGGCTCTTATGGCAAGTAAAAAGGCTTATATCCCTTTTTAGGTTGGCTTTGCTTGCAGGCAGACCGCCATCAGAGAAGTGAACTTGTTTGGCATTGCTATTGCTCCTTCTGCAGTGCGCCATCAGGGATCGACAGAGAGGATCTGCGTTTCCACCCAGGTTGGCTTGTTTTCAGTGCTCAAAATCTCTGCTTTTGACCTCATACAAAGAAGTGGAAGGTCATGTTAAGTAAGCGACAGTTTCAAATTCACTTGGGTCCTGAGTGCTTTGGGAAGCAAGCAACAGTGTTAGCTCTTGCAGGCTTATCTCCTCCATGGAGAGATGACTCAGTCATCATTTCCATCTCTCAGATGGAAAGCACTGCCAGGAAGGTAGCTTTTCTGGGTTTCAAATCACTCATGCAAGCCACTGTCCAGGTCTCCCTGTAAGTGAAGCAGTTAAAATAGATAATAGTCTTTGCAAAGCAGGTCTGAGACATCAGTCTCTCTGCACAGCACTTCTGCAAAGTGCTGAGCTTTTTGGATGCGAGTGATTTCTTATGTAAGTACTGTGTATGATCTATACGGGCTCTGCGTGTTCCTCCGTTGGACCTGATGTCAGCAGAAGACCTTCTAAATGGTCGCAGGATGGCTCCGGTTGGGTTGGTTTGGGCTCCAGACCCCTTTCTGGCCCTCTCTGAGCCTGTCCCAGCTGTGCAGTGCTGTCTGGCCCTGCCTCTCCTCCCATCGAGGTGGCGCTGGGGGGTTCAGGAGTGCAGGACCGGGCTCTTTACCCTCAGAGCATAGCGGAGTGAGGAGGAGGATGGAGCCGGCTGCGAAAGCAGAGGCTGTACTCCAGAAGCCATTGCCAGCGTTTTTTTGGAAGGGGGGAGTCAAGCGAGAGGTGTACGGATTGATCTGGCGCAGTAATCTTTCCTGGCTGTTAGAGAGGGCCAAACTTCCCGAATCAAATGGCGGGTCCCCCGAGATTTCTGAGCTCAGGGAACTTTCTTCTTCAGGGAAATAAAAGGTGCTCAGTTGGCAGGCGACGTTTCTTCAGACCATCCCGCCTCTAATTAATAGTTGGAGCTGCAGAGACAATTGAGGAGATATAGACGCTGCTATCTGCACTGTGTGGAGTACCTGCTGCAGGCTGGGTCTTTCATGCTTAAATTATGTAGCACATCATAAATAATACAGTAAACCTACTGACATTCAAGTCACATTTCTGTGATATTTCTTAAGGCAATGATGTGATGAAGCATCCAGGTATGGCCGCTTTGCGTCTTTCACTGGTTCTGTCCCTCCCTCGAGAGAGAGATTTGATTTTTACACCTATTGTAAATATAGACTTGCAAAAGGTCTAATTTAAAAGATGAAACCAAGTTCAATTTGAATTTAATTCAAACCTTCTTTACACTTCAGTTGAAATGATGTTTGAAGGGAATGGTGCCTTCTTATTGCTCATTAAATGTGGGACAGGTCATGTTTTACTGTCCTTTTTATGACTGAGCCATTTCCTGCTGCAGTGGCATGGCCAACTATGTGATCATTTAATGGCATTGTTTTTGTCTGTCTAAAAGACCTGAGAATTTTTCTTTGCAATGTAAATAATGAAGTGGCCTGGCATTGCCTACCTGGTGAAGCAAGGAAACCTTGAAGTTTAAAAATTCCTGAAAAACACTGCAAAGAGCATTGCTGGAGATATGTTTGTAAATGGTTTCATACCATTAAGTCCACGCTTTGCCAGCGTTTCCTAGCAAGATGCTGCCATTACTCTGAAACGAGAACCCTCATTTCCATGGGCTGGGCTTGCGAGTGCTGCTGTGCCTTAATGTTTTCTCAGGCTGCTCCAGAGCCTGTGGGTTATAAATGGACAAAACCCTCACAGGATTCTTTATTACACAAAGCACAATATCACATCAATAAAGCATGGCGTTGCAAGATAACTTTGCTCCAGCCCTGCATGCCTGTCTGTGCTGAGGCATGAAGCCTGGCGGTGTCAGGGTGCAGCAATGGCTATGAAGGAAATCCTTGGGGAGAGTGGGGTGTCTCGGGGTGACCACAGCAGCTCCATGACCAGCACCTCTGGCCTCCCCGTAGAGCTCCTGGGAGGAACTTTTCGGATGATTTTTTCCTTTTACTAACCATTACTTTAAAGTACAAGACACAGGCTCTCCTGCTCTTTGGGAGCGCAGGTGTACGGAGGGCTCGTGGGTTGCTCGGCTGGGGAGATCACCAGGGCTGGCTCGTGCTTTTTCAGTTCTGCAGGTTCTTTAAGCTTCCTCTTGAAGAAACGCAGGAAAGGACCTGGATCACCTCTCATGAAAGGGTGCTCCCTTTAACTGCCCCTTCAGCAAAATACTCCCCTGCCTTGCCCCTCTGCTCACCCACCCTGACACACGCTAGGGCTGATTTAGAGCTGCCTTTGTCAGACAGTGTCTTAAAACACAAACCAACGAAACAATAAAAAGCAATAGCCTGATGCTGATGAAACACATTGTAATTAGAGCTGACTGGGAATTTTCCAGTGAAACAGGCTTTGTTGGAAAAAGGCAAATTCCCTCATACCAACCTGTTTCACTAAGCCTTTCAATTTTGAAGACCTTCTGCTGAAGCCCAGGCAGGGTCTGCTAGAAACATTGCCGCTCCCCTGCCAACCCGCCGCGGGATGAAGGCAGCCTTTTCCAGCCACCCTTCTGGGCTAAGGGAGCTAGGCAATCCAACCACCCAGCTCAGCGTTTGGCTCCTTGGCTCTGGGCCAGTCTGTGTGTTCAGGGGCTAAGGAATCAAAAATCCAGGGTTCTTGTGGTGTCAAAAACGCAACGGGACAGATCTGGGGCACAAAAATCCATCAAGGGTTAGCGGAAAAAAATGTGTCTCTTCTCGCTCGGGAAATCCCCAAGTCAAAAATTGCTGGTGGCTGGGCGAGTGCATTAGGGAAGTACCCGTGTAGGTTTGCTGCTCCTCTCCTTCCAAGACCATCTCTGTTGGAAACAGGCTCTTGAGCTGGCTGGATCCTAGGTCTGATCTTTGACCAATCTAATGTCCCTGTAAGAGCCCCGGCAGTGGCTCACAGAAGCTGATACGATTTCACTTGATTTTATTGCTCTATTCAAAAGCATTCTGGGGGCTTCATTTTAATCTGAACGTTTTGTTGCAAGCTTTCAGGTTTCCTGTCTGATGGTACCTTGGTTTTCCAAGCAGCGCAGAGTGTGCCTGTGGGCAAACACTTAACTGATTACCCTGTTTTTCTCCAGAGGGCAGGTCTGCTAAGAGCATGAGCTAAAAACCCATTGACTTTACTCAGCAAATCCCAGAAAGAGAGCATGGTACCAATCCATAAATGCTTAGGTCTGTCCTCACCAAGGACTGTGCTCTGGAGAATCTCGCCCAAAGGTGCAGCACATGACTCTTAACCTTTTTTCCCTTCTTTCAGACGGCCGCCCCATTGGCGTGGAGGGGATCCAGGTGCTGGGGACAGGAAATCTCATGATCTCGGATGTCACCGTGCAGCATTCTGGCATCTACGTGTGCGCTGCGAACAAACCCGGCACTCGGGTGCGAAGGACTGCCCAGGGCAGGCTTGTTGTGCAAGGTGAGTGGAACTGGGGATTGCAGAGCGGGGATGCCCACTTCGCTGTGCCTCCATGTGGTCACGACTTGTCTCCTGAGCAACATGATGGGTTGGTTGGGACAAAGGCTGACTGTGCTTCTCTGATGGCATCAGACAGAGCGTTTCTTTTCTTTTCCCATGTATACCATGCCCAGGTGAGTACAAGTCTCGGTATCCCACACAGGTGAATAGCGACCTCATTATCATCCAGCTGAGGCCTTCGGGGCACAGGTTGAAATGGCCTCCCACCCCATCACAGATATTTGGGGTAACAGACCCCAGTTGTTACTGGTTATCGTCCTTGTATGTCTCAGCAGACGTACAAGGACCCTCGCTAAGTGAAGCGCCCTTTGAGGGTCAGCCATGAAATGCCCCATCGCCCTGCCTGGGGGGTGCAGGCTGCTCCCCTTCCCCGTGGCAACTATCCTGAAATGCCGCTTCTATAGGGTGATTCAACCCACGGTAGAGATCAGCACTCGAAAAACCAAACAAACCCCTTCCATGTGCTCTGAGCGACCAGTCTCCATGGTGAGGGGAGCCCGGCAAGTGTTTCAGCAGGCAAACCCAGCTGGCAGCGCACTCTGAATGGCAGTAATCCACCCCTGATTACAGGCACTCACCTCCTCTTCAGGCTAGTCCACTTAATGCATCTCGCGCTCTCATCAGCTCACTCATTAACTATTGACTGATGATATCCTGAATCTGAAATTATACACCTCCTGCTGGAGCGAGCTAATTGAACCTTTCATGCTGGTGACGGGGAAAGTGCCCTCCTTCAGCCCTGATGCTCACCTGACAGGTCCCGGGAGTTGCTGGTGGCAGTTCAGCACTGTGTCACCTCTGCACTGGTGTCAGTCCCTGGGCGCTGGCATCCCCTTGTCTGCTTTGCTTGGGGAGCTGATAGGGAGCGATGCAGAAGGGGCCAGCAGTACGGGGCTGCTTGCTCCTCCTGAGTCCCAGGTGCTGACCAGACACCATGGGAGGTGAAAACGCGCAGTTTCTTTTGCTGTTGCGTTTCTAGGTGAGCGATGTCATGAGGGGGCCTCCCAGCTGACTGGGGGTGGTCACACCTATGAGTCCCCTGATTAAGAAATGCCACCCCAGGTATTAAGGACAACCTTGCTGTACTGAAACAAATGGTTTAGAGCTGCTGTAAGATGGCTTTGCACGTGATGTGTCTAGTAGAAGCCGCTGAATCCCAACGCAGAGCTGATGTTGTCCAGCAGGCAGGCAGAGCCAAAAGGAGTTACTTGAAAAATCTGTGAAGTTATAAAAGCATAGCTATTGCATCCTGTTAACCGCTCCTGTTAGCTACTGGATGGGAGGGAAAAGGGTAGCACAACTTCTCATTGCTACAGATGAGCAGTTCTCAGTCTTTTCAGAGTTTTGAACATCAGCTCCTGAACAGCTGCTCTAGTGCTGGAGTTCATCTCGGGTAGAATTAGTGTGGGTTTTCGCCCTGGTTACCAAAATTAGAATTTGTTCTGAAAATTGTAATCATAAGGCCAGCAGAGTCACCAGCTGTGCAAGGCGGGATGCTATCGTGTTCAGGATTAGTGGGGAAGTGGGCAGTGGAGTAGGGAAGTGTGGCTGCTACGTCCTCCAGTGCAGCCCTTGTGGACACGAGCTGCACAGGAGCTCAGGAGCTCCCAGCCATCCCCAAATCTGTTGCCCGCCAGGAAGTGTTTCATATATCTGAGGGGTGGCTCTTCCCCAGGGAAGCTAATGGCAGAACCTGGCCCAGCCGTTGGTCTCATCCCACATTTGCTCAGCCTCCCTTTGGCAGCAGCTTCTCCTTCGTCCGAATCTCATTTTGCCAAATTTTCCAGTTGAGAGGTACAAATGATTGCCGTTCAGGTTTGTCTGGGAAGAAAACACTGATAATGACTGACACAGAAGACTGTGGGTTTTTATCTTTGTCAAGATGTCAGTGATGCAAATTACATCTGTAAAGGGAATAAAAGCAAAGAAGCAGCGATCAAAAGCCTGGCTGGAGAGGAAGCTAGCGCGGGCCAGGACAACGCGCAAGCCCGCAGAGCGGCCAGGCCAGGTACTCGCTGCCTTTATGCAGGGCCCTTGAAGTGCCCGCAGGCACAGATTAACCTACCCTGTGCCTTTCGAAGGAGGCACATTTTACAGGGAAACCCAGGCGGAAAAGGCGACGTTTCCTTTTGTAAGGCCAGGAGTTAGCGGGAGGCCGGGACTGAGGCCACGTCCACCCTCCTGCTCCCACCTCGTCCCCAGCTCAGCAGCCGCGCGGGCAGCGGTGTCCTGTCGCGGGGCTCCGCTCCCGCACGAGCGCTCGGTCTGCTCCAGCCGCAGCGGCCTTTTGCCTTGCAGCCTCTCCTTCAGATCGTCGAACGCTGTCTTATTATCTTCCTGGGAATTCCTCCTCCCGTTGGAGGACAAGGCCTCAATCCCCCTTTCCCTCCCTCCCTGCCCTCCCCTGGCCATTTAGGCGCCTTTGATCTCTTTTGTAAAGTTCTCACACAAGAAAGTTTCCATTTTCTCTTAAGATCCCAGCGCAGCCATTTGAATATTGCTTTGTGCCGGGCTGCGAGTGAAAGTCTCACGGGGGGAGTTGTTGAAGGGCCGAATGTGTCGCCGGCTGAAACGGGGGGTGTGTGTGCGTGTGGTGCAAAGGAAGAGCAGGCTTCGGTGGAAAGGAAAAAAAAAATATCAAAGCGCTTTCTCTCTACCTCCTGTGCAATCTTTTGTGCTTTATTATGCGTTTGGTGTCATAACAAACTGATGGGCTGTGAATGGCCAGATGGTCACCAGTGTTCTCCGCTCCACGCTTCATTTCCTCCTGAAAGCTATGCAGAAAAATGAGATCCCATCTCATAAATGAGTGCCCATCTTAAGGACACGTTTCTGAAGGCTCTGGTGACAATGACTGCCTTGTTCGCAGTGCTTGCTGCCAGCAGAACCGGGCTGCACTTCTTGGTCCAGTAGATTCGGCCACCGCTGCGTTTCCTGCCATTTCTTCCACCGCCCTCGCTCGGCGGTTTTGCAAGCCTCAGGCGTGGGGATGAATTCATCAGCAGATGTGTTGTGCTTGCTGTGTTTTAGGCTCAGCTTTGTGGGACTTGATTTGCCCTTGAGTTTAGCCATTGCATTCCTGGCCTAAATCCATGCTACCAAAACAGCTTCAAAAGCTGGTCTGTGGGGCAGGCGCACCACAAGGAGCTAATTTTCCTCCTGATGAAAAGTGGCCATGCAGGGACAGGCGGACGGACATTTCGGTCTTGTCTATCGGGAAGCTGGAGTGAGCTGGGATGCCTGAACCCTCCAAAGCATCCTCCCTTTAGCACATGAGTAGGTGACATGGAAACACATCCCACTCCTGAAAAGCTCAAACTTGGTGATGGACAGCCTCCACAAAACCCCTTGAGTGGTCTCTGCTTGGTTCCTGGGGGAACATGGTCCCAGTTCCCACGTCTGGCCCTACCAGTCCCACCAGTTACGCAGTTAAACATCCGGGCATCCTTTGTAGTCAACAGAGAGAAATGAAGTGGGGAGCAGTTCTTCGTCTTCAATCTCCTGTCATCTGATGCTGTGCCTAAATGACTCCCTCAAAGACCTGCCTTCTCCTTTATACTCTTATTGTATGTTCTGGTAGCCTAATTTATGAGGGTTTGTTGTTTTGAGGTTTTTCCTCCTTCTCCTCACCCCAGCCTCCTTCCCCACCCTGGTGCTCTGGCTGCTGAGAGTTAATGACTGTTTTGTGCTTGAGGTGCAAGGGACAAGTTTTTGTCTGGCACCAGTACCTCAAACTTCGGTGCTCCCCGTTCCTTAGGACAGCCCTGGTGAGCTGCCAGACACCAGGGGAAACACCAGCACCTCCTAATGCAAAAAGGCTTTGGTTTCACATGTGCTGCACCACAAACTCATGCCAACGGCTGTGGCTGGGCGACAAAGCTCCCCATTATCCGTGGAGGCTGGTGGCTGGTCACCGCTGAGATGAGATGTCGCTGAAGAGATGGAGCCAGTCCAAGTCTGCCGTTACAGCAGCTTCGTAATATCAACAGTATGTTAAGTGCAGCAAAACCTATTGAAGCACTTGGTTAACAATTCTGAGCGTTATTGCTTTTTGATACCAGTGTCATGCCTTTAAATATTCATTAAAGCCACATGTTCTCCTCCCTCCCATTAAGTCCTGAATAATCAAGCCATCGGCATCCCTGTGCTTCACAAGCAAGGGCCGGAGGGTGTCTGCTCCTCCTCGCCAGGTTTGAGTCTTAACGCCGATCTTGGCCGAGAGATGCTTCTTCTCAGCGCTTGCATGGCCCAGGCCTTTCGCCTGCGGATGGGGAGAGGTGTTGAGGCTGGGGCACCTCTGCGCGGGGTGCGACGAGCACTGACAAGATGCTGTTGATTATGAACGACGAAGCGGGTGGAGGGCTTGCAGCAGGGCAAGTGCCTCCACCAAGGATGGGGTTTCTGCCGCAGCCTGGGCCTTTTTGCCACTGCAGCTCCATGCTGCTGCTCCTTTTGCCCCAAAAGCCCGAATCAGGAGTATGCTGGGAAACAAAGAGGAGGGCAAGACCTGAGCACGACTGAAAAATGCCTGGGGAGGCCCAGGAGGAGCAGAAATAGCAGAAGGACGGCCCATGCCTCACAGCGAGGGATGCTGCCGAGCAGGGGCAGCTCGGGACGGCGGAGGTGGGAGCCGTTCGAAGCAGTGGCCGTCGGCTCCCTGGAGAGTTTAAGCAAGTGAAACGGGGGCCGGGGGTTTGATGTGGTTGTGTTTAGTGAGGCAGCGCCGAGGAGGGAGCGCGAGCGGAGCAGGGCCGCGAGGAGCCCAAGGGGCCGCGGTGCTGAATAGCATCGCTGGCGCCGAGCCAGCGGCCGCAGCTGCACGTTCGTTACCCCGGAGTCACACGCGACACCGCTCCAATTACTCCCTCTTGACACAGGCTAATAAAGGAGGATAAGGAGAGCAAGTGATTCCAGAAGGGTTGCGCCGGATGCCTCTTTCCATATTTAAACTTCGCTTCTGCTGGAGCAAGCAGCAGGTTTGCAATTTGGGGGTGGGGAAGCAGCGGCAGAGAGCCAAGCGGCAAGGTCTTTAATGAAGCCGCAATGAGGAGCTGGGCGATGGCCGTGCCTTTCCTTGGCACCGGGTTTTGCACCTGCGAGTATTGTGGGCACAACTCGGGAGCCCAGATGAAAGCCGGGAGGTGCACAGCCACTTGCAAAATAACGGCTCTTGCAAAACCGCGACAGCACAAAGCGAGGGGCGGGAGGTTAAGGGAGTCTTGAAAATCAAGTCTCTAATGCGCTCTGCTCTCACTGTACACCACAAAGGGACCATTCACCGCAGGGAAGACTTTTTTTTCCCCCCACTGTATGTCCATGCTTCCACCTTTTATTGAATCGCTCCTAAATTTTAATGTAATTTATGAATTAATTTGATCTAAGGGGAAAATGTAGGAGAGAAGAAGAGGGGAAATGCATTGATTGGCCCCCACTGGGAAGTTTAGCAGGAGGTTTTGGAAATATGTGTCCGTTAGATTGCTGAGATGGGCTTCATTAGTGGACCGGTCGCCAGCAGAAGTGGTCTGGCAATAAACTCTGCCAGCGGACACCCCCTACCGCTAGCATAAGTCAGACCTGCCATGCTCCACTTCTCTTTGATTATTAAAAATGAAAGAGGGGGCTCCTTCGAGGAAGATGGGCTCTTCAAGGGGTTTCTGCGTCTCGCTGCTTGCAGGACTTATAACCTGTATGACTGTGCTCCTCCATGCCAGCACCTTTTGCTGCTCTTTAGCCTTATTGCAGCAGTAATGATGCCGTTCCCTTGCACAGGTGCGGCTGGGGAAGGGACTTTATCGCTCCGCACTGTTGCAGCAAACGCCACGGGTTTTTTTGGCCACAAACCACAGAGCTCTGCTCTTGCGTAGCTGCTCCTGCTCGCTTCCTGGGCACCTCTTTCCTGCCTGCGGTCGGCACACGTTGCCAGACCAGTTTGCTCCCTTCTCCCATCCCTGCAGCTCTCCGGGTGGCCGAGTGCACCAACCCCTCACTTGGAAAAAACCTGCTAGTGTCACGCTAGATAATCTCACTGCAGTTGGAAAAATTTAACGCCAGCCATCCGTTGCATGACACTGGTTGGTAAATTCATTGTGGACTGATGCCTCTCATCTGTTTGCCTTCATCACAGCTGCCAGAGCTTCCACCTGATTTTAGGTCTCAGCAGCAATGTGGAGTATATTTATCACTTTGCCCTTTGAAGCGTAAGTGCTTGTATAAACTCACCTATTTGGCAGTGTCTTTCAAGCTCTGCTTTCCATTGGCTAATACGCTGTTTTTATTCTGATAAATGATTTTAAATATATTCTGAGCTGCTGGAAGTGGGAGAAATCACTTTCTGTTCAAAAATCGTGTTGTTAAAGGTTTAAATGTTAGGTTATGAGCAGCAGTTACAAGCATTGTGGAGTCTTCTCCGAGGCTCGGCAGGACCCCAAGAGCCCCAGGCTGCCCATTGAGGGCAGAAAGGGCTCCCCGATCTGCTGCTGCTGGGAGGGTCTGCAGCGAAGCTGATGATTCCTGCAGAGGAGAAGAACCTGCAGAATTCCTCTACGCCCTCCTGTGCATTTTTGTCCGTGTGCAAGCAATTTGTTCATGCTGTACCGGCCCATTGGGTTACTCTCGCGCTGCCACTGACCGCAGGCAAAACAGCCGAACTTCCCAACCGCAAATGCCGTAATTGCTGTGTGCTAGCTGCAGCCTTCCTTCCTCTTTGTGCTGTCAATGTGTGCTGCTCTTTGCAAGCCACTGTACCAGCGGGCTCATTTCTGCCAGGATGACGGCTGTCCTCACTGCCGCGCACTGCTAAGTGGGGTTATGCACGCTTTCCGTTTTAGGCTTGTGCAAACAACTGGAGATCGATAATCTTCTAGCCTGCTCCCCCTAATGGGCAGGGTGCGTTTTTAGATAACCTTTGTCATATACGGGTTTTTTTGCAGCATTGGGGTTGCTTTCAGTGGGAGACTGGGGTGAGGGGGCTTGGACCCTCTTCCCGTTTATCTGAACCCAAGGCTCCCCGTCCCCCGCTCTCCGTACAGCACGGAGCTGACCTTCTGGTGCTCGCTATGAAGCCGTGACTGCCAGCACCCTGGGCAGCCAAACTGCGTTATTGCGTTGATTACAGACAGGCCATCCAAACCGTGATTATCTACAGCCTGTGCCGTGCCTCAGCCAGGTAGCCCTGGGTCTGACAGATGCTGGGGCTTTCATTCCCCATGCTCCCAGGCAAACGATGTGTATTGGAGACCAAGTTCTGAGGTTGCTCTTTGTGCTGTGATAAAATGGGATCCTTGTGACTTTCCTCGTCCTTCTCCTCCTTTCTCCCTGCAGCCCCCGCGGAGTTTGTGCAGCATCCCCAGTCCATTTCCCGGCCCGTGGGGACGACTGCCATCTTCACGTGCGTGGCCCAAGGGGAGCCCCCCCCGCAGATCACTTGGCTGAAGAACGGGCAGATCCTGGAGACGAGCGACCATATTAAGCTGAAGAATAACAACAGGTAAATCCTTGCGCATGGGCTGCTGGCGCTGCACCGCAGGCTGGAGAGGGGTGTGAAACACGCAGCTGGGTTGTGCCAGGGCCACGATGTACATCTGGGCTTACTCCCACAGGAGGCTGGGATCTCCTGCCTGATGGCCTCTGGAAACAGCTGTCGCTGCAGGCGTATTTCATGTTATGTAGCTACAGACACAGGATCAAAATGGGCAAAGAGCAAGTTAGCTTCACACGGGCCTTGGCTTTTGCATAGATGGCTGATTTGCCATGGATGAATGTGTTCATTTTTGACCAGATGGTGAAGGCTAGCAGGGAGCGAAGGTGCTTGCCCCTGCACCACCCCTTGGGCAGGCAGCAACAGGTCCTGGTGTGCCCATGCAAGCCTGGCTTTAGCCGTAGTCGGTTGTGCTGGGCAGTGGTTTACGTGCTCGAGGCCGAGAACGGCACAGGCGATGCAGAGAGGCTCCGACCCTGCTGCTCGAGTGCCTCACAGAGGGACTACGTTAGAGGCAGCTTGGCTTCGGCAGACGAGGTGGGTCGCTGTCACGCATCCCTCGGATGGTTTCCCTACTGATGAAACGTTCCCTGGCCCTGCTTATGAGGGAGGCTAAATTAAAAGTCATTATTCTGAGCTATCTGGATGCCAGTGGAAAAGGGAGCGGGAGGAGACATCGGCTCTTTCTGCTTTAGCAAAGGGCTGCTCCGAAGATGGGAGAGTTCAAAAGCAGGTCTTGGGCTCCGCACGGCAAAGCGCTGAGGTGTCTGCTCCAGTCCCACTGGCTTCAGTTTGTGGCCTACATTTAAGTGCTTTGTGCTTTATTGTACCCGGACATCGGGGTTACGCTTTGACTGATGATCCTGGCGCCTAGCAAAAACAGGCATTTGAAGTCGGCAGGGAGCGTGCTGTACCATGCTCACTCATCAGCCGAGGAACCACGCTGTAACCCGTGTATTTTGACCTGCCTCTGTGTGCAAATGCACATACGTTTGCCCCCGCTTGAGATAATGTTTGCGTGGAAGCTGGCTTTCACTAAACTTAAGCCTTTTATCTCACCGGGGAAGAGTGTTTTCTCTGAGTACTAAATAACTACGTTTTCATGCTAAGGGATGGGGATGTTTGTACTGTGGAAATAATATGGTGGGGCGCGCTTAGTGTGAAAATTACAAGGTGGCAACATAGTTTCTATGGAAATAGCATGGAACAATATACTGAAAAATAATAGTACATGTGCTGTAAATCTAAATTATTGCTAGAGATTTGTACTCTATGGCGTGATATAGCTGTTACATGTATTAACAAATGCATCTCATGAAAGCAGCTACCCAGCTGTAGGGTCTGGTCTTTCAGTTTTGGCCATTGGGAAGTGCTTGTGCAGGTGCCGTGGCATGTTCTTCCTGGGAGAGCAAGGGTTTTATCTTTCCGTGTTTCATTATAATATGGCTTTTCATTTTCAGGTTTGAGGGTTGTTTTTAATTTTTGTTGACTATGAAGACTATGAGTTGCAATAAAGTCTTCACGATCGGTGGAGGTTTTCTCCCAGCTGGAAGTTTTTAGGACCCTTCAGGGGACTTTGTGCACGCACATAGAGCTGCCGCTTGTTCCAGCTTGCGGTGTTACGGCTCGTTTTGTGGGTTGCTGAGGCATTTCTGCCCTTACAGCGTGAACCGACCAGACATGGAAGAAGGGAAATTAGTGCCATCTCCCTTATTGACCAGGAAGCAGAGTCATAAGTGACCAAAGACTTTTAAGCAGTTGTTAAATCCATGACAAAACTTGCATTGAGTTCAGATATGCGTCTTTCCTGCATGCTTTGCCTGTAAAATCATTTCTCTTCACTGCTTGAGGAAGGCAAAAGTCATGTTGCCGGTCGTGGTAAGGATTCCTGGCCAGGTCCCTGTGCCTGGAGCTGAGCTACACGTGCATGTTAACTGCGACTGGGTGAGCATCACTGTAATCATTTTCTTATGGCAGTCATTTAATGCAATTTAGCTTCGGTCTTTTTCATTGCAAGTGAATGATCAGATTACGTTGCATCTGTCACAGGCCAAGGGGGCTCAGCCGTTACTGGGGCTCAGCTGACATGCAGCACCTTCTTAAGCTATAGTAAAGTGACTGTAAATCGGAGCCTTGAGGCCGTCAGATGGTGTTGAACTTTTGGCTTCCTTTGCACTAGTTTTGGTCTAGTCTGACTCCTGACTTGAGGAGAGTGGCTGTGCCCAGCAGTTTCCAAAGCTGTCGGTCTGAGAAATGCCCTTGCTGGTGCAGTGTGCCTGGCCGTGCCATGGATTGGAGAAAACAGATCAATGGCTGGTTTTCTCTGAGCTTTTTCAGGTTGTTCTTTGTTTCATTCTTTTGGGCATGGCTAAATGCTGTAACCCACTTAGTTCTAGGCAGAATCAGTTTGTGATTATGCCTTGGATTTATCAGTCTATTGCACTTGGAAAATATTTATCCATGTGAAGATGAATCTCGAATCTTCTAGCAATGAAGCTACTAAAGTGTACTACGAGCCATTTAATTAGATTACGTGGTTTCGTAGAAAATTCATTTGAATTAAAACTCTGCTTAATATGGCAATGAAGGTCTGAATGCCCCCAAAGGGATTTTTAGAAAAAAGAGTAAATCATCCCAAATCATGTCGTGTGCTAATTGATTGCAAAATATATCATTACGAGCAAACTTGTAAACATCACAGCTAGAAGTGAGGTCCCGCCCTGCAGAACACAGGGCCTTCGAGATCCCACGCTGCTCCCTCAAGCTTTGCATGTACAATCTCCTCTGGAAACACCACTCCGGCGAGCAGTAGCATAACTGCCCAAAACCACAGCTGCTTGGAAAATCTGTCCATCAAACGCTTGCTTGGGCTTCACACCGTTATAGTATCGTGCCGCTGTGAAGGGCCCATTGGCAGGTGAGTCACCCCATGCCGTCTCTCGTACGTGGTACCTGCAAACCCAAGGAGAGCAAACCCCCGTGAAGGAAGACTTCAGGAGCCCACCTTCATCGAGGACAGGATGGCAGGTTGGATGTGGCTGTCGTCTGCAACATCAGAGGGCCTCCTGAGTCACTTGCTAGGCAACTTCCAGGCTTTTAGCTCAGTAAAATAAGCCTTGCAGGCCACATCCAATAAACACCTTTTCCCTTGCGGTCCCTCAGATGTGGCTTGTGATCGCCTGATGTGCCGACGACTCCCAGGCACGTTAACGTTAAAGAGCAGCCTTCTGCTGTGCCCTCTCCAGGGGTGGTGGTGATGTTTTGCAAATGCCAGCTGTGTGGGAACAAAATACCCGATCGATGATTAGCAAAAATCAAAAGCAGTTCTGGGATAGCAGATAATTGTTAATGAAAAATGCATGAAGGCTCAGGCGTAGGGAATTGTGGGGTTTTCCATTAAAAGCTGTGAATAAAAATCTTGGAAGGAGCCGGCGATAGAGGTGTCTTGCCATGCGACCCCTGTGTTGGGGATGGAGTCAGTAGCTGTCGGAGTGACGCTGCACTGAACCGTGCTCTCGGATGGAGAAATTGGGGGAAATTGGTGGAGTCTCTGTAACTTTGACGGAACCATCTCCAAATGCAGCAGCCGCAGGGTCCGTTGCATGCTGTGTTGGTCGGAGATAGCGTTTTGCCTGTCTTGCTCACAGGGTGATTTGCATTTCTTATGACTGACAGTATGTCGCTGTGCCATGTCAAGCGTCGGTAGCGGCACTGGGTCCTGCAGAGTCGCAGCGGGACCATCGCCCCGGCCTGAGAGATGTAGGGCGCGTTTCCAGCAAAATTCCCCCCTGGCAGCGCTGGCCTGGCCTGAAAGCAGCCGTATCGCTGCAGGGGGAAAGGCTGGTTCCATGTTAATTGTGAGCTTGTGTGAAATTGGGCTTTTTGGGTTATTACTTCAAAATTTGCAAGGAAGCACAAAATAGTACCCGAATTACTGCTCTGAAAGGTTTATTGCTTTTCTTCCTCTGACCCGATCAAGTGCAGGGGGGTAATTTTCAGCCTAGAAGTATATCACGCTAGGAGCTTTATATTGCTGTAACAGCAAGGAACAAAGGCCAACATCTTCAGAGAAGGCAGGCTCTAAATATTGATTTTCCAAGATTTTATTTACAAAATGGTAATTAAGGGACTTCATTTGTTCCACTGGAAAAAGGCTTCGTTAGAACCTGGGCTCAGGTGGTGTTTGCTCTCCTCGGTGACCTTCGCTTATGAACTGTCTCCCTTTTAAATTCTTTGTCACTGCCCAGCACTTGTTGTAGTGCCCTGTGAATGACTCACTCCAAGGGCTGTGTATGCTTAAGGCTCATCAGGGAAAATACTCCTCCGTAAATAAACTTCAGGGCAACTTTGCTTTTCTGGCACATGCCTTTTTGCTTAATCCTAGTGCAGAAACAGAGAGCAGGCTTCAAACAGAGACAGCCGTGCGCTTAGGACAGAGCAGCCCTTTCGCTCTTGGAGCAAACCACGCTCTGCCACATGCCGTTGCCGCTTGCGGGACGGCGTTTTGCTGTAAAAACTACGTTGGCTGGGTGCAGAGAGATGCAAACAAGGTTCCCGCGTCCTACCTGGGTGCAGGCCAGCTCCACGAGCTGTGAATCTGCTTTCGTGCCGGGCCGCGTGCGCTAGCTGCGGCCCAGCGCTGGGAGATGGCAGCTGTCCAGTTTCCGAGGAGCGCAAACTCGCATCGGGACTCTTTGCGCCCTTGCGCGCACCCCGCAAGCTCTTGAATTCGGAGGCGTTTGGGACGCTGTAAGGAAGGGTGGGCAAGCCTGCAAGTTGTGCATGCAATGAGTTTGGAGAGCTGTGGTGATTATGGGGAGGGTACCATCTAGCAAATTATACTTCAGTTCCCAGAAGCATGACAAATAAGTACGTAGAGGGTTGGGATGTGAACCAGCTGCTCCTGATTTAAGAGTAATTTATGGGTTTGAGTTTGTTTGGAAGACACGAGGAGAGCCTGCGCGGCCTCCTCATTGCCTCGGCAGGGCTGGCTGGAGCGTCTCCGCAGGAGCGCGCAGAGCCCTGCTGCGCAGCGGGGCGTCAGCGGCGTCCAGACTTCCCTGCCCGCAAGGGGATCCGGTGTCGGGATCACGTGCCGCGTCCCACCAAAGGGATGCGCAGCAGCCCCAGAGCAGCCGACAGCGTCTCTCCTTCTCAAGGGACTGGGATTATTTTGCTACCAAGCTGCCTGTGTAATTTTTCTCCGTGCGCCGCTCCACTGAGCTGCTCTTTAGGTGCGTCGCTGAGTCAGGATTTGAAGTGTTTCTTAGCACTGTTGCATGTGACGAAATCCATCTGCAGAGAACTGTTGTCACATAGGAGCCTTCGAGGCAGGGCTGAGCCCGTCGGGGGCAGCCTGAGCTCAGCCCCGCTGCGTTAGGCTGGGTCGTGTCCTCTCCAGCACCCATCCCTCTTGCTGGGGAGAGTCGTTGGGACTTTCCGTCTAGCAGCTGAGAGCTCTCCCAGCCGTTTGCCTTGCTGGTCTAAGGTGGAAACTCGTATCCACGTGTTCCTCAACGCCCCGTTCTCCTAACCCTCTGTAGGGAGGGTGCAAACGTGGGCGTCATGAAGCCAGCAAGGACGGCTCAGCACTTCAGGATGAAATGGGGCCACGTTTGAAGCCACGGCTGCACCTCTCGTAGTCAGTGGGTTGCCGCTTACAACTTCCCTTCCTGCAGAAAAGACACCGGAGAGCCGAATCCCTAAATCCCAGGGCCGCGAGGAGGAGCAGCGCCTCGACCCAGCTCTGCAGGGCCGAGCCTGTTGGCCCTTTCGGGGCGCTGGCGGGAGGGTGGCACGGTTCCCCCCGGTGCCACCGGGGCCGGCCTGCCGAGACCGTGCCGGAGCGAGTCCGGAGCCACGGAGCCGAGCGGGGGATCCTGGCCAGCGGGATGCCATATCTGCTAAACCTAAATCGGTTTGGCTGGAAGGGGATCGTAACGCAACCCGGGGAACTTGGCCTGGCAAGTCCTGCATGGCGTTTATAAATTTCTGGAGGCAGACGAGCGTACTTCTGGAGCGATCGGCGGTGTCCCTCTGGGGACGCCTTCCAGCGGCTGGTGAGCGTCGCTGGGCAAACTTTGCAGCTCGTTCCCAGTCTGAACTGCTTAACCTCCAAACACGGGGCGTTTCTGTAAAGCTGGCAACAAACAGCACCGAAGGGAGAAGCTCCTTTCCAGCTTGGCCCCGGCCGGCGGCCCGGGAACAGTCGTTCCTTCGGTGTAGCCTGGTGCAGCCGACCCGTGACAGCCGGAGGCGGAGCGGGGCACGGCGCGAGGGAGCGCCCGAGCTGCTGCAGTGGGCGAAGGCAGGAGGAGTTGCTGAAGAGTTAAGGTGCGTGCAGAAGCGCAGCAGAGGCATCTCGGCTCTCTTTTTGAGGTTTGCAGCACGGACTGGGTGCGTTCACCCTGCGTGTGTTTGAGAGACTGACGGAGAAGGAGAGAAAACCCTTATTTTCTCGAAGTTGGTGCTTATATGCTGCTCAGCAGCCTCTCGGGCGCCCGGTTTCTGCTGCTTACCAGGGTTTATAGGGATAGCAGAAAATGCAGTAATTCTGTTGACCTCGGTGCCTGCACCTCGTTGCACGTAGCGCAGCCCCGAGGGGATGGATAGCTGCGGCTCCTTCTGCGTGCCACTTCCAAACTGTGAATCCCAATGACAGTGAACTTCTGGAAGCCTGAGGAGCAGTCTCCAGCTCCCTGCTCTCTCCAGCGTGGAGGGGATTGGTTTTGTTTCAGTTTCTTCTGGCTTGCCGCGGCAGTGTTATCAGCTGCCCTGGGATCTCCCCAGAGACAGCTGGGCTGCCCAAGGCTCTGCCTCGCTCCGGCTCCCCAACGGCCCAACGCTGCGAAGGGGGGGTCTTGCACCACGAGCGCTGACACCCAGCACTTGTCGTGCTAGACGGGCCCCCCCACCCTCCCAGGCAGGAGATGTCTTCGGTGTCCCAGGGCTGGGCTGCTCCCATCAGCGTGGGAGTCCTTGCACCCCTTGGGCTGCTTTCAGCCAGGCTTCCCTCCTCCCTGCATCGTCCCCCCTCATGTTTTAAACGTAAAGCAAACAACCTTTGAGGCAGCAGAGCCTCAATGCTCCTCGTTGTTCCTGGGCTGCTTTGTCCGTGCTTAGGAAGCTTAATGCTGCTCTCGACTGGCGTGCCAGCCGGGGCTGGCTGCTCCTAGGTGCCCAGATGCACAGCGGCGGTGTGAAAATAATCCCGGCATTGACAGCGCAGAAGGAAGCGGTGCTGCTCCTTTCACACATCTGCTTTATGCAGAGCTGCGGATACAGCGTTCGGGCTGCTTAATCCTGCCTTACACCATCTGGCCTCGCAGAAACCAGGCCTTGTTGACACAGCACAGCCACACGTTGGGTCTTCCCCCCCTTCTGCCCCCCCACGCCCCTGGCTCTGGCTTTCTCCTTCCATTTAATCAGATACATCGAGCCTGTGGCTACGAGGGGAGCTTAGGGCCGATTCTCTAAAATCACCATATCAGCCGAAACCATCACATTTGATATTCCATTTACAATGTTTCCAAGGAAACAAAGGCACAGGACATAAATAGATTACTGTTAAACATTTGCTCACTCACCGTGGCCCCAATAATTTGCAAGGCAGAATTATGAATGTTAAATCAACAGCAATAATAAATTTTAATACAAGAAGACCAATATTTTGCTGCAATTAGAAGAAGCATTCGTTCTGACATACAGGCAGGCAGTGACAGGTTATTTATCATTTCCACTTGCCATGTACAGTTTTTCATTTACATAAAGGGCAACTTTGATTATGACTCCGAAAAAGCTGTGAAATGCCCCTCAGAGGCAGCAGAGGTGTTTACAATGTACCCAGGTGCAGCCAGATCTGCATTCCACTGAGAATTTGCCCAAGCAGGAGGAAATAATTCATTTTTCCCTGGGAGCAAGCTGTGGATTTGGTTAGGTTTGGACCATTTCTTGCAGAAAAACATCAACCAAAAAGCACATGCAAACTTTGACATCGGCCAAAGAGATGAGGCTGAATCTCAAAGACATTGCGGTCTCCTAAACTAGTTCACGCCAAGCCAGAAGCGAAACAGCGTTCAAACGAACCGGCTAGTGCTGGGAGTGCAGGCGTACAATAAGGATTAATGCAGCGCGGTGCACATGGGAGCGGTACTCTCAAACAGGAGGGGAGGCCGTGGCGAGCAGCGTTTGTAAGCCGTGCTGTGTAGGTAAAGGCTCTGTGAGTACAGGAGCGGGGCAGCATTGGGCCAGGTTACTAGAAGCATCTCATAGCCGGTTGTGGGCTAAAATAGCAACCCAAGAATTGGTAAAAAAGCAATTCCTGCAGGCTAGGCATGATGGATGTAAGAATGTTGAGTCAAGATGTGGCAAAGATATATTTGATTTGTAGGAATGGTGTCTAATTTGCCAGTAACTCTGATTTCATAGGTTGAAATGATACTAAAAACGTAAAATACTGGGACCTCTCTTTACCCGTGTTGGAAAGATTTCTGATGAGAGAAGCTCTTCACCTCTGTGTGGGTCCCCCAGATGATACCCACTTCATGGTAGTTTTTCCCTTTGCTGAGCTGATACAGACCTCTTTAGGACAAATAGTTTGCCCTATAGTGTATCTATAGGAGTAATCCAACCCCGCCCATACCCCTAATTTGCAGTAAGGAATACAGTTACACTACCATTTACAGTGGCATCAAAGCTATCACTGGGTTTAGTTGGGCCAGTCTGAAATAAATTTCCTAGAAGTTTATTTCTGAAAATAGCCCCAAAACGCCTGATTTATAAACACTCCCTAACTGGCCTAAGGGTATTTTGAGCGTATTTTATCATAACCTTCCTGAGCTACTGCCTCAAGGTTGGTTAAAAACAACCCTGACTTCCAAGTCTGCCCTTCCACTTGCAGCTCGGCACTAGGAGCAGAGCGGTGAGACCCCACCGGCCCCAGGGTAGCGCCCTGGGTGTTGGTTTGCAGGGCCTGGTGTCTGCTGGGCTGTCGCAGATAGCATCGCTTTATTGCAGGCTTGATTTCTGGGGAACCGTGCAAACCCTGCAGCGTGCTGAGCTCTCAGTGATGTGTCCCTGTTTGCAAACGTATGTTGTTAAGAGAAGCCTTTTTGCATGCCGAATGGCTGGATAGGGCTGATGTGTTGCACATTTATTCCTGAGTGGATATTTGCTGATGTTGTTTTAAAGGCACTGGGCAGCTGGATTGCCCCAGTTGTGCATGGGTGTTGCCAGAGAGTCGTGAGGCTCAAAAGAGGCTTTTAATCCAGCTCGCTGTGTGCACAGGGAGTCTGGTCATCCCTATGCGCGTCAAAGGATGCTTTTAACCAAGATAGCCAGAGACTGTCTTTATCTTTGGACTGAAAACAGCATCTGAGCCTGGTGCAGAGGCACCTGACAGCAGGCGGGAAGGACCCTTCTGACGGCTGCCATGGGAAAGCAAGCTCTGATGCGCCGGCGTCAGAAATACACTCAGAGGTTTTTGCAGACAAAACCTGCAACTTGCTCATAAGCTTTGGCTTGTGGCTGGCAGTGATCAGGTTTTTGAGAACACAAAGGCAGGAGCTGAGGCTCTAACCCTGCAGGATAGGTCAGCTAATCCTGATGTTACCCTAAGACCGCTCTAATGTGCTATAACACAATTGCAGCATCACCGGCAGGCTTTCTGGCTGCACTCGATGAGACTTGCCGTAGCATCCGTGTGTGTTTGCCTGCGCGGGCTCGTTGCCGGTAGCTGTGTGATGATCCTCCACAGGCGAGTTAGCGCCACGTGCACCATGAGACCCATCGCGGTGGCCTTGGCGCAGCTGGGAGGGAAGGGACGTCTGTGCAGGGAGGGCTGTTGGCCTCTCCAGTGCCTTAGGTGCTTGTCCCGCTTGTGTCCCCACGTAGCACTCTCACCATCTACGGGATCAACCAGGCGGATGAAGCTATCTACCAGTGCATTGCTGAGAACAGCGCCGGCTCCACGCAAGCCAGCGCTCGCCTGACAGTCCTGTGGGCGGACGGGCTGCCTGGTCCTCCACAGAGCGTCAAGGCTGAGACGATCTCTGCAACCACCATCCAGGTGTCTTGGAAAGAGCCACTGCAGAACACCAAGGAGATCATCGGCTACGTGCTGCACATCCGGAAAGCTGCAGGTATGGTGCTCTGCCTGCTGCTCAGAGCTTCCTCATCCTTCGCACCATTTAGCAACGAGGCCCACTGGATAAACCAGGTCTGCACCGTGGTAGGCAGCGCTGCCACCTCTGTCCCCTCTCATCTCCGTGTTTCTGAAAGACAGAGACAAGGCAGTAACGGCGATGTAAGTGCCAAAAGGGTGAGGAGAGTGGGGTGGCTAGCGTTCAGCCTTCCTATGTATGTTACCTGCATTAATGCAAGACACTTTCTGATCTGGGGCCCGGCTCCTGAGAACCTGACCCTCTTTGGCAACTGCTGCATCTGACACCACCTGAGCTCTGCCTTGCTCTCCCCCCACTCAAAGACAGCTTCTTAGGGGTTGCTGGGCTGTATTCCTGGGGGCCTGTGTTCACTAAGCGCAGAGCTGGCAGCACTACCTGCAGCAGCACAGGCTGGGATTTCTTTTAGCAAGGGAAGGAAGGTGAAGCTGCATGATCAAGACCTTGCTGCCCACTTAGGTCTCTGGCAAAGCATGCAGAAATGTAAGTGAACTAGTGCCTGGGCAGACAGTTCCTTGATAGGAACCAAAATTACTGCTTACAACATCTGTTTAGTCCCTTTACCTCTTGCAAAGCCTAACGCTGCTCTGCTCTCCCTTTCTTTGCGCTGCAGATCCTGTGGAGATGGAGTATCAGGAGGCTGTTAGCAAGAGCACGTTCCAGCAGCTAGTGACCGATTTAGAGCCTTCGACCAGCTATAGCTTCTATATAAAGGCTTACACCTCCCGGGGCGCCAGCAAAGCCTCAGAAGTCACAGTGGTGAGCACGCTAGGAGAAGGTAAGGAAGTCATAACGCTTGAGCCGTCAGATGCTTGAAACCACCTGTGCGTGGCAGCAGAGCCAGTCACCCCAATACCCCCCTCCTCAGCCCCTTGACACAAGGGTTTTGTTGCTCCTTGTTCCCGCTCCTCCCTATACTCTGGGCTATTATGAAAAACTCACTTGTACCGTTACATAGGGATCGACCGACTGCCTTAAACACGGCATTATCTCTCATGGCTTCTGTTGTAGCAGGGGGCTAGCGCACGTCAGTCCTCTTGTGCAGGTGATCTTGGGCGTTGCATCTGCCCTGGGCTTTTCCTAAACTGCGGATTCCTTGCTCAGGAAGCTTCTCAGCAGTCTCCGGCAGCTCTGGTACTCACAGCTCTTCTTGATAGGTGCCACATTTTCTGAATTTGAATTTTGTTCTGTTCTGTCCTGGAGAAAGCGCACCAGAGCTGAGCTGTCCTGGCCTCGAGGTCCCTGCCTTGGAGCAGCCTCTGTTTCAGTGGGAAGTTAGCGCAGTCTCCAAGGCTTTTCCTTGACTTTGTCTCCCAGATGTGGCCACCAGTTAACTTCCCCAGCAAGAAACTGGGTGCTTTAATGTGGGACACTTGTGCCCAGATACCGGACAGAAATTACAGCCCCTGTGTGAGCTGTCAAGTGTCAGCCGTCTGTCAGCTGGCATTTCAGGAGTGTTTCCCTACAGGCTCCTGTGCCTCTCCAGCACCTCTGGATATTGGTTTATCTCACTCATCTGAGAGTAATTTCTTAGGAACGTTGCATCTTTCTCTGGAGAACTCAGTAATTATGCATTCGGAGCAGAGAAGGCCTTGGGTATGAGGACCTGATTTAGGAGTGGATTGACTTCCAGGTGGGGGATCCAAATCTCATTCCCTTTTCCATTTATTACAGCATTTAAGCAGCAATGCCAATAAATCCTTGCCCTGCTGGGTTGTTACCCTGCACGTTTATTTCTTTGGCACTCGACAGGGAGTCAGTCACCCTTTGAGTTTGTTTTTCGTTCCAAGCTGGAGGTGGAGGGATTGACTAAGCTAAAACTTGAAACTCCTTGACCCGCTGCTCCGAGTTCAGCTACAGTAGCCAAAAGCCAGCCATGCGTCACAGAGCTTGGTGTATTTTGGAGAAGTTTGGGTCAAGCTAGACAGGACTTTTTGACATTATTACCTTCAATCACTATAGGAATAGTTAGGTATCTGTTAGTGGGATCATAAATTTCTTGGCTCTCTGAAGTTTCAAGGCATCGTTGTCCTGCTCTACTGTCCTTTAAAAAGGCTCATCCTGTGTAACAGCGTTTCAGCAAGAAGCTACATGTTCTGGACGGACAAACAGTCCTATTTAAAACTACTGAACCCCAGCTAGGGTTTACCTTGTCGGAAGATAAAAAGAGACTTAAAAGCCCCAGTTCTGACTTGATTTGTAGCTAGGTTGGGTGCAGGGAACTGCACGGGCATTCCCCAAATTTCAGGGCAGCCATGGCCATGGTTTGCTTCACTCAGGTCCGTGCTGCCCCCTGCTCACATACTTGGGAGCGGGTCAGGGAGCTGGGTCTCGGGGCTCTTGTCACCAAAATGAGGTGTCGCTGCATCTGCGGGACAGGAGAAAGATACACCTCCTCTTGTGCGCAGCCAAGCCATTTCGCCCTGTGTCTTCCTATGCACCAAAATGCTGTGACTTGTCCACAGTTGGGAAGGTGCATGGATCTGTGCAGTCAAAGAGCACTGGGAAAGGACAGGATTTCCCAGGCATGGGACATATAGGAGCTGTAGTTTCAGCTGGCGTTGCCAGAGCCCCCTCAGGGTGGCTCAGAGCCACGTGCATGAGATGTGTGCAAAAGCGTATGTGCACCGATGCGTGCAAAGCCCCGGTGCAGCAGGCCCTGGCTGTCACACAGCCGCCGAGTCCCGCCCTGCACAGAAGGGACATGGTGGACGCTTCTGCCTGCCTCGAACTGGCTCAGCTCCATGGGGTGAGGACAGCACTTACCCGAGTGGATGGTGGAGTTGTTGGCAGCTGGAAATACTGGAAATACTGGTCAGAGGGTGAATTGCCATGTAAAATGTGGTTATTATTTGGAGCAGGAATACAGTGAAGAAATGTCTGGGATGCTCAGGAACGGGGCTGCTTTTGCCTGTAGGGAGATCGACTTTTCAGTACTGGGGAATGGGCTTGGCAGAAGTTCTCCGATACTTTCTGGAAGTAAAATGCTTGCTCCTTTGTGACCAGTGATAATTTTGGATGGAAGGAAGAAGAAAGGAAGATGCAAAAGAGCAACTAAGCAAGTTAACTTTAGCTCCTTAAGCTTCTCTTGCTAGAAGGGTCTTTCTGTCCTTCGTGTTGTTCACTCTCCTTTCCCCCAGCACTGACTGCTTTTCCATCTGGCACTAATTCTGCACTTCCCAAGAGCGGGCACTGGGAGCAGGGTGCGGAGCGGGCGCCTGCGGCGTGCCGACCCAAGCGGGAGCAGCTGGGAGAGCTCCAGACAGACTCGGAGCTCACTCGCTCCCTGTAAAACCCCTTGACTTCCACACTTTGGCAGTTGCGTGCTCCTCTGCGAGCTCAGCCCTGGGCTCCTTTACACCGTTTCACAAATGCTGTGATATTTTAAATGGCAAACTATATCCACGTCATTAAGCAGCACACACCCCTGTTCTTGTCTTTTGATGCTTTTTAGGGTTTTCTCCAGGACTTTTTGACATTTCTCTAGGATGAAGATTGTTCCTTTAGTCATCTTCGGCTAAAGACGCCTTCAAGAAGAAAGTTGAAATGACCTGGGGAAAATTCCAAACAGCACGGAAGAGGAAAACAAGTATCCCAGCCCTTAGCATGAGGGAGATGCCTCACTTATATTAGATACATATTATGTCTTATATATACTTCTGTGAAGCACATATACACTTGTGTGTGTACATATATCTATCCACACACAAATATACTCCATTCTGTATACACTTATTTGTGTAATGACATTATAAAGAGCACATGCATTCTGCAAGTGCATACATATAATCAATATTATACATATATAAATATATATATATATACTCAAAGTTTGAATAAATACTATATATTGCGTACTTTGAAGGAGAGAGATTCTTGTGGTTTTTATTAAATGTAAGGCTCTGCAACCGTAAAATAAAGCCGACTCTTCATAAATCAGGATGGCCCACTTTAGTGTTTGTTTTTGTTCATGGGATAATGTGATTTCCCTTTCTGTGGTGTTTTCACTCATGATTGAAGAACTGTTTCTGTAAGCAAGGGTCCAACTTTTTAGAGCGGGGATCCGGACCATTCTTAATTTTGCCCTAAAGGGAATTGGGAGAATTAGGAAAAAAAAAATTATGCCATTGGATAAAAAAACTTTTTTTAGACTTGGGAAGAATGGAACATTCTGGTATAATTTTAGTTTGCTCTGTGTTTTGCACCCAGAAATTGGTAAGCACAGACTTCCCATCAGTGAAGTGCACGTCAGAATAAATCCTAGCGAGGAGTACTTCAGCCCTTTTTCTCCCGCTGGCAGCCCGAAGGCAGGATGAGCTCTCTGTAGACCGGGATGGGGACAGCTGCCCTCAGGGTCTCTCCTCCTGAAGTCACATGGAGATACTCACTGGTCAACAGGGACTTGTTCCTCTCCCGAGGGCCACTTGCAGGGCACCCGTCAAAGCCCCTGCAGCCCGTGGGGGCTCAGAGAAGGAGGGCAGCTCTTTGCAGGGTTGCATGGACCCACCTGCTCACCCGCGAGAGTTGCCTTTCCTTCCCCTAAATCTCCAAAGCTTGAGCTTTCACTGTCTGGGAAAAGGCTAACCATTGTGCTGTGCGGTTTTGACTGTGCTATTAAATTGAGTAATATCCTTTTTAGCTCTTGTCAGGCTTAGACTGACAGCTTAGACACGACCACGTTTCATCAGCTTTTCAGTGGTGCTCACTAAATGACTGTGCTGACCTCTGTGCCAAAGGACACCGCCGAGGCTGGGTTTTCAAGGCTTATCGTTTATGCATCCTTTGGGGAAAAGCAAGACAAAAAGCTGCGCAGGTCCAGTGCAAGCCCAGCAATCCTTATACTTGGGGACTTCTGAGCTCATAATTGGGATCAGAAAATAACTCTGGCTCAAAGTCTGCTCTTGGCCAGAGGATGCTGGAGAAGCAGAGCCTGCAGGCCAGGCAGAGGGACTGTGGTGTCTCGTGCGTCACACCTTCCGAACGGTGCAAAAGGCTCAGGAAGTGATGGGAGCATTTGGCCTTTTGTGGGAATTAGGAGGAAAAAAAAAAATCATTGATGAAAGATCCTGCTGAGACACATCTCTGCATTGATGTGAACAGCAAAAGGGAGGGAGGGGGAAGGAGAGACACTCAGGGAAAGCATGGCCCGCTGTGACCGCAGCATTGCATTGCATAGGGCTCCCCAGAAAGCTTTTGTGCAGAACCAGCTTCAGAAAACCCAGGTAGTTAAATCACCAGAAAACGGGCTCTGCTTTGCAAACCTGCACCTCTCAGCCCAGTGGATGGGACAGACTGGGGCTGGCCAGCTATTTGGGGACCCAGGGAGGAAGTGGCAGTGACACTTTGCTGCAGCACACCCCAAGGATGAGGGCAGGATTTTTTTTTTGGGGCATTGATGGGACTACCACTGACAGTTTTTAGTATCATTCCCAGTGGAATCAGGCCTCGGTGACACCGGGCAGCAGCAGGGACATCTTCCCAGCTAAATCCCTGTGCGTCCCTAAGGCCAGGTAAGTGCATGCCTACAGCTAGGCAGTGATCTTGGGCTGCTCAGGTGTTTAGGGCTGTTACTGAAGATGCTCCGTTTCTCTCCTCATTCCCCTGCCCTGATCCCAGAATCGCAACCCTCCCTCCCAAAGCCAAGCGGGAGAACCAGCTCCCGTGCACCCTGCAAGCCAGTGCAGGTACCTAGCGAGCTCGACTGGGTAGCAGCATATTTCACCTACTTCTTTTAAGACGGATGTCTCCGGCTCCATCCCTTCTGGTTGCTTCCTCCCTCAGGGATTAAGCACTCCAAAAGGGCCTCACTGCCCTAGGGTGAGGGCAGAGGAATGGAACTGGGGAATGCGTTTCCCAAGCCACTGCATTCCTGCCCTGACCCAATGGGGCTGAGCATCGGATTGCAGCCGGAGTCTGAAGGTAGCCTCGTCGCTTGCTGAACTGAGCATAGGAAAAAAAACCTCAGAAACTCATGCAACTTCCTGATGAAATTCAAAATCCAGGATCTGGTCTAACCTGATTTTCTCAGTCTCATCTATCACGGTCTTTGGCTCGGTGACTGCAGGGGAAGCCTAGTGGGGATTTCTCACTGTGCAGGCCAGAGCACACATGTGACCCACTGTCTTTCTCTTTCTGTTTCAGTCCCAGCGATGCCATCCCTCTTTATCAAAGTCATTAACAGCACCACCGTCCAGGCCACCTGGGAGCCCTCCATCAAACTGGGCCAGCATGAAGGCTTCAAACTCTTCTATCGCAAAGTCCACCTCTCGCAGTACACAGGCCCAGTGGTGCTGCCCAGCAACGTAACAGCATACAACATCAGCCACCTGGGTAAGTACAGCAGAAACCCAGTCCGCATTGCCCTCTGTACCAGGGAGGACCAGCCGACCAGGCCATGTGGTCAGCTACTAAAGAGGAGATGCTGCAGCTCTAGGTTTTTTGGATGCTTTCCCAGTTGTGGGCAACAAAAGTTTGCCTCCTGAGTTGTTTGCAGCAGTCCTGTGTGTTTGGGAAGGTGTTTTTCCCGAATAAGTACCCTCCAGGCGAGAAGCCTAATGCTTTAGCCTGAAATGCCTTTCTTGTGCCTCTTTCGAAACAGATGCGTCAGTGGTGTATGAAGTCAAACTCCTGGCCTATAACCAGCACGGGGATGGCAATTCAACGGTGCGCTTTGTGTCCTTGAGGGAAACTGTGGAAAGGACAGGTGAGGAGCAGCCTTGTTCCCACGACAGGTTGTGAAAATCACTTTGCAGGAGGGTCGGCCGGGAGCGGGGGCCTCACCCCGATGCGTCCAGCGGACGGCATTCATCTACGTGTAAAACACCTCCTGCTGCTCTTGGAGACCTTTTAAGCCTTCCATTGGGAATATCTTCAAAGCAGAGATAGTTATTCCTCCTCTATCCATGTTAGGGTAAATACTAATCTGTTGGCACCTGCCTGCTCAGTGCTTTCTATCAAATACTGCAGCTCGCTCTGGTGTGCCACGCTCAGCAGCGTTGTGCCTTCCCCACTGTCGCGCACGTCCCACCGCTGACGTGGGGAAGGTGCAAAGTTTACAAATCCTCAGCTGGGAAGGCAAAATCCTTGTGCGTTATCCCCTCCCTCTGCCTGTCCGTGCAGCATTAGGGACCAGAGCCGGAGACTTGGCCCTAGAAGCGAATTGCCTGGCTGCAAGCTGTGCTATGGTGCTGGTGAGAGGAGATGGGACGCCTGCAAGAACGTCACTGGCTTGGGGAGCCGAGGTGTTTCAGATCGTGCAGCCGTCTTGCAGGGTGTGAGAGCAGCAGGTCCGCCCCGCAGTGCTGCTCTGCGCCCAGCCTGCTCGAGCTGTTGGCTTCAGCTTTGAGAAAACAAAACTTCAGCGATAACGTTGGTTTTGAGGCTTGGCAGCCAGATCCTTCTTTTCATTAAACCAATGCGTCTACTAATGGATGGTGGAAAGGGGTCTCCATGGACCTTATGGGCCTTTACGTGCTGTGATTGCCTTCATGGGGGTGGGCTTTGGCTCTGAGCCTCTCGCTGGGGCTGTAGCAGTGAGCCAGCAGGTAACAGCCGCCTCTCGCCATAGCAGAGCTATTGGCTCTTGGAGCACAGCAGGGAGATGAAGTCAGTTCCCAAAAGCTGGAGGAGGAATAGGAAAGCAGCACCACTGACTCCCCCTTTCCCCATTTCGCCCACCAGTGCTGAATCCCCCCTGCGACTGCATGAAGGACGAGCAGAACAATAAAACCTCCACGACGGGCATCATCATCGGGATCCACATCGGCGTCACCTGCATCATATTCTGCGTCCTTTTCCTCATGTTTGGGTACAGAGGAAGGTAGGAGTCGCTGATGAGGCTGCTCGTGGCGGGGCAGCCGTCTCTAAGGCCAGGTGGGACTCCTGCCGCGCTCACCCCGCTCGCGGGGACATCGGGAAGCCTCACAGCCACCTGGCCCTCAGGGCCTCCCACCCCAGGACGGTGCCTGTCAAAGGACCTGGTGCTTCCCAGGAACGGCAGTATTTCTGCTTGGGCAAGCACTGACCATCCCTGTAAAACAAAAGCTGTTTGGTGAGAGGCGAAGAGACGTGACTTTGTAAGAGGGATTCAATGAGGGAAGGAGCGGAGCACAGAGATAAGGCAGACTCAGGCTAGGGGGAAGGAAGGGGAGAGCGGCACCGACTTTGCTCACCCTCGGGCTCTGCCTCTTGATTTTTCAGGCTGCTGATGTGTAAAAACGTGCAGGAGCAGCTGTCGACCCCTCAGGTCCCGAGAAGCCAGAGGAGCGCTGCGGGCCTCGTTCTCAACGGGGCCGCTCGCAGGGACCGGGACGACCTGGACTTGAACGGAAAGCAGCTGGATATGAACGAGCTGGAGAGGTTATTCCCAGCGCTGCCTTCCCAGGAGCAGCAGGATAAAGACATAACGGTAAGGACCGGAGGCGCGGGGTGGGAAACGCAATAGGGCAAAGATGCAGCCGCACGTCTAAGAGCATCAGCAGCCTGCCGACGTCGTGGCGGTTTCCCTTTTTCTCTTGCCAGTCGGCTCGTGGCCTGCCTGCCTCCCACGACGAGACCCAGCTGTCCACACTGCCGCTGGACGAGTTCAGCATTATAGAGGAGGAGCAGCCGGAGGCCCCGGCCCGAAGCCCAGGGCTTGGGGCGCGCGGGGGGCTGCCCCGCGGCGGCAGCGCCGCGGCTCCAGCTGCCAGCCACAGTCCCGCCAATGAAGGATAAACGGCCATGCCTCGAACCCTCTTGTAGGAGTTACCAGAAACCAAACCCGCGGCTGGTGATGTCTTTACAATGATTCGTCAATCTCAGGTCAATTGAAGATTTCTACGGTCTGATTGTTATTTTTTTGTTTTGCTTTATTTTTATATATATATATAAATATACATACATACATATTATATATATATATATATATATATATATACATATATATATATACACACACACACACACACACATACAGCCTTTTTGAAACTCTATGAAGTTGATCTTTCTGACCTGTCTCAGGCCTCTGTGTGTGCTTCTTTTGGTGGCTGCGTTATCAAGACTGGTCATGATGGATTTTCCCATGGCTGCTAAGTAAAAGCCTCTTGGGCTGAGTTTGGCAACCTCTCCCGTCTCCGGGAGACTGGGAATATGGTGAGCCTTGTTCTCTTGGCATCACGGACTTCTTCCTGATTAGCAGCTTTAGGACTACTTTCGGATCTATTTTTTATTTCAAGAAGACTGGATTAGGAGAAATTCTTCTAACATGACTCCAAAAATTGAGGCCTGGGAAGGCCGTCTCTCCATGGATTTGATGGTTTTGTACACTTTCTCTATTTCTCAGGATACTTTTTTGCTGATTGACTCTACATTAAAAAAAAAAAAGTGTGTCAAAGGAGGCCTGCCTGAGGGCTACTGAAAGACTTGGACAAACAACCCGAGTGAAATCCGAACCTACCTCAACCGGAATGAATGTCTTCTGGGAAGCAGAAATATCTGCGTCTTCCTTCAAGTTCAGCAACAAGTAGCGTAGCACTTGGTCAGTACAAGCTTGGTCCTACCTCAGCAGTCGCGCTCTGTACCTGCCGCGTTGTTGTTTTTGTCGTCGTCGTCGTCGTCGTTGTCGTCGTCGTTCCAATGTAAAGCACTTCCAAACCTTGAAAGCAATGTTCTACCTCAAGTTTGATAGAAACTCGTGTGTGTGTGTGTCGCCGCCTCCCTCTTCCAGCAAACCCGTCGCGAAGCAAAGCCGTTGGGCAGCGGGCTGGCGCCAGGCGCAGCCGTCGCAGCCACGCTTCGCCGGTGTTATGAGCTTTACTTTTAGGCACGTAGCGGTGCTCCGGTGTGCTTTTACACGTCGGAGATTCGTACCATGGTTTTTTTACTTTAAAGACTGTCTGGGTTGTCACAGACGTGCAGCTGCTAATGCCCCGCGGCTTGCCGATGCTGTGCGCTTGCAGGACCGAATTCGGCGCTGGCGGCCGCGGCCCTGAATCTCTGCCTTGGCCTGTCCAGGGTGGATTTGGGCAGGCGCGAGGCGCTCAGCCGCCGGCGGGGCTCCTCTGTGCCGGGGCTCAACACGGTGCCCCGCAGCTCCGGTTAGAGCCCCGCGCTCTGGGGCTGATTCCCTGCAGGGTGGTTTTAAGCATGTTCCAGCCCGAGCAGCGTTATGCACCTGCAAGGTGCCTGGCGCTGCGCGAGCAGCAGGGTTCGGGGGTTTGTCAGGGGGAGCCTGGAGGCCACCGTCGCATCCCTTCAAAGCCACCCCGCCGTCAGGAGCCCAGACGAGGAAACCCCAGCCCAGCGCTTGCAAAAGAGGAGCTGCTACTGAGCTCATCCCCGGGGAGGGACGAGGAGAGCAGGGAGAAGGAGAGGAGGCTCCCGGGCAGGCGATGCTGCACCGGAGGATGCTTGGAGCCACCCGCTCCCGATGCGCTCCGCCGTGCAGGGGAAGGGAGAGGATCTCCCCGAGACCAAAGAGAGGGTTTGAGCGTGACCCCCTCCGGGGAGCACCCGGCGAGCCTGGCGCTGCGCGAGCAGCAGGGTTCGGGGGTTTGTCAGGGTGCTGTGCAGCCTCGGGCACCCTCGGGGTGCTGGGCACCGGCACCACCCGTGGGGCGGTAGGACACAGCCCGGCGGTGCTCGCGGGGCCTGGGGGCGTCTGCGAGCCGGTGCCCAAGGGCAGCCGTTTCCCAGCCGCGTGGGTTGGTTGAAACCAGGGGAATGTGACGGTTTGAGCTGTTTGTACAGGTGATGGTCAATCTTGTGTCACCGATGTTAGAAGTGAAAGGAGTCAGGAAAGGCAATGAGTTCAAGTTTGAAAAATAAATAATAATTGTATTTTTTTAAGTGGTACCAGTGGGACAGACCCTTGTGTCAGAAACATTCCCCCATTACCTTCACATTTGGCAACTGGATGCTACAGATAGTTGTGTAAATAATGCAATGTACAGGATGATACGCAAAACGTCGCTGCCCGTGTGCTGTGTCCTGAGAGTGAGCCTGTGATCGCCGAGGGTTACGTGGGAGCAGGAGTGCTTCCTTCCAGATTTATCCCGCTAGGCACAAGCAGATCCAACAGCAGTGACCTCAAATGCAAGGCGAGCACAGGAGGGTCGGTATTCATAATTGCCCTCTTCCTTCCCCATCCCTCCTCCTGTCAACATCCTGCAGGACAGAAGAGATCTGAAGGGTTAAAGCTACATATCAAACCCCTAGATAGCCTCTCCCTGCCTTGCTACGGCGGCTAAACAGCCGGTTGGACCAATTCCTGCTCACATATTTGCCATGCTGGCAGGAGGTTCCCCCCAGCCTGCTGTTCCCCCGTGTTTCTGGACGTGGGAACAGGTTGTGGAGGGAACTGGCTTGCGCGGGGCTCGCCGGGTGACACCTGGATGTCCACGCACGGCAGAGCCCATCGTGGTAGCCAGGGGATGCCAGCGTCGGGAGAGAGGAGGAGAGGAGGAGGAGGAGGAGGAGGAGATGCCCAACGGCTTAAACGTGGGGGGAATATGCAGCTCCTCCTGGCTTTTGAGGGCCAAAAAGGGATCAAATTCAGCATATTCAAGGGCTTTTGTTTCACTCAAACGCATATTCTTGGTGTAATTCTCCAGTGCTTATTTGGAAAAGCCCAACTGGCCAAATGCATCGATTGGAAGTCCAAATTTTGCCAAGTTTGGTGTAGAGCTGCAGGACTCGCTGCCCAGGCTTGGTCCTGGAGCAGTCCCCTGCAATGCGGGCACAGCCCTGCCAGCGCCCGGTTTGTGTTTTGCTGCCGGAAGGCGGTAAAATAAGGGCTGCGGTTAGACTGTATCTCCCCATACGCCAGGTTCAGACCTCAGATCAAAGCGAATCCAAATCTCCTCCTCCCGCCCTGCTCCCCGCCCAGCCAAGCTTTTATTTTTGTCGGTTTTGTGTGTAACGCTGAAGTTCACATGGAATAAGTACTGTTGCCAAAGTGAACATATGACTTAGACTAGCTTTCGGCTCAGGATTCCTGCAGCTGTGAACATACTATTAATTTAATATCATATTATTGTGATATTGTAATAGTAACGAGTATTTGTCACTACTTCCTTTTATTAAAGGGAAATGCTGTGCCATTTGACTAGTTGAAATATGATAGTATGTCAAGAATAGATTTTAAAAAAAAAATTATGCAGAAATGTAATGGCTTAAACCAATGTGTATTGGTTTGAGACGGTTGAAGATGGATGTGAATCTTTCAAGACTGTTTTTAGATGTTTAGCTTTTCCTCTTGTTGGAGTTTCTTTTACGCTCTTGTCAATCCGTACTGTTGGGACCTATCCGTAGAAGTCTGCAGCAGGCCAGCCTCAAGCGTCGGGAGAGTCAGTAGGACAATGCGACCTTACCTGAACTCTCAAAGCCTCCCAAGTCCACAAAGTTGGGCAGAAAAACCTTGAAACAGCAAGTTGGGTCTGTGCGCTGTTGAGCACATCACACGTAACAGCCGATCTCTGGGGTGAGCGGTGCCTCGATACCCCATCCTGGACCGAGCTCAGAGACACAAAGCTATGCCCAAAAAACACGTGGGGAAAGATTGCCTGAAGCTTGGGTTTTAATCTGTAAACCAAGAAGGAAAGCAAACAAAGAGTTTGGCTTAATTGAAGTTTTGGGCACAGATTGACATCTGTTCTTAACTGCTCCGACCTGTTGCCCCCTCTGATAGACGTCACCGGCGCCCAGCGGTACCTGGATAGAGCGGTAGGGCTGCAGGTCCCCGTGCCCTCCCAGGCCCCAGGTGCGGTTTCACAGGTGTCAGCGATGCATGGCCTGGTCTTTTTTGAGCACTTACTCATTTTCACGTAATCAGAGGTCTCCTCCTAGGAATCGCCTTCAGACTGGGGCTGGGCTGTCGGTTGAAGGGGAGTGTTTCTGCCCTGGAAACCTGTCCCGGCTTTCCCAAGCTGTGGGAGAAGGTCTGAATTTGGATGTTTTGGGACATGCCGTATCAAAGGTAGCCGTGCTCCGTCTGATTTTCCCAGCCCGGATTGCAGAGGACAAATGGCCAAACCCGATAGGTGCTTCCCCACCATATCGCTGTCTCCATCCGGATAGTTCATGGATACACCGCAAGCGTTTAACCAAAAGCTTGCCAGATTTCTTACTCCGTTTTTTTCCCCCTGCCCCCTTTTTTGGTTGGGAGGAATCAAAATGTTGCATCTGAGGATAAAAAAATTGCTGATGAATGGGCAGATAGTGGCTCTCATGCAAGCTGCTGGGAGCCACTGCAGTTCGGGATAGGGATCTTGTCCTGTAGTATTTTTCCAAGGAAATAATCCCATTGATTCAACTAACTGCCTTTTCTGGGCAAGTCCAAAAACCTTCTTGCTTTTCTGGCTGTGATGAAATTGCAGCAAGGACTAAAGTATCTAAAAGCTGATTTTGGTAACCCATAATGGGCACAACCTGTTCTTGGCGCTCTCACGTTTACCGGAGATGGCTGCTACCTCAGGGATAGTATCCACGTTATGTTTAGTTGAGCAGGGACTAGTTTTATGCTGTGACAGGGTATTTTCATGCTGTTGGATTCAGGTATTTATTTGTCTAACGTACCTTTCTTCTTCCTTGTTTTGTAAAGATGCAGAAATGTTTAAGTGCTAGGCCAGTTTGGGACCTGAAAAGCTTCCACCCAAAATTATATCGGGTAAGGACTGTACATTTTAAGTTGGCGATAAAAGCAAAGGAAGGCTATGAAGCGCTGTTACTTAGGCGAGACGTCCTGCTGGCCAAGGGGAGGTTTACCGGCCGCGGCGCGTTAGGGACCCGTTGCCCTGCCGTTGCTCCGGGATAACTGTGCCGCGCTGTGATTGCGGGCAGGGCGTTTCGGGCCGTCTCCAGGGGGCGAATGGATGTGGCAGCAGTTCCCACCCTGGGCTGCTGCATGTATAGTTCAAGGGTGGCTGATGATGTGTAAAAACGTCTCCTAGTTCCTCTCGTGGCTTGATTCGCTAGTCCAGGCTCATCATCCCCGGCGGCGCGGGAAAGTGCCAGCTCCCGCGGTGACTTCCTACCGCCGGTTCAGTGCCAGCACTTCCCGGGGCGACGGAGAACGGCTGGGGCAAAGCCTTGCTTCGTTTTTTACAATTTGGGGGTTTTTTTTAGATGAATATTTAAACAGAGGGGAGGCCGAAGTTGGCGGTGCTTAGGGGAAAGGTGGTGTCCGTGCGCCGACGCGTCTAGGAAGGGGGCGAAGGGGGCTGCCGTGCCGGCCCAGGACGGGGCCGGGCGGCGAGCGAGGTGCCCCCCTGAGCTCACTGACAGCACTTAAGCCTGGGAAGATCAGTAAAAGGGGACCCGAAAAGCCCATGAAAACAAACGGCAGTGGTGGGGGAAGCACTCGCTTCATCTTACTTCATCTGCGCAGACGGTGTTTGGAAATAAAGCCCTCCCCATGCAGGACCGGTAAAGGCAGATTAAAGATCGTATCTAGCAACTTGGCGCCAGCTAATTTATTTTCCTCCCCCACCAAAGCAAAAAATACAAGGGAAAAGCGAGGCGCGTGGGCTGTTTGCAGCCGGGGCTGCTTGCCGCGGAGCCCGGCCGGGTCCGAGCCCTGGAAAGGAGCCCGCGCCGAGGTCGGAGCCTCCTCGGCTCCGCTCGCCGGCTCGTCTCAGTTACGGCAGCCCAAATCCACCGTAACTGTGTAAATCGGCGAAATTGCTCTGGGTTTACGCCAGCGTGAATGAGTGCGGCGTGCGCTCGGCGGGCCGCGGGGCCGGGGTCAAAGCCCGGGGCGTCCGGGAGAGGCGGGTTTCGCGGGGCTGTGGGGCAGGGGCTTGTACTTTGATCGTCTCGACAGCGTTTAAACTCGCAATACCGTTACGTTTCTGATAAAGTAATAATAAAGCTGATGAACCTTGTGTCCCAGTCCTCTTCGGGAATCAGCCGTTAAAGTAATACGAAAAACCCAAACTGCGAAGCACTTTTCTACTGTTTATTTTCTACCTTTCTTACTTTAAACTGTCTTGATATTTGAAATCCCACTGATCCTATGATTGTTAGCTCTGTATAAAAAAAAAAAAAGGAATTAAAAAAGTTTTTTTTTGTAGTTTGCTCTGTTTAGCTATTAGCCTGTGGCTACTTGTACAAGAAAAAAAATAAAAACTAGAATAAATTAGCTCTAGCTATTCGGCCTGAGCAGTGCTTTGTTCTCGCAGCAGAAGGTGGGATCCCCGCGCTGTCGCCAGCGCCGCGCTGCAGCCACCGCTGCAGAGGCCCAGCCAACTCATCGCCTTGGTGGCCCAACGTCCGAAGGCTCTAGGTACGCCCCAGCGGCGGTGCGGGCGCCTTTCTCGAGCCTGCCCGACCGCAAAGCTGCCGTGCCAGCCGCGCCGCAGCCTCGCCAAGAGCGACCTGACTACGCCGAGTTTTGCAGGTTATTTTCACTATGTTAAGAACGGCGACCGAGGTCTCACCAGTGAAGCAAAGTGCCTTTACCGCGCGTGGGTTCCCGATGCGGCGCGGCGGAAGAAGCCGGAGCGTCGCGAGCGAAACGCCCCCGCGATGCTCGAAGCATCTCACCCCTAACGGGAGCGTTTTCGGCTGCCCTTTTCGCCCCCCTGCCCGCTGCCTTTGCGCTCACCTAACGGCCCCCCCCGGCTATCCCGCCGGGGGTTATCAGTGCCTGCGCCTTAAATGCAAAAAGCTCCTGAAACAGCCCAATGATTTTTTCCTACGTTTTGCTCCGCTGGGTAGAAAAATCAGCGCCAGCGCAGCCTGGGCGGCAGGATTTGGGGCTGCGGCGGCAACTAGCTACTGCCGAAAGTCAACTGCCCACCAGAGCGTGGGGCCTGGCGGGCGTGGGGCTGCCTCGAGCCGCCGACGCTGGCCCCCCCGGCAGCAGCGGTCCCCAGGCAGGGCTGGCGAGGGACACTGGCAGTTTGGGCAGTGGGTGGTGAGATGCCAGTGCGGAGCTGTCGGGGAAACTGTGCTGGCCACCCCCGTGTTGGCAGGAGGGCGGCGAGGCTGGGCTCGTCGCTGGCTGAAAGCCTCCTGGGCATCCCACACTCTCGGCATCCCGCACCCCAGGCATCCCACACCGTGGGTATCTGACACCCTGGGCATCCTGCACCCTGGGTATCCTGCACCCTGGATATCCCATGTCCTGGGCATCCTGCACCCCGGGCATCCCGCACCGTGGGCATCCCGCACCGTGGGCATCTTGCACCCTGGATATCCCATGTCCTGGGCATCCTACACCCTGAGCATCCTACACCCTGGGCATCCTGCACCCCGGGCATCCTACACCCTGGATATCCCATGTCCTGGGCATCTCACACCCTGAGCATCCTGCACCCTGGGCATCTCACACCCTGAGCATCCTACACCCTAAACATCCTGCACCCTGGGCATCCTACACCCTGGGTATCCCACACCCTGGGCATCCCACGTCCTGGGCATCCTGTGCCCTGGGTATCCTGCAGCCTAGGTATCCTATGCCTTGGACATCCTACACCTTGGGCATCCCATATCCTGGGCATCGCACGTCCTGGGCATCCCATGCCCTGGCCTCCTGTGCCGGGTGCATTAGCGATGAGCAGCTCCACAGGAGGGCACCTGCGGCAGGAGAGGGCACCTGGGCTCCTGCACCAGGCTGGAAGCAGCCTTGCCGGCACTGGCTGGAGCAGGAGGGGCTGTGCAAGCTGCTGCGGAGCCAGTTCGGGGCGGGCTGGGCCAGGGAAACAGGGGGTTAACGCAGCTTTGGTGACACTATTTAGCGACAGCTTTGCTGAAGGAACGGCCCCACCCTTCTCCTTCTTCTTCTGTTTTTTTTTTTTTCCCCTGCTATTTTCAGAGCAAAAGGACATTCAAAATACAATTCTGCAGGAAATGAATGAAGTGGAGACCAGCAGCACTTTTTAAAGAACATTTCAATAAGCAGGTCAGTGCAAAGAGTCGCTCCAGGCAGCTCCCCGATGCTTTGGAAACCGCTAAGTTGTAGTACTGAGGGTCTTAATATATATTTCATAATAAATACAAGCATAAAAACTGATTCTATTGCCCAGTTGCAGTGTGAAAGGTGAAAAAAGATCAGAACAGAAGTAGTTAATGGTAAGAATTTTATTGCAGATGCTGTGAAATATAGAGCTGGAAATAGCAGATTTTGGAATCAAGGTATTACATAAAGCGCTCGGCTTTCGTTAAAAAGGGACTTCCATTGCCTTCACAGCAATAAAAAAAAGGCCATACAATATTAATAAAGAAGCTAAAACAATAAGAAAAAAAAAGAAGCCAGACAATACTTTCAAGTCTTGTGGTTTTCAACACAATCTTTCGGTTTTTGGCTATTGGAAATATCTGCGTTGGCAGGAAAAGGCACCCGTGTCCAAAACTCTCATCTCTAATAACCCAAAGGGCCGTTAAAAGAAGCTTCGTTTTTATCAGAGCCTTTCAAATTTCTGCAGGAACCACTCGATATCCGCTCTTCAGCTCAAAAAGTACTCAAGGAAAGCAGGTCGGGACTCGGCGAGGCAGCTTCGCGTGCCGTCGGCCCGTGCCAGCCGCCGTTAAGCGCCGTCGCTGAGCGTCCCCAGCGCCCCGGCGGACCGCGGCGCTTGCCAGCCTCAGCGTTGGAGAAGACCTCCCCCCCCCCCCCCCCAATGTCCTAGTTATAACCCTGCCAAAGCGCCTCGAATTTATACTAGCCCATAAAACCCTAACTATCCGAAAGGTCATTTGCACTTTAATACGGCTTGGGCATTATGGTTTCATTTGCTGACATTTTTATGTATCTAGGTTTAATTTCAGCCGGGCTGCTGTAAAACCTTTATAGTGATGTTCTCTGCCTTGGAAAATCATCTCTAAAAATCAAGGGCTGGAACATCTTCATCAGCGGCGGGTGAACGGCGCAGAGCGGCTGCCCCAGCTCGGCTTCGCCGCCGGCCCGGCGGCTGTTAGCCAGCAGAGTCCCCAGATCGGGGTTTCCAGCCCCGTTTTGCATTGCTTTTTGCAAGAGCCCTCTAGTACTTGCTACCTCCAACCAGGATAAATTAAAAATTGGCCTAATTTCATATGAAACTTGCTCATTATCAAAACCTCATGTTGTCCAGAAAGCTATTTCCTCAGCGCTAAAATGGCTAAATTAGTCTTGCTCGGAGTTGTAAAGGAGCTTGTCTTGTTTATTGAGCGATAAATATAAAGGTACAGTAACTAAATTCATCAGTCCCTAAACATCGCCACTGGGAACGGCCATTTCCGACATCCAATCTACAATTGCATGAATATTTTAGAGCCCTCTTTCCCTGGGGCGCTTGCCTTATCTCTGGAGCCTGCATATTATTTTCTGCTTTTCAGCTTTTTGGATGTATTGGAGGAAATGTCATTATTTGGACCTGTGTGGATTACAGTTGACTTTCCTAAGCCAATTTATATTGGCAGGCTGCTGGTTTTCAAAAACCCCTATAAATCACTCTTATGAATTTTAATAATATAATGTGGTTTCAAACATGTTCTCTTAATATGTGACACGCTATTACAGCCAGCAATAGCTCCTGAGGTCGTGAACTGCCGTTCGAGGGTGCCGCACGGAGACGTACAGCGCCTTGGCCCTTTCCAAAATATGCAAATACCTGCTTGGGTCCAAAACAGCTTGTTACAGGGATTATGACTTAACGGCGACGGCATTAAAAAGGTATGCCTCTGCACACGCCGCTGGGGTGAATTTGATTTTAGCTGAGTGCCACGGGAACAAAAGGCAGAATTAAATTTCGATTGCGCTAATCCGTCAGGTCGGGGCTTACCTGGAGCCCCGCTCTTTCGGTGTCAGCCAGGCAGCTGGTGCCGCTGCCGCCTGGCAGCAGGTACCGGCCGCAGGGCCGGCGCGAGGACCGCGGGGCCCGGCCCCGGCTCAGTGGGGTGCAGAGCTGGCCCCTGAGCACCTGCAAACTCATCACAGCCCCCTCGAGGGCAGGCAGGCGCGCCGAGATGGGGCGGAGGGTGTGTTCCTCAGGTGCACCGCGCGCGGCTGCGAGCCCGAGGAGCAAAGCGGAGCCTCGCCTGGCCAGGTCTGCAAGCGCTTGCGTTTGCGGGGGGGGGGGGTTACCAAAAAAAAAAAAACACACAAAAAACAGTGCATATTTGTACATTTGGTCTTTTGCACCGAGGGAACGAAGAAGCTACAGGGCAGCGCGCGTTCCTGCGTGATTTACGGAGCCTGGGTCAGGGTGCAGCGGTGCGTCCGGTCCCCGCCGAAAGCGGCGCTCCTCCGCGCCGCAGAAAGCAGGGTTTGGGGTGAGCAAAGCAACACGAGCGGAGGGGCTGGGCAGCTTCCAGAGAGCGGTATTTTTGTGTTTCTTTGCAAACGGGTCAGAAAGTGCTTTGCTGCTGGGCACGCAACGCTTCCCACGCGGACCCAACCCGTCCTTCGTTGCTGTCTACCAGGAGACGCCCTGCACGAAGCACCCCGCCGGAGGACACCCGCGAGCGTGGCCAAGATCCGGACAGGTGAGTCTGTGCAGCGTCTGCGCTCCCCGTCTCCCCCCACCCCGGGTGTCGGATTCAGCAACAGGTCACAAAACCCTCGCCACCAGCAATAAGAAGTCTGTAGCCATTTAAATCATTTCTTTAGCTGAAACTTTGATTTTAGGATCAGGAGTTTCCTTCCCCCTTGCCAAGACCTCATAACGGTGGGATGAGTCTGGACAACTATTCCCAAGACAGAAACGGGGGTTCAATGCAGTGGTTGACTAGGGGTGGAATTTTAAGAGCTACCTTTTAGGAAATCCCAACCTGGAAGTATTGGAAGGGGACAGTTGTGATATGGATCCTACAGCTTCACTGGCAGGCAACGTGGGGCAGCACGTGGGTGCAAATGAGCTGTCGTCAGCTCATGTCCGCATCTTTGCTTTCCGACAAGTGACATGCTAAGACGTCCCAAATGCTAATCAGGTCTGCAGGTAAGAGCCCAAATGCAAAGCTGAAGATCTGACCACCACGGCCACGGAGGAACAATAGCACTTTGACACTTGAACCCTTTGAGATGTCCCTGGTGGGAAGCGTGGGAACACTGGACGTTGTGTTGGACACGCGGGCTGCCCAGTGGCGCCACGTTTCCCTCAGCGGAGCAGCTGGCTCTCCCCTGCCCCTGCCAACCACGTTTCCACCAACTTTCCACATTGCTCAGCACAGAAAGAGCAGGATTACCAGCTCGACATGGGGATGACCAGCTTGGTCCTGCAGAGCTGAGCATCTCTTACAGCCTAAACCTGCAACCCTCTGTACCACTTCTCTCTGCTGAAAGGACCAGAGAAGCTCAACCTCTTCTTCCCACCTGATGATTTAGGAGCGTTATCTGCTGTGTTTCTCTTTTGTTTCAGTGCAGTCAAAATTGCAGAGACTAGGACTATTTCCTGATACTTCTCCCAGTAAAGACGTAAGAGTAAGTCCAGAGTGTGATCTCAAGTGTTGATTCAAGCTGTTTGATTCACAGCTACCAAGTGGTCTAGAAACCCCTCTGCACTTTGAGGAGAGGCCAGACCTCCTAATTGGCTATTGACTTATTTTGACAAGCTCTGCCTCTGTCTAGCACACCACCATGAAGACTATTAATTTTCTTCACACCTAAGTTGCAATTACACCAATAAGCCTTATGGAAACAGAGAGGTTCCCATGCTGTGCAGAGCCATTTACTCTTGTTTTCTGATCAGATAGAAAAGGGATAACAGGGTGGGATGAGGAATAAAAGCAAAGGCAGAAAGGAGGACTAATGAGACCTTCTTCTCTGACAGAGCTGGTTGTGGAGCATCTTTAGGTGGTGCTTGCTCACGTTAGCAGCTCTTGGGCATGGCAGGTCCTCAGGAAGAGCTGATGAGGGCTTGGGTTTGATGCACCGGCACCAGCAGCAGTGTCGTTCCCACTGGAGAATTTACTTCACTACTGATGACCCATGTCCTTAAGTTGAGTTGACAGGCTGGTAAGGATAAAATGAAGAATGGGGAGCAAAAATTCATCACGTGGAAAATAAACACAGAGGTTGTCCAGATTATTCTGGTGGTGTTCACGGTCTCACAAGCATAATGTTTATGATTTTACCCCCAGCTGAAGGTTTGAAGCTAAGCCTAAGTCTTGGCAGCAGGAAAATTGAGCTGAGATTATTCCTCTCTTCTGCAGTGAGCAGACAAAATAGTCCTCTGGATTATTGCTCTTGGCAATGCGGAGCCTGCGACCTGGCCAGGTTGCAACCACCGCAGTCACCCAGGCGCTGATTTACTCTCACCCTCTATGGGAAAACTGAGGTGGATGGGGGGAAAAGAAGAGTCTACTATTCTTATAAATTAGACATTCACCAAAAGGATCTTTAAAATACTATTAACAGCTCAAGAGAATCCATGGTATAGAAATCAATTTCCTATAAGTCCTTGTTACATTTTGGCACTGCATAGCTAAAATAAGGAAACGTGGACAAGCAGTAATAATATGCACATCTGCAAGAAAGAGGATCATTAAAGGACATACTAATTGCAGACAGGAAAAAAAAAGAAAGCACAATCACTTATTTGTCATCCTAAAAATGCAAATAATAAATGCCTGCATCCCAATTAGGGTTGGCTGCATAGCAGCAAATTCTGCCCTTAGTTCCTCAGGGGTAAATGGGCAGCAACCAAGCTAAGGCCCATGGCAGGACTGCAGGCTTACACCAGGGCAAGAGGTGTAAGCCACAGGAGCCTGTGGTCCCGAGTCATTATGTTGCACCCTTTTTCATATTCTGAACTTTCTTTTCCCCCCTAAATTAATATAACCCACTTCTGCATGGTCTTGAGTTCTGGGGAAGAAAGTGCTCTGAGCACCTGAAAGAAATTACATTGAAGCGTCAGAGCAACGACAAGTTTAGAAAGGCTCCCCTGCCTCGACATACTCAGATCTGTGGGGAGGATTTATAATCGTGCTCCATGTTGCTGGTGCGCAAGTGCAGCACCTCCTTTATGGGCTGGAGAGAGAGAAGTCTCCTCAAAGGGGACTTCAATAGAAAGTAGGGTTGGACCTCAGCCAAGTTAGATCCAGGCTCTACCAAAGCTGTGATCTGCTCCTATGCTCAAGAGGTATGTCTTTATCAACAGCATTGGGTTCATTCCCATTTCTGGGCTGAGATCTAGGGGATCGGTCAAGCATATGTTCTCCTTTCAGTCTGTGGGTTGCCCCCAAGCATCACATCCCGCTCGTGTCTGGGGCCCTACATGTGCGGGAGACTGTTCTCCAGCTTTCTGGCGGGAAGACTCTGGTTCCACAAGTTGGATCTGACTTTCAGATTTGACTTTTTTTCTCAAAGACTACAAATCCAGGTTCAGTCCTGAATCCAAGATTTTGGTTCAAGTCCCCAGAGCGGCTTTACTGGCACCTTCTAAAGGTGGTGGAGGTCTCCCCAGCAGAGGATGCAACAGGAGGGAAGCAAAGCGGGTGCATGTCGTCCCTGGAGACTCATGCAGGACCTTGCTCCTGCTTTCTAAGACTCAGTCTACATCTCTCAGGTCCAAAACAATTGCTGTTTTAATGCTGAGGGGGAAAAAAAAAACCAGCTCGTGCAGAGAGCGTACAAGTTTTTCAGAGGCTTTCGCTGTGATTATTTACTCTGAAATGTTGTCACGTTCATCATTAATCTATTTTTTCCCTTTCTGTAACTTAACCTGCGACAAGCAGACATTGTAAGTGCTTGATTTTTCCAAGAATAAATTACAGTTTCACAAATGCTATTTTGCTTCACTGCTCAATTTGCAAGTGAAATTATGCCAGTTGCTTTGTTCACAGAATTTTATCCAGCATGAACAATATCATACCCCAGATAGATTTTTTTTAAACCTTCAAGTTATTCCTGTATGCAACATAACGGGACAACATGAAAAAGTACATGCCATCCCATATGGTTTTGCATTATACACTAACCGCAAACAGATACGCAAGCACGTGTGTGTATAAAACCCCGCATACATAGATCTAGCAACAAGATAAGTCCCACACTCAGCAAATCGCTTCCCAAGGAGAAAATAATCCTTTTGATTGTAAGTATTTACAGTTGCTGCACCCTGATTTAGCGAATGCCCCAAGCGGCTCTATACGGAAGCGATTTACAGCTTTGGTTTGCGACTTGACCCTCGAAGAGCCTCAGGCCAGACCTCGCCGGGAGACGACAGAGCCACCTTCGCTCCTCGGCTCACTGGCGCTTTGCAGGGACATCAGGATCCTTCTGTATTTGCTCGTCGTTCAGAAATTGCTGAAGGCACAGGACTGCTTTGCATTCCCGGTGAGGCGTCCTTCAGGTGCTCTGCGTTTGCCTTTCAGGACGTCTAATTTACTGCCCAGGTCACGTGGAACTGACCTCTTCCACCTGAAACAATTTTCTGCTCAGCCCGTATTGAGTATATATCCCTTGCTGAGCTGTGTCTTGCAAACAGGTCTAAAACCTACCTAAGACAGGTCTAAAACATGCCTCCAGATGCCTGCAAGTAGTGGGATTTTGTTCAGAGTGATGTGGTCGGAGAGGACACAGGCAGATAAACGCAAGAATGAGCAGGAAGGCAAAAGAGCCACTTTCTCCCCTACCGCCTCATCTCTTCCAATGAACCGGGAAAAGCTCAGATGCCCCTCCTGGTTTCTGCACCCCCAGTAAGTCTCTCCAGAGAAGCTGCCAGCCTGGAGAAGCTGTCCAACGTGGGCCATGGGTAGCTTGGCCTGATCTAAATGGTCATCAGGGTAATAGCATGTGCCTGACACCGGCGGCTCTGTACAACCCATCGGGATGTTAATCTGGGCTCAGGAGGTCCAGGACCAAGTCCCTGCCCCAACACACACACTCTTTTTAGCGTTGGGTTGTCTCTGTCTTCCCAAACAGAAGACACGTTTGCGTGCGGCTTTGGCAGCTCCTCTAGGCTCAGGGAATACAGGAATGGGGGCATCTGAAAACGCACTTTTCCCTCCTTCCTAATGCACCTACCACAACAGCTGTGGTGCTGCATTAGCTCCCTGGTTCCAAGGGCAATGAAACCCCGAGCCAGAAAAGCTAAGGAGTGACCTAACAGTTAAGGAAGAATCACAAAGGACAAATTCCCAGCTGCAAAACCTGATCATAGAGATAGTCACAGATTAATTTAATTAACTGCCCCACTAAGCAGCCCTTCACCTTTCTGAGGGGCCGGGACCCTCCATCCCACCAAGCTGGAGCCCTGTGCAGTGTGGTTCAGGGTTATCAGCCGGGGCTGCAGCAGCAATCCGATTGCTCCTATCTGGAGCAACATTCATCTGGGGAGCTGAGGAACAGCCGAAGGGTCGCCAGAGCCTGACCAGCCCCAGGGCGTCCTGAGTCCCACGCTCATACGCACCAGGGACGGAGGCTTCCAGCCCATGTCCTGCACGTTCTCCTCCTCCCTGCCCAGCTTCCTCCGCAGGCCAGATGTTTTCTGTAAGGCCTCCGCAACTTTCCTCCATTAAACAAAAAAAAAAAAAAAAAAGTCAACGAATGACACATTTCCTTTCAAGGAAGAATCAGATTTTATTCCTCTGCCTGACCACAAACACTACAAAGAGCTGCGATATTGTATATAAGGCAGGAATTTCCTTCTCCAAGGTTACTGCATTACTTCCCTTTTTTATTGCCGCTTTTCACAGTTGCTTTGTACAATGCCCTGTTGAACTCTCCATATTTACTATCTCCCAATTCATCTCCAAGTCAGCTTGATATACGAGTCTCTCAGACCTCCGAAACGCTGGCTCGGGCCAGGTTCAGCCTCACCCGCAGCCTTTTTCCTCCTCGGAGGATCGGAGCCAGGGCAGAAAACAAGCGGCACGGGCACGTGCAATGCTGGAGGACGTGAACATATTCCGCAGTCGCTCTCCCAGCGGCTCCCGCTGACCCTCCAGCCGGCAGAGCCCAGAATACAAAGCCGATTTTTCAAATTCCCGTTCCTTTCCCCCGACTTCGGTACGAGTCGGCCAGCAGAGGAACAGGAGCAGACAAGCGAGGGAAGGGAGATGAAGGCTGCTACGATGGAGCGGGCTTTCTTCGAGATAAGGATGGGGAGAGAAGCACCATGCTGCAAGTCGGAAGGGTTGGTTTTTTTGCTTTCTCAGATCTGGAATGGCTTTTTAAAGAAAACAAATTTCGTGGAAATTGATTCAAAATATTGCATTTCCCACAAGGGCTTAAGTTCTTATTTTTCATTAAAAAGCTGAGGAGAAGGACGGGGAACACCATTTTCCTAGCGATTCAAATTGTTTAAAAGCTTGAATAGACAGGACTCCTTCCTGCTGGGGACCCTGCACAGGGCCGGCTGTGCACCAAGGACAGCCTGAAAACGGTCGGGCTCAGCTCAGGCGAAGCAGGCTGGAGACGAGGACGGACACGCAGGAAGATGTTCCTTGGCCCAGTGTAGAGAAACCTCAGAGCTGCGCACGACCCAGGCTTTGCGCGAGATCAGTTCTGGTTTTTGCCATTTACGTGTATTGTAGCAACCATTAAACCTTGTAATCGTTTTCATCAAAGTGAAAGCAGAAAAAGTTCCTGCATTTGAGATATTGAATGTTACAAGATTTGTTTTACAGTCTCTAGCTTCTGCCAGGGCTTCCGAGGGCTTTATTAACCTCCATTTTCTTGAGGAGACCTTAAAAAAAACCTGCTTCTTTTGGACTATTTTAGATGTTATTCACTGTCCTCTTCCGGTACAAGAGAAAGAGTGTTGGTTGATTGTTGGTGGTTTATTGATAAATTTGGTTGTTTCCTTAAAGACAGAACAAGACAGGCCTGATACAAAGAAGACCTGGTGTTCACGGTGCTTGGGCTCACCGCTGCTTCAGGGTAGACTTCACAAAAAACGTGGAGCTTTAGCTCAATTCTTTAATTTGAACCGTTCCAGCTGGACCTGGTTGTCTTCCAGTTTTCCTGACTTTGATAATCAATTTAACCTAAAACGCTGAGCTGGATATCTGCTGATCAGTATAACTTAGAGTACTGCTGCTTAGATAAAATTTTTAGTGTTCCAGCGGAGAAACTGAGACACAGAGAAAATATTTGACTTTCCTTACGGCATCAGATATGAGAATGCATTTGTACACCCACTCTGGCTCTGCCTATGAAAACCCCGCTTCCCTGGCTCTGATGCTTTCGCACTGTAAGAAGATCTGGTTGGAGCGTCTCGTTGAAACGGCCGCAAGGTTTTGCAGAGCTTTACCTCCCCCAGCTCCCTCAAACCCCTGGTAGTGAGACCCCAGACAAAGCTTTTTCTTCTAATGTGAAATGGGAGTTTCAAGGCAGTTCCAGACAGAAACATTCAGAGGTTTTTGGGTGTTTTCCAGTGCCGAACAAAAACAAATTTCAGACCGTAAAGCCCGTCGTTAAATGGAATTGTCATCTCTTGGCCACCACTGCTGAAAGCGCTTCCAAAAGGCAATCCAGAAATCCCCGAGAAATAAAACACTCATGACCGGACAAAGAACCAATTAGACGGAGGAAAAAATCCTTAGATTTCTAAAATCCAAGCACACTGTCCCGGATTCTCTTTGCCCAGGTTTCCATATGTTAGTGGGCAAAGACTGATTTTAAATCAGCGCAGTGCAATTACGTCCTCTAATCGCTGTATCTGGCCGGCTCCCCTTACTTTCCAATTGCAATCGAGAGCTGACTCCTTTATTTATTGCCCGCTTCAGCTCGAGACATGCTGGAATAGTTAAGATAGCGATCTCTTGCAAAACGTGTCAGGCTTAACTTTCGATAGGATCTCGTTTAAAAGGGAATTACCTCCCCCCCGGCACCATCGCAGGGCAGCGAGCGCAGCAATCAAAGCCAGCCCCAAGCCCCGGCCGTTTGGGCTGCGGGGGCGCACGGCTGGGCAGGCGCTTTTCTTGCCTTTTAGGTGTCTCTTGGCCTTCTCCCCGGGATAACATCCCTCGATCACGGCCCTGGCGCTCCCGCAACGGCCAGTTTTCACGTTGTGCGAGTGGGCAGGAACTGAGAAAAGCAAGAGGGCAACTGAGAAACCAAAGCCTTGAAAGCCAAACTCGTGAGCAACCTGGCTCCTCAGCTGCGAACATCACTAGTTTTTCCTAAAAATCCCTCTTAAAATAAGCTCAGCCGCGCTGTGGCTGCAGGCACCGCAAAGCGGGCGGCTAATGCATGAGGTGGGGGAGAGCGGCTCCTGCCCACCCGTCGGACGAACGGGGCCGCTCGCCGCCCGTGGGTTGTCACGGAGGCTTTTTGGGACCGGGCTGTTAATGGCTTTAAGTGGCTGCTAATCAATAGGTGCAATTAGCGTAATTATGAGCTTGCATATGGCGGCGAAATGCCGGGAGCGCGTTAGCTGCTGCGCAAGGAGAAACGCGACCCGCGTGTGCGTCGACCTTGCCGCCCAGGCTAAAAGCCCTGGTCTCCCCCCGCGCCGCGGCCCCCGCGGCTCGTCCCCGAGCTCGGAGCGGCAGCTGGGGGGACGGAGGAAGAAGAAAGCGGAGGGGAAGGAGAGGGGACGAGGTCTAGAGATGAAGCCGGGAAGTGACAAAGTGTAGGAAGACGACCCTGTTTCTCCATAACCTCCCAACCTTCATTAATAACGCTGCCGTGCAGCGTACGCTCTGTGCTAATTAAAACGAACGGCACATGACAGAGCTGGGAAAGGAGGTGCCGTAATTCCATTATTTTTCCATCTTCCTCTGCTTCGTCCTTGAGGAGCGGTGGCAGCGAGCGGGGCCCAGGCGTCCTGCAGCAGCGACGCTCCTTCGCCCGCCTTCCCCGTTGCATTTCCCACCCACGGGCTGCCAAAGCTTGCAAGCGATGTCACTTCAAGGATTTTTGCTAAAACGCCTGGGCTGTGCAGCCCGTTGCCCCCCCACCCCGTCCCTGCACCTCTCTCCACCGCCGTCCAACAGCATTCCCAAAAGACTAAACACCTTTGGTTTCCATGGCAGCCTGATTTTCAATGAGCATCGCTCAAGTCCTAACCGGAAAGAAAGTGTTTCATTAATGCATACAGGACACACTGGCATCTCCCCGGGGCGACAGCATCCTTCCCCCTAAAAACTAGCACCTTCTGCCTGCGTTCGTTTGGTTTTTTCCTTTTTTTTTTTAAATTTCAGCAAATTGATGCGAGCCAGCAGCCTTCGCTTCCGCCTGGAGCGGCGGGAAGGCGGTTCGCTGAGATGCCCGCAGCCCTCTGCCGCCGACGGAGTTTGCTCGGAGCCGGAGGGGAGAATTGCACTCCTTTATCCGAGCAAAGAGTTGATTCCAAAAATAAAATAAAAGGTGCTGCGGAGCCCTGGGAGGAGGCACGCCGCAGCCTTCCTCCGGCCGCGGGGCTCCTCCAGCGCCGTCGGCACCCCAAAACGCAACAGCAAGCTCCTGGCTGCCGTCCTGGGCCGTCCCTTCTCGAGCTGCTCGGGACACCCATCACCCGCTTTGATTTCCTCCATCACCATCACCAGCAGGTAGCCAGGAGCAAAGAGGGATGGGTCACCGCAGGATGCAGGATGACGCGGGGATGCACACGGACAAGGACGCGTTTTTGCCTCCCGCCCGCGCCCCGTTTCCCCGTGAGACAGGCGTCGCTTTGCCTCGGGTCTCCGGCGCCAGCCGCGATGCAGCCCCAGCATCCTGCCTTCCGCCCCGCCGGCGCCGGCGCCATCGGCTCGGCCGGCAGAAAGTGCCTGCAGCTGGCAGCAGCGCGCGCGGCCCGGGGAACGCGCAGGGCAGGGAAGCACGTGACTTGCATCAACGGAGCAGGGCAGATGCCCAAATAAACTGGGAAGCGAGCAGTAGCGGAAAACCTTCCTTGGGGGAAGGCGCGTGGGTCGCATGCGGAGGGTGCGCGGATACGGCACAACCTCGCGCTTCGCCTGCCTGGGGCAGTTCAAAGATTTAAAAGGCTCCAGGTCACGGAGCAGCTTTGGCCCCGGCTTTTGAAAGCTCAGTGTATAATTGCCGCCTGGCCGCGACACATCCTTGAACTGACCCCGCGGGGGTCCGAGCTGCCCTCCCGGGTTCGGCTAGGACAGATATACGGCTGCGACTCCAGGGCCCCTAACAGCAGACCCCTCCGAAACAATCACGCTTTGTCGGAGGCAAAGGGGGAACGAAGTTACGGTCACTTCGTCACGCTGCCTGCTGATTTACTGCCCGCAGATGGGCTGGGGTTTGCAGGCGATGCGCTTTGCATCGCTCCCGGGGCAGCGGGCAAGGGGAACGCCTAAAGCCAGACTTAACAGAGACCAGCGACGGCCCGGCAGGGAATCTGGCCGGGGGGAGGTTTGCTCTCCCTGCCCGCGGCCCCTCTGCCCACCGACCGCAGGGCGAGCCTCAGACGCCCACGCTGCGGGCGTCTCAGCCCAGGGCAGGTGGGTCTTGGCCTCGGTTCCCCGCCTCTACAATGGAGACAGGGACATTTTCATGCCAGGGGCATTCTCAAGAATTTGTCCCAGAAGTTAGGAAGGAGTCGCAGAGACCCTAGAAAGAGCTTTTTCCATGCACACAGGGGTGGGTCAAAACGAATCCAAGGTAGACACAGGCCACGAAGGGTACGGCTGAGAGAAGTAGCGTTATTCTTAGAAGTTCTTCTAATGCAAATTAATTTTAGCATATAATGACTGTCCTCCTTAGCAGACTCTTCTCTAGTTTTCCACTTTGGGCTGCATACACAGTTCTTCATTACGGCTCATTTTCAAAGCTCCAAGTCTCAAGAAAAACCCAACACGTTTTCACTTGCCTGGTGCCAATAATGCTGTCCATGCTGCGCATGGCTTTTTTCACAGAACAAGACTATTCCCCTAATTCTTTTCCTAGAAACCTGCAGGTTTCAAAGTCAAACTCCTGCAGCTGGACCCAGTTCCCGTGGTTGCTCCCCACAGCGCTTTCGAGAAAGCCTTTGGGAAAGCCTTCGCTCCTCTTGTATGAGGCTGCTCTCTCCCAGGACAGCCAAAATCATTCGAGCCCCCAAGAGCAGAAACACGCTGGAAGCTGGTAACATCGTTAAACTAATATTCATAAATTATTTTGCTGTACAAACAATATTAATGTCACACCTTCCATCTTCAAAAGCGCATCACAAGCATGGATTCATTAAGGCCCCAGATTTCCAAAAAAGACCGTCGCAGGCTTTCGGTTACATTTGAACTCAGCGACTTTATTAAACGCTAGCAATATATTTATTTTAATAGAGTACAAAGCCTGGATTTGGCCACCCTAAACCACCACTCAGAGTGCAGGATCTCAGGATAACCCGATCAAACAAATCTAATGTGTGCAATATATCTTGGGTGAGTAATATACAGCCACATTTCCTGCTCCATTTACCCACTTTTAACTACACCTGACCTACTCTTATCCTAATAGAAAACGGCTGCTCTTCTCATTGCCCCGTCCTCCACACATGTTTTTCTGGTAATGGCCAAACCTAAATCACTTCCCCTTCTCTTAAGTGCCGGGCACCAGCTGTCTTGTGACATTTAACTACACCAAGGCCTTTTGCAGGACCTCCAAGTCAGCTCTGCCGTCTCCAGCCCTCTGCGTCCAGGCTCCATCCCACGGCTCGGCTCCGCGTCCAGCAGGCTCCAACCCAGCAGGATCTCCCTGCTCGGCCTCTCCTGGGCAACACAGAGGAAAACCCCCAGAAATCCTCAGGCTCTCCCTGACCTTGCAAACCAAGGGGCGAGGACAAGACCCCGCTCACACGCGGGTTTGCAGGATTGGGCCGGGGAGCTGCCCCACACCGAACGGGTTCCTTCTTGGCAGTGACGGAATTGGGCTGGAAAAGGGAAAGCTGCAGCTTCTACGACTGCTTTTCCCCCTGTGGCGCTGGGTTGTAGCGATCCACTGAGGGTGATTTAAAGCTTCCTGAGCAGCATGCTTAAATGGCCAATTTCACTAGAAAATGTGCTTGATTCACAAGCAAGCATCGGCTGCAGTTTTCCAGCCAGTGCTGAGAAATCATGGCTATATTTCATTACTGTTATTAATTACTATAAAGTATTATGGGGACTCGATGGCAAAGGCAAAAGGAAATATGTACCATTTGCTGTATGTTGACTCTGGAGGAAATTTCGCAAGTTCGCTTAGAGGTGCTGAAATTGATGCTTGATGCAAATAAATGAGCAAAAGGATTTTCTGAAGGAATTAGCACGTGGCACAAGTAAATTGCAGCAGTTGTCTCTCTCCCTTCTAAGTGCTGAATTGCCTCTATAATTCCCCATCATTTAGCTGCATAAATCTTGCACAAATAAACTGGCAATTTGCATATGCACAGAAAAGAAATTACAGACACACAAGGAAAGAAGTTATATTTTTCCTGCTCAAGCTTGAAATAAGTATGCATTGCTTAATGTGTAATCTGCATTCGATCCTGGCTTGGAAAACAAAATTTAGGAAACCCTTTAATTTTAAATAATAAATATATACCAGAGGATGTAAAATCATTTGTGGCACACGCAAACCCGTAGCTCTTGAAGTCAACAGTCAGCCCTTTACGAATCGTCTCAATGTTCAGTCCTTGAAGTGCCTACCAGTTACAATTTCTATGGAGATCTCTGAGGTCTTCAGTACTACAAAAGAACATAGAATGGAGCCCCGAAATAACTAAATTCTATCTCAAAATTTTCGAGTCAGACCCACTAGCTGTCACACAGACCCAAGGACGAAGCAAGGTGCCGGCAGGCGGCAACAGGCATGGCCGGGGAGCGCCTCCTGCGCTCCGACCGCCCGGCATGGTCTTGGAGGCTCAGAGGACGTGCAAAAGAGCCCTTTCCGATTAACTACCCGTGTGACCGATCTCATTCTGGACTAAGAGGCTGTGACTCCAAAACATCATAATCCTCTTCCAAATGACTTAATCTCATTTGGAATAACGTGCTTTCCTTCCAAAGTATTCATATAGGGGGAAAACTGGGAAAAAGTCAATCAGAAACAGCTCTTTGGAATAACGTCTCATGCAGAAAAGCTCTCAGTGGGGACATGTGATACTGCAGTGGTTTGGAAAGGTTTAATAAATTGCTATTGGTAATAATTCCCACGGGCTGTGGAGCAGCGTGTCTGCGGGGTGCAGGGCAACCCTCTGCTCCTCACATTGCCCTCAAATCCCACAAGGAATACTTTTTAGTACTGGTACTCCGAGAAGCCCTCAGCATCCTTGGCAGTTCAGATTGACCCTATAATGCAACACTTCTCCTCAAACCGTGTCCCCGGAGCATTGCTGTTTACTCTGACTGCAAACCCCTCTGCTCAAGGATGCTTAGATCCGGGTGGCCTGGGAAGAGCTGGAGCCTCCTGTTGGCTTTTGGTAGGGTTTTGAATTGATCCCGACCCCGAGGAACGGGATTCCCTGGGGATCGAGAGCCAACCCATTGCCTCACTTATCTTCACCCCAGGGACCTCCCACTAGGTCACAGGGAAAATTTGCCCCTCTTAATCCCAAAATATGTCATTAGTCCAGAGAGATAAATGGGCAGGCAAAACAGGGCAGAGGAGAGGTGGAAAGACAAAGGAAGGCCACATGCCTTCGTTTCAGAGATGCGGTAATTGGATCCCCCCCGGGACGGCCGAGCGAGTCAGTGGCCGTGCAAAGGCCGCTCATTCCTGACCCCTGGACGAGGCTGCGCTCGGGATTAAACCTGCGCCGTGCTTCATCCTCCTCCAAAGGCAAAAAGACCTGTTGAATCCGGTATTCGCCGAAGCTAACGAGCAAGGTGAATATTTTAGCCTTCCTCCACGTTTCTGAGGTGAAAGGAATTCTTTGTGTTTCTTTAAAGCAAAAGATCTTTGGAGAATGTGTGAGAGAGAGAGAAAGAATCTGGCTTCCAACTGGATCTTTATCAAAGCAGCTAGTTACTCCGTTTGGTGTGAGGACACTAACAAGGTGCGCAGAACAAACATCACAGCTGAGTAAGTCCCATTCATCTATTTATTTTGGAAGGGACACTGCTGCAGTAACACTCATTACCATGTTCACACTGCAGCGGTAACAGATTAACCATGTATTTTGCCAAAGCTGCACTGGGTTCACTCCAGATTAAAGGTCCGTTTATGCTCCTTTGCATTGACGAAAAACTCAAAGACTTATTTTAACCAAGGGGAACGTGGCCTCTCGTGTTATCCGTGGGGCTGGATCTGCCTCGTGGTTGCACTGCTGCAGACTTTCGGTGAAGCTCCTTGCCAACCCGCAGGGGTCCTGGCTGCCACGGCAGGAGAGCCTGTGCCATGTCCAGCAGCAGGCGAAGGTACCTGCTGATGCCCACGAGCTCCCACCTGCCTCGCTCTCCTGTGCGCTTCCCATACCGGCCGGGCAGGGAAGCAGGAGGCAACGTGGCAGGAAAGCGCGCGCTTTCCTCTCTTCCATCCATTAACTAATCACTCCTCCTGCAACACACACACACACACCGATTCATCACATGTGATCAATATCTCCCCTTGTGCCCCAGGATGATGAACGTCCCTGCTGACATTCAAAAGACCTTGAGCAAACCAGGACAGCTCACCCAAGGGCAGGGCAAAGAACCAAGGCTGAAGCACTGGGAAAGATGATACGCTGTCCTGAGATCTCTCCATAAGGCACAGAGAAATATTTTTGGCTAGAAAGCCTCTCCATTGAGATGACAGAAGATTTTTGTAATATGCAGAGGCTGGAAGCTGATCCTGGACTCCCAGGAACTGGAAGCAGCTTGCCCAGCTGTAGCAAAAGGCTGTGTTACCAGCTTGAAAAAGGGCAAAGTGGATTTCCCATCCCCAGGCAACTAGGGCAATGTGCGCTTCTAGCAGACATGTTCTAGTTCGACAACGAAGCTTTTTGAGCTCTGCAGCACATAAGCCCCATGCTACACCCCACGTCTGTTCAGAAGAGCAGCATGGTTCTTCCTGACTTTGCATGGTCCCAGGGTGGACTGCCACACCTCGAGTTTACTTTTCTCAGCATGGGAAACGGTGAAAAATAAAGCAGCACCCCCACTTTCTGGAGAGAGTGAAAACTCTCCCTTTGAGACCACTCTTTGTCCTGCAGATCTCCATGTTTTGCCCCTAAAATCATTACTCAAAGAGATGTTGAGAACCAGTAAAGCTTCCACAATATTTGTCTGCATGATTTAGGTTAAAAATAATTGCTGTTCAGACCTATCTGCCTGACATAAGTAATTAGATAACTGGGTACTTATAAGCTGTCATTTCCTATGAGCATATTTTAACATGGCCTTTATAATTTGACCTTTATATCTGCAGTGGCTTCCTCCGCTCCATGCTCCTGAGATGGATTTATTTTTGAAGCTTGGACATGTGCTTGCGAATCCTCAGGCTAGGAAACCACACGGGAGATGTATTACCGACCTGGCAGTTTATGCGGGGAGGAGGAGAGACCTTTCCCAGAGCTTTCACGGCTCCTCCGATGGCATACATGCCAGACTCAGGCCTGGCAGCAATTCCACCAACTTCATCTACAAGGTTAAAGTTATTGTTTGCACCGATGGAGATGACCTAACACGTGGGCACTAGAAGAGGTTGGACAGTTCAGGACTGGTAAGACCTGCCACAGTGAAATGCCTCACCCACCTATGCACAAAGCAGATACTCTGTTTCATAGGGAAAAATCATCCTTTCCAGAATATTGACTTTTCCCAAATTAGGTCAAAGCAAAAGCACTTTGTTCCGGAAATGTTGTGGAAAGGAAATCTGAAAAAATTCCACTTCAGATTATGTAGAAATGCAATGTTTTCATATTTCTTGACCTGGTATTCATCAGGGTGAGCGAGCTGGGGCACCTTTGCAGTGGGTACAAGAAAACATGCTACACCGCAGTCAGCACCAAATACAACTCCCGTCTTACTTCAGGCAGTTGCAAAATTCCTGGTTGCAAAGTCAACAGCTCCAGCACAACTGCGGGAACCAGCAGCTCCCATGGCTCATACGCTGGGGAGGACCGCGAGAGCTTGGCTGGGCTTTGAAGCAGAAACACGTCCCATTCAAACGCACAACCGGAAAGGAACAACCTTTTATATGAGATATCATTCACAGTGCTGCTTTTCTCCCCAAAGCTGGAGAACCCCAAAAGATCCCTTCTTGTACATCTCTCTTACAGAAGAGATGGAGCCCCGCTCTCAACTGGTGGGAAGCACCTCTGGCCCCCCAAACCCCAGAGGAGGCTGAAGGCAAAATGCAGAGAAGGTGAAACACCCGAGCGGGTTTCCTAGCTCGTCTTGCTGCTTTTGGACATGACCTCTCCAGCCCAGGGCAATGCTCACAGCACCTCCCCAGAAGCCGAGCAGCTCTGTATTAGCTTTTGAGCTCATGACCACAAGCGATGTGACCAAGGAGAACGGGCGTAGAAATGTGGACCACCTCCAGCTTCGGAGTATTTGCGGGGATTCAGCCCTTAGTGCCTGCTGCCCCAATCACCCTTTCTAATTCAGCACAGCTGAGCAGACTCTGGACAGTGTGGAAAGCAAATCAAAGGACATGTGTACGGTCTCATCTACAAAAGTATGACCGGTTAGGGACTAAGCGGGGCATGATATAGCTGGGAGGAAGGCAGCAGTCCTTGGTGGCCGAGTGGCTCTGTGTGGGAAAAATACAAATCCGGGACAACCTAGAAGATTTTCTCTCCTTTCTCATGAATTCCAGGCTGTGCTAGATGCGTCATCCTGTGATCTGCCTTTGATATCTCTTGAGAAGCAATTTGACTTTGCTGGAGTTGTCAGATTTCTAAAATAAGAAATGGCATTTTTAAACCTCACTTTTCTTGTTTCTTTTTTTTTTTTAATCAAATCCATGTGCATTTCTTAAAACATTTTCAAACTCCCCTCACAGCTAATGGATTTGTTTTTCTTTTATTGTCATAATTTCCTTCATGACATAACGATCCTAAATTTTAAGAGTAAGCTGCCAAAAATATAGTCTGTATTTATTACAGCCATGTCTGAGAGACTGCTGCTGAGATGATATTTCTTTGTCTCTTAAAATCTTCACGTCAGCCAAGAGCCATGAACTCTGCTAGGGAAAACCAGCCAATGCGCTGCCATTGTCGGAGGCAGGATTCAAAAATAAATTCTCTATACAGTTAAAATTTCTATCAGCCACAGGTATTGTCGGGGTATTTCCATGTAGCAGTCAAGTGCTCTCGTCCTCATTTTGGAGGCGAGGGCGGAAAGCCCAGCGCCCCAATCGCTCCCAACCCCATCCGCTTCGTCCAGCCAAGCTCAGACACTCTGTGCAGCTCTGAACCAAGGGAAAACCCTCCCAGACGATGAGCAGCTGGGCTTTGCTGGTTCCTTTCTTGGATCGTAGTATTTTTTATTTTAAACTTTCCGCTTTGCTTTTTTGCTTTTCTGTTTTGGCGCAGGGAACACCCCTGCATACAGACCTTCACCCTCTGCAGCGGGTGAACTACATTTTTTCTCAAGGCTCAGTTTTGCTGGAAGGTTAAGCTCTGTTTTCCATGACCCTCTTAATAAATAGCATGGTCTGCAAACCTGGAATATCCAAGCACCGCACAGCATGTTCCTGAGCAAGATGTCCAGACGGACAGAGCTGACTACCGGGCCCTGTTCGCGGCAGTGGCTCAGCACTACCGCAGTCATCTGCAGCGCTGCCTGGCCATGCCTATCGGCACCAACGCTTGTGTTCACATCCCTCAAGCCATAGTGGGACACTTTGGGACCCAGCAGGATATTTCTCCTCTCTGCAGACAGTGAAGCAATGGTACAAAAGGGTTAAACCAAGCTGCCAAGACCAAAGAACAAATTAGAGGAGCAACAGGGCTGAGCAGCGTGTGCTGCCGACAGCCGCACATCCTGAGCCGGCGCACCCAGGCGCGCGTGTCCAAGGGGCCGTTCCATCCCCTGCGGCAGCGGGTGCAGCCGTAATGCAAAATATTATTATGGCTAATAAACTCCTGCATGCAGAGTTTAAGCAAGGTACAAAACTGCGCTTGAAGGAGACGCGGATTCTAATAACCTCCCAGGCTCCCTGGAGCCCAACCTCTACTGTATATGATTACGTTTTCTCTCTGCAAGGATCATCTTTAATCCCAGGTATACGAAGCCCAGGGTGTCTTCAAAGGCAAAAGAGTTTTATCTGGGTTAAGGATGTTTGTTATTGATTTTATTTATTCATGGGAAAGCAGCAGCTCTGTATTACTACATTTTTCTATGGGGGGAAAGAAAAGGAAAGGCCCTGTGCACTCAGGGTCAAGAAGGCCAACCGGTCCAGGAGTTGGGCACCTATGAGTGCGGCAAGTCTGCTTTCTCGGCAATAGAAAAGGCAAGCAATAATGACAACATTTGCACATGCAGTTTCTGATGGCAGACAATCCTCTATCTGGCAAATCAACTGCAAAACCCAGCCTGGAGCTTTTATATTAGGATTAGTTGCTTTGGGATGTTTATTAATGTTTCTGGCCATCCAGCCTAGCGTTTTAGGACATCTAGAAAACCAAGGAGCAGCAGGAGCCCTAATTTCTCAGGGTAAGGATTTCATTTCTCCTGCTTGGGGACAGATGGGGAAGAGCCACTTGGCTGTGGCTGCTGCCCTGGGCACTGCGGCGAGGCGAATGCCATGGCCTGTGGCACGCAGCCAGCACCGCTCAGCACCGCGAAGCAGGAGGGAGCGAGAGGAGACAGGGTAGGGACAGAGGTATCTGTGCTGTCAGCTGCGGAGGTCCGAGTTCAGGGAGCCTGCGTGCTGAATGCAACACAGCGCTCACTGCAAGGGGAAGCAACGCACAACAGGCAGTGCCCTAGCATGGTTCCTCGATGGCTCTTTGCGTTGCATGTGTCACTGTTCCTGCCAGCCTTTACGTCCCTGCAGCCTGGACTGCGTCCAGACCACCTAGGATTTTCTACAAGTTCATTTTCCAAAACATGTTCTTGCCTAAGGAGTCGCTTTTAACAGCTACTGATGAGCATTTTGAGAAGGCTGGTTACACACCGACAAAAAGATTAAAGCTTCGTGTACAACATGCTGCAGCAGCAGTGCCAGCCACACGCAACGCTGCAGAGACTGGAGCTATCGCAGTGACGCACTGGCTGCTGCACGTCGTCAGGAAAGCAAGAGGCCTTCTCCTCCCCTCCCGCAGCAAATGCACTTCTGCTCAGGTTGAGTGAGCTCTGTTAGCTTCAAAGTGATGGTGCTGGTGCGGCAGGTCCTGAAATTCTTCTGAGGAAAGCAATGATCAAGCAGTCATCACGTACACAATGTGCCGTATACAGGTTTCTTGTCGGTTTATGTGCAGTGATTAGATTCTGCACGTCTGAGTTTGTGCATCCACTGAAAGTTTTTCTAGACTTGGGGCATTCGTTATCTCTCTCCACTGTTGACTCTGGTGCCTACTGACTCCACATTGCAGCTGCCTTCTCTGTGAGAGCATTAAAAAGTGTCCTCTACATGAATATCCACGTGTATGAAACTTGAAAACTTTCCAGAGCTCTATGCCTCTCTTGATGTAGCTAAAGTCAGACACCAGGTTCAGGATTATTTTGGAAGAACGGACACATTCTGCACGGACAGCCAGAATGCCCCACCAGGGCAATTCCTCTCTCGCCACAAGTACGACCTGCCTTCAGTTGAAAAGATGCTACATCTCCCATTTAACCATCCAGTCAACCAAGTACTGACTTCCAACGGGGTCTCTAGCAAGCCTTCAATATATTTGGCACAGTTGCCTGCTAGTAGCTCCAAGATGGATTTGATGAGCTGAGAGGGACCATCAGTCCAATATAAAAGTTGGAGCGTGTTAGAAGTTAAATTGCTTTCAGAACTGGCACGGATGGAAACAGCTGCTGGAAGACAGGGCTGTTTCCCATCAGGTAGACAAAGCTAAGAGTCTTTTCTGAGTTTGCCAGGAGTTTGTTTCATCTGGGAGTTTGTCTCTTTTCAGAGTAGGCGGAATAGCTCTTGATAGGATTTAAGGACCAGTTTATCTATCAGGGACGAAATCCCACAATGAGACCGTATCAAGGAGAGATTATCTTGTGTTCTCTGAAGGAGAGATCACAAGATTATCCTGAAACGAGGCTTGTTTATGCCAAGATAATGACAGATAATTGGTAACCCCCTTGCATAGCTGGGTCATCCAGTGTGAGGACTGAACGGAGAAAAGAAGAAGCATTTCCAAAGGAAAGGAATCTAAGGTCTGACATGGACTCAATTTGAAGAAAAAACTTCTGGAAAGGATCAGGGCAAAGCCATGAATTTATGAAGTAGTTGTTCGCCTGACTCTAATTTTTAAAGCATTATTATCCTTTTAGCAGGACTGTCCAGTAGATGGAAGCCAGAGCTTGCATGATGAAGAGCAGCTGAGCAGTGATTTGCAGCAGTTCCTGCCTTCCACACTGCTCTGTGCAGCAGGGAGCCAAATTGCTTGCAAACAGCTTACTTCAGCCAAAAATACTGGGAGAGGGGGTATTTCTGGGCTCGTGGTCTGACAAATGAAGAGGGAGAATGAAAAGTGAAGAGCAGCATCAATGACAAGTCCTAGACCCACTGGCTTTCGAAAACCCAAAGCTAGAGGTGAGGTGGTGGGAACTACTGCTTCAAATCCTCAGAGCAGATCTGCCCGCTGCATCCATCCGGACTAACCCAAAGGCCAACGTGAGGGCAGAGCTTCCCGAGCTCTCATCCCGACAGCACCATTGGGTCCCAAGTGACGCCAAACCAAGCAGCATCACCGCCCCTTTCCTGCTCAAACAGGAGACTGACACTGTGCCTAGGAGAGACGGAGTAGGGAGAACTTGTAGTAAAGAGTAACAGGGAGAAGGGGAGCATTCAGAAGGAGGAGAAAACAAGCCCTTGCCAGGGATAAAATCACCCCGTGGCCTGATGGGTGGCTTGTGAAGCTGTAGCTTTTCCAGAGTCCTGGCTCTCACACTCCTCCCCAAATGCCGCCGTCCTGCTCCGTAGGACCAGGTCCAGCATGAGGGAAGGGGCTCAGAGGGGCCAGAGAAACCCTGTCTACCGATGGAAATAACGTGTATGTTATATATAGTGCCCACTTAGCCTAATGAGCCCTCAGCACGATCGTAGCGTGCATGAGTGCATGGTTAACGATCCTACCACTCCTATCCAGTCTGAGCTGGCCTCTTGCACCTTTCGCAGTCGCGGCAAAGGGAGAAGGGAGCAAGGGGGCAGCATCTCCGCCAATTTAAAGGCACTCGGCGTGCCTTTGCAGTAAATCCTCGCCTCGCTCACCACGGTGTCACCTGCGTTTCTCCTGCATTGCGTACGTGGCCTGGCGTTATGCAAAAGCAGTGCAGGCAGGTCCTGCATCTCACTAACCTTCCTGGCTCTCGGATGCCACCTTCCAAATAATGTAATCAAAACAATCCAGCTAAAAGCATTTCATCTGGCCTAGACTGACATGAATTGTTTCTAATAAAACTAAAGCTCTGTGGGACAACTAATGGGTGCTTATTAGTACAGCCAATGGACTATTCAATCAACCCTATAGGGAAACTAATGGGGATTGATGGCCAAAATACAAGATGAGGACTTACCTCTTTAAATAAATAGCTGATGGGCTGCTGATTGGATTAATCTTATGTTTCTATGGAAAAAACTATACCTAGCTAATAAAGAGAAAAACAAAATGCGTGGATAATAGCTTCACTAGGCCCCTGGAGTTTTTAATGTTATTGCATTTGCTGTCATGGCAGTAGGTGCGTTTCCCTTGGGAGCTGGGAAATGCTGCTTATTGGAGATCCAGACATTTATCTTTCCAAATATCACTGTTTTGGGAGAGGAATCGTCATTTCGGGTTAGCATAGGGTGTAACCTGGGCAATGCAGAGTATTCACACAGCAGCTGGAGAAAACTCTCGTAGCTATTTCAGCTCTCTGGCTCTTCTTTTTACCTCGTCTTGAGCCAGTCCAGGGAGTCACTACGACAAGCTTCTTGGGAAAGAAGTCAAGTAACAGCCCTCGCCTTCTAGAAAGGCAAAAGCCACACGACCTGCTCCTCCCAGAGGAACAGGCCTGTCACAGAGCTTGCTGCAGAGGGAGCCAGGGGAAGGCAAGCTTTAACCAAGCTTCATTTCAGATGTCAAAGTCTGAGGTGTGCAATTTGGAAGTGGGACAACATCTACTATTGGTAGAGCACTTTAGTTCAGTTTCTGTACTGCAGCAGTTTGCAGCAGACCTTTGGCAGCTGCTGCTGGATTTTAGACAATGCTCAGGCAAGGGGAAGACTTGGCAGCACGCCTTCCAAACAAGCCTTCTGTGGACCCTGGGGCCCTCCATGTTCTCTCCTCTGAATCCCAAAGCCCAAATGGAAAAGAGGAGTCCCAGCATATCTCAAGAACTTCACTACTTTGCAAAACTTGTGGCTGTGCTGTAAATGCATCATCTAATACTACTGACATAGCGGGACGGTGACATGCATTGCCCACTGCCATCCAACATCTAGACTCAGCAGATCAAGAGCTGACCAACCATCCCATAAAGATAACGGGTTACAACTTTCTCACAAAGCTAAAGAAGAAAGTCCCAGCTGGAGCTAAGAGCTGTGTTGTTGTTGAGATCCCAACAGGCAACAAGATGTGCTGGTACAGAGAGGGCATTTGCTGCGCCTCCTTCCTGGACATTGAATCCTGCAGCATCCACTTGACCACTTTCAGCTCTATCAAGTATTGAATGGAGACCACCTAAAAGGATCTGTGTGGAAGTGCACAGAAGCGCACAAGTGCAGCCCAGCCCCTGCCCAGGGTGAATAACTGTTAACTGAATTGGTAACGATAGTGCAGAACACGAGCCATGAGCAGAACCAAGCTAACTATGGGCACCACGGTGCTGCCGTGGTGCTGCTGGGCAGATTCTGGCAGAGGGGCCACAGGGACATAAAACATCGGAGCTTGGCCCATTCCCTCAGACATCCCACGTTAACTTGGGAAGTCCCTGAGCACAGCAGAGGCTGGCAGAGCATGCCAAAAAAATACCCCTGTCTGCCTGTCCATGGTTTTACTCTTCCCTCTGCATCCACTCAGCCTCTGCCCGGGAGAGGGCTCAGGTCTGGATGAAGCTTTGCGCTGACTCAGTATGACCTTGCTTTCTAAATAACACCACCTCTCAAACAATCCTAACTTTCCCTGCTTAATCTCCTCCCTTCAGCAAAGGCTTCCCAAGATTTTTCCAAAACTCAAGATTTTTCTACCTTTCCCCTTGAGCTGGTGGAGGAACGGGATGATTTGCAGAGCTGAAAGAAGGACACGCACCCCTTTGGGGCATGTGAGGCACTCCTCCCTGAAGCAAACCATTTCTTTCCTCCCACCCCCCGCTCCAGCCTCCGGCTTCCTTTCCTTTGAAAGCCCTCTGACCGGATCACAGATGGCAATTCCTGTGTGACAGATCCTAATGTCATTACTGACGACAGACCAGATGTCCAGGGAGGCATATTGCTCCTTTTAACCCAAAATTCATCAAGAGCCTCACTTTTGTAGTTTTGGGTAAGTGTAAAGGTATCTCCATGGCAAGGGATGGGGGAGGCGCACATTTCCGTCCCCCGTGCCTCATTTTTCTTTCTCCTCCGAGGAGGGCAGAGCTTTGCACAGCATGGCTGTGAATGCCTAAACCTGACACCAAAGGGGTCCCATTCTGAATGGCAACATCGTTAAAATGCCATAAAAATCTCACTTGAACTTTACAAGGATATGGGAAGGGATATGGTTTGTGTGATAGGATATGTATGAGTCTTGGGCCATTATAGCATGCTGCCCCGTTTATTGCCACATCTTAGGTATATTAGTCCTGGATGAGTCTAATAAGTGCTAAAAAGAGTGCTATATGGGAATAGAGTCTGCTTTAGGTGCATCCCGTAGCTTGGATTTATAAATGCTGTAAGTACTTCTGACTGGGTGCATATGACGAAGGGGAAAGTTCTCCTCTGGTTGAACTCTAGCCTGGCGTCCTAAGGACATAAGGACCTCTGTTAGATGGAATAGGAAGTAACTGTTTCCATAACCTATAACAACTTAATGCTGATGTTTAAGCTGAAGTCTCCTCTGGTAATTTTTAGTTCAAATTTTTAGTTCAGCCTCTGAGCTGTCACTGCAACGCTTTCCTCGGAGGACCACAAGGGAAAGAAATATTACCTATTTTGGGTTACGGAGCGATTCCGACTCCTAATGCATCAGTCTATTTCCCAGGACTCAACAATACCCGACTCTCTCCGGAGGCCTATGTAAATCAGATCAAACACTCCCGCAGACAACTATTAGGCCAGGGTGAAACTGGTCAGAGAGAGACTCAACCTCTGCAAGTCAAGTCACCCCGCCTGTTTTCCTTCTTTAAATCCAACGAATGCATTTGTCGTGACAGAGCAGAAAGGTGCAAACTACTGACCTGGCTGATTTTGTCTTTGCCTCTCTGCTAAATACGGCACATTTTTCCTGTAGATCAAGTGCAGCGCATCAGCTCTCTTGCTGTAGGACCTGGCAGTTTAGTGAGAGGGAAAATACAGAAGCCCAGCTGTAAGGGGGAGATGCGCAGCGCTGACCGCAGCTACTTAGCACCCGGTAAAAACTACAGGTGACTTGTTTCCACAAATATTTTACAGCAAAAGCTCTCATGCTTGTTATCTCTCTTGGAGACAGGGAAAGATCCCAACAGCCTTTGTGGCAGGGAAGACAAAGCCTCGCTCAGTGGGAGATGTCCTATACAGCATAATGTATGCTGGGAGGAATCCTGTTGTTTTATGGGACAGTTAGTGTGAAGTGCAAAGCAGGCTTGGGGCTGAAGCTGCATTATTCATGGGGGATCTTAAATATTTCAGTGTGAGGGCGAGGTGGAAAGCAGCATAACAATGATGCATTGTCCTCTTTCTCCCCCTAAAATGATTATTTGTGTTTAAGGGGAATAGCAAATAGCAAAAGGGGAATATTCCTTTGCTTTAAATATAATGTAATGCACTGACAAATCCCTGGGTAAGCCAGGATAACAGCGTGGCAAAACCCGCAGTCTCCTCCACTGGGGAGGGATTGCCCTGTCACCTCCTGCCTTCCAAGGAAATTTCAGTCCCGTCTTTCAAGGAGGAACAATTCAGCCCCTGGCATTTATTTTTGGAGACAGTTCATCAGTTCTGCTGTGTTGAAAGGGGAAGAATCCAAAGGTGGGTGTAGCAACACAGGAAGTTTCTCCTGCAGTGTTCCCCCTCCAAATCAGCGGACTTTCGTCTGTGCCGTTCTCCAAGAACTCTCCTCCTGCATGAGTTGCTCCCTGAGCTGCAAGGGCCGGTTTGCACAGGGGTGGCGGAAGGCTGCGTTATAACCCTGCTTGCAATATTTGGGGGCAGCAGAGTCAGGGCACCCCTGCAGGGCAGCGGCAGGGCAGCTGGCGAGAGGCATCTCACGCCGGCCTGCCTGCCTGGCCACTTTCAGCAGTGCAAAATCAGCAGCGAGAGAGGCTGGTCACCCTGTGCAGATGCACTGCTGCCATCAGCTGGCAAACGCGGACACAGGCAGCCACAGGCGAGACACACGCAGCTTCATGCACGGGCCAAACCGACTGGTCGCAGTTCGCGCTCTAAAGAGTGTTTCAGTCAAAAAGAGCAATGCAGTGGCTGGCACATTCAGACGTGGTGCAAGGCTGGATGGACATCTTTAAGCAGAACTCATGGTTAAATGCCAGCTCTTTATTATCTAACCACTATCCAATGCTGCTCATCTGAGCGACTGCCGAAGCACAAGGCTGGAGCAGCAGTGTGAGTCAGGCCTCTCTGGGGGCAGCGTCCCGGGCTGGGTGCTGCCGTGCTCAGCAGCACCGGGATTGCCAGAGCAGCTCCCTTGCACGCTGCTGAAGCAGTACTTAGGTTGCACCGCAGTTATACACCGTGTTTGATATGGAGACTCAACACAGCCCTGAGGAGCAAGCAGGCTCCGTCATCTTCATAAATTCAGGCATCTTCCATCTAGATTCTTGTAGGCCATTCACTTTCTAATTTCCAGTGCTCCCTGACGTGCCTCTCCTCTGCCCTTTCCCCTGTAATTAGCCATGGGGTCTCCGGGACCTCAAGGCCCGCAGGAGCTGGTGTTACTGAGCCGGTCCCTTGCAAAGGCTTGCCACAAAAAAATCACCTCTTGGTAGCATTTCCCTGACCTCCTGCTGGGTGAATTGCTGCCAGTCTCACAGCTCATTGCCTGCCCACACTTCACACTGAAAAGCCTCACGGCCTTCCCAAAATACGTCTGTCACGTGTTGGCTTGAATCATGAAAAAATGCATCGATGAAGAAGGTTGGTATTTAAAAGGGACATGAAAGCTGATTACAAGAATATTACAGACAGAAGATTAACATATCCCAAGCTAGATCTCAGTCATTTCTAGGTAGCACCACGCGATCGAGTCCTTCTGCACATCCCACCTGTCCCAGGGCCCAGCCTCGGCTCGGCCGCCTGCGGTGCCACCAGCTCCTGCACCCGTGCTCTGGGGAGGGTAGACTCGTGCGGCCACTTCCTGGGGCTGCCTCACGAGTGGGAACGTGCGCCTCCTACCCTGGGCTGTGCTGAGACCTTCAGCTCCCCATGGAGCAGTCCAGACTGCTCTTCTGCAGAGGAGGAGGAGAAAGGTCCTTTTTTTAGGTGTGCAGTCCCCTTGCAGGCAGGCTGGGCGTTGCTCTAAGGGCTTGGCTCTGTCCTCACACCTCTAGTCTGGTGTTGAGAGACTCACACAGAGCAAGGTTCAGCCAGACTTTAGATAACCAGTTATTCCAGATAACACAATTCTGGACAGAGCTATATCAGATTTCCAGACCTTTCTCACCTCTATTTCCCTTTCTGCAAAACACCTGACAGAGATATAGCTTGACAGTTGTCTCATTGTATGAGATAAAACAGAACCAGCTCCCCAGATCTGACACAACTGGAAGGGCAGTAAAATATCTGTTTCTGCTCTTTTCGGAAGCATCAGATAGAAACTCAAGTGACTTCTCCAATGGTGAGAAAGCCTGAGTTTTTCACTTCTCACATTTAATTTCTGTTTCTCTCCCATGTTCCTTCTCAGCTCAGATTCAAGTTTTGGATACAGCATTGCCAGAAAAGTTACGGTAATTCTTTGTAAATGCTTGTCGTGAGCTCAGCCTATCTGGGGCCTGGTGTAAGTGCTGTACCTCCTATGCAGAGTAGTTTGCATTCCACCATTTCTAAAATGAAGCTGCACCAATTTTCCTTTGGAATTTGCTCTCCGAATGTAGGGAGACATAGCGCATTAAATATTTAGGAAATAATAGCCCTTTCTAATTTGAGTCAGAGTCATTGAATAAGCAATAGCTCAAAAGATATTCTGGGGTTGCATGTACAAGACACAGAGCATTATGTCAACCTCTTTGATGGGAACCCCAATTTTCTGTTAATCCATCTGCATCTCACCTCTTTCAAGGGCTTTTATCCCTTAGGAGATTCCTCTGGTGCCACTGACTATTATCACATGGAACCAGGGGAGGGGAATAGCCTGTCTGCTTTTCTTAAAGAGGGATGATTAAGAAGCAACTATGTCAGGCTGGGAAAGAAGGTGGGGAAAGAGCGAAGAGCGTGACTCTGCCTGGGCTGCCACTATCATCCAGACAATCTAAGCCAAGGTAGTTTTGCTCCTGTTCTACTACAGCATGAAACCGGAGCCTCTCAAGGAGTGGTCAGTTCTAATACAGCCCACTGAGGGCTTTTCTTGACAACACAGTCTTTAAACCAGAATCTGTGAAAACCATGGAGAAATCTTGCTACAGATTTTTAGAAGGATCAAGGGGCAGGGCAGAAGAAAAAGGGGCAGTGAAGGTTCAATGCCAAAACATTATCACCTGGTGGTATCACAGCATGTAACAGCAAGAGGAACTAGAGCAGATTTTGGAGGAAGTGAGATGGTTGGTCTTCTGGTTCGGACCTCAGGCAGCATCACAGCTGGGGGACAGGCACGGTGCTCGGGAGCCCTTTTTGTACCCCACCAGCCCTTGGGCTGGCCTGCTGCAAAGGAGCTGCAAGGCTGGATTTCACATACAGGTACTGCAGCATCAAGGAGCTCTTGGGCATAGATAAATCTTTGCCACATCTCTTTCCCGTGGCTGCAGCAGGAGTAGATGATGGAATAGCATCTGTGGTTACCCATGTAGGCTAGAAGGGGCAAGATGGGCTAGCTTCAGAGATGCTTTGTGCCACTGAGTACCTCTAGCCGTTTTGATCAGCCAAGAGAATGTGGCCCATAACAAACACCGTCACTTCATGCCATAGCATGGCAATACCAGACTGAAGAGTGATTTTGGGAATTAGTGAGTACAGCGCTTCGCCAGAAGAGACGTTGCTGTCTCCAGGACAACTGTTGCACAGTCCCATGGGTCTTTTCCTGTAGCACTGATAGGACTACTTTCAAGACTTTGCTTTTGTTTAGATTACCTTATAAGTAACAGACACAGCCCATACTGCATTTCTGAAAAGTCAGAGGAAAACACAGATTGCATTCCAGGCTGGCACAACTTGGCACACAGAGCCAGCACAGGACGTGCTGCAAAAGCTGCAAATCATCTCCTCGGAAAAGTTGCAAACCTCTCATTTGGGAAATGCGGGGAAGAAGACATAGGCCCCTTATTTGTTCCTGATGTTCCTTCCTTCTTGAAGAAAATGTAGCAGGAAGACAGCAGTCCGGCAGACCCGTGCCCTCTGCGTCCTTGCAAAGCAGGTGCAGCTCAGCCGTGGGCCCTGCTGCCACCCAGCCGCTGCCAAGCTTGACCCAGAGGGTCACAGCTGCCCTGGCTCGGACCGGAGCCCCTGACCTAGAGGTGAACTGCCCTGTATCCCATATCCAGTATCCCACTGAGTTTATTTTCTAGTGTGGCAGATCAAAGACTGCTGTAAGGAGCAGATCTATCAAAGGCTCAGCACCCTAAGATAGATGCAGCTTGCTTTCATGTTTACTTTTAACAAGCATGCCCCTTCCTATTGTTCAGCAATTGCTTTCAAACGGATAATTATCAGATTTCCCTATTAATAGAAAAGATCAGCCAATCATAAATCTTAAAATGTGCTACTATCTGCACGCTGCCTGTATCACATCAAGGCAAAAACAATCTGTTGGGTAAACCTACTACAAAGTGAGCGTGTCTAGAATCAGAGGCTGGTTTTAATTTCAGCAAAAGAACCCCTCTGCTTCCCAGCAACGCCAAGAGCTCAGTTCTTCCCACTTTTTCTGTTTAAGTGCTGCAAAACTCCAGTGTTATCTTCACATATGTCACACGCTGCAGCAATTCAAATTGGAAGGTCCTATACATTTGAGACAATAAACATCAGTTCATTACTGCCTCTGCCAACCTAGTATTTACCCACTGAGAAAGTATGATTTCTTCCCATACATAGTGAACCTGGCTCTCTACCCATACCATTTTTTTAGTCAATACTATGCTTGCTTTAGTGGAGTTGTTCCTGAATTTCACCAGAATAACTGAAAAGGCCTTTTCTAGCTGCCTGGGCACAGGCATATGCTCCTGGATATTCTGGCCCTGGTGTGGTTGGGAGAGACCTGGAAAACTGTCATCCAATAGGAATTAATAGAGAGCAATTTTCATCCTCAGGTGTGTTTGGGTAAAGTGAAAATTTGCTTTATTTCCCCCTACGTAGTGACATATACAGACCTGAACATTGGCCCAAATAGCTGCGGGAGTCCCCATCTTTCAAGTCCTGGTTATCTTCCAGGACTCCCCAAAAAGCCTTGGAATCAACTGTCTTGAAGACCATTTTGAGTTTTACTATGGATTATGAGTGGCTTTGGGTAAATTGCTTAACCTCTTTCATTTCCCACTCCCCATGCTAACTGGGATGCCTACTCATCCAACTCAAGCCTACTTTGCTGGGAAGTTGCATGAACTACCTGGTGTTTGGGAAGCTCTTAAAGCCACTTAATCAGCATGCAAATATTAAAATGGAGTCTTTGTTTTTAGATGAGAACTACAATAATTCAGAGCTGACCACATTTTGTTTTGATTTTCCTATGACTATATAAATTCACCTAGGTAAGTGGCAGAGAAATATGATTCAACATATTCATACGACTGTTTCCAGAACAGTTGTTGCTTTTACCTGAGCGAGTTATTTGAAAATATTAAAGGCAAGAATATTTTGCCCAACTGCCTTAAGAAGGTTGTTTTAGTCCACATTCCTGTTTTCAATAAATCTCTCAGGACAAAATCATTCCCTGCAGCATATATATGGAAAGGACAAAAAGGCGTTAAATCCTGGGGGGGGGGGAGAGATAAATAGTTTACTTCTATTATCTTTACCATATGTTCTATTCAAACTGGATACACATAAACAGCATGTAATCTTTAAGCTCAGCTTCAAACTCTTTGAAGTGACCTGACCGTACTACTGATTTATTTCAAACTAACCTTTCTCTTTGAACCCTAGGTCAAGGTTAATTCTATAATAAAACATACCTTATACAGCTGGCTTTTCCAGTGTTGCTAGCAAGTAACGAACCCCTCAGTCATAAGCATTTGTTTTACTGAGCGTAGTATTGTATTTCTATTTTCCCTTCCCTATATTAATTTCCTTCACAGACCCTAGTTAAGGAGAAAAAAAAAAACAACTCTTTTCCGGTCCATGAGATCAATTTTAAACACACTGGAATTAAATGAAGACATTTAAGCCACATTTCTATGCTGAAATGCATCCACCGATACCAGAAACTATTTTTATTACTGTGTATGTTAAATAATCAGATCTGCAATTTCGTAAGAAGCTGTACAGCTACATTATTCAAACTCTTACACTGGCAATGACCCTTTCACAACCTTCTACAAAACCATTTTTGCACTGAATCACAGCAAACCACTTAGGATAGTTTTTATATCTAGAAAAATAAAATTGAAAAGGGGAAAAAAAAAAGAGTAATTCTCAAAAAAAATATATCTCCTTTGAAGCACTCCTAGCCAGTCTTGCCTGCCTGTAGATTTGCAAGAGAAAGCAGTTTGGGTAGAGGCGCAGAAGCGCCCGAGCTAGCTTGGCCATGGGGGATGCGGTAGGTGATGCTGAGGCACATGCCGTATTGTTCAAAGGTCTGCTGATCAGGTTTTTCGGAGGACTGGAAAGACGTATTGTGAATCTCAGTCTTCGCCCCATGCACACACTTGCAGCACTTAATTAAAAAGCAGCAATGCATAAGCTGAAACAGCTATTGTAATGTATTTCTTCTGACTCCAAAGCCTTGCCAACACCATGCCTGTCAGAGCTGTTGCGAGGGGGATCAGATGAGATCGGCTGGGTTTGCAGCTTCCAGTGCCACTCTTGCTGGAAGACCGTATCTGGTGTTGCTAACAACAGGGGAGAACTGTGCTTCTCCTCCAAAGCTGCCAGCTAACTGGCATTTTGGTGTAACTACAAGTGTAGGACTCCTTGTCTATTCAGCTCCCGCGTCCCACAATTTTAAAGGTAAACCCCTAGCTCTAGGAGAAAAGACAAACAATCTAAAAGGACACTGACCCTAACCATCACACTGATAACTTTAACAGAAAGGCAGTGGCCTCTCACTAATGCTGATCGTGACATACCCTCACACATTTTGCAGGCCTGAGTCTACAGTAGATTGGTGTCCTGCACCACCAGCACTCAGAGGAGCATCTCTCTTAAAACTGGCACCAAAAACTTTCAGTCCTTCAGTCTCTGATTTAGCGGCTGCTTTGTAAATATGGGTTTTAGTTCAGCGTTAGATGAATTTGACCAGACAGCACTGTGGGTCAGCTCCAACACAGCAAACTTGTTATCTCATCAATATCTGTCACTGCCTAACTCAGCTGAACCAACATCCATTTGAGATCCCAGAGGTACACACTAGTTTGGGATCAATGTGCTCAGCATCGTCATTAACTATTATGATGCCAGTCATGTTTTAGATCTATTTTGGGTCAGCTTCTTCATGCCAGGACAAGTCAGCAAAGCATCTTGGCTTTGAGAGATGCTCTTACAATAATATAAAACAGCAGTGGCATGGTGAGCGTAGCATTTCCAGAATGCGTGGCTCCAAGGAAAACCCTTTCCATCTAGCTCTTCCCATCGGCATTTCACCAGATGGGCCTTCTCTTCTAGCTTCTCCATAGGGACTGCTGCCCTTCTCCACTCCTTAATCACCTGCCAGGCTCCCCAGCTGGAAGTGCCATGTGGCCTGCCCAGTGCATAACCGTCTACCCCAAAATCACAGCCCTAGGGATGCTGTAAGATAACAGATAAAGCATGCAATCACATAAGATGTCCTGAACAGGAGACCAAGATAGCTTTTGCTATACAAAATGGTTCTGATCTTCCCAGGGGTATGAGGACCTGCACTTTCTCGCTCTTCTGTAGGTAAGTGTGGGAAACAAATGTGCTCACTGTTGAGATGTGTGGAGAGTTTGTGAGTCTCAGACGGCTCCCATACACACCAACTGGCCGCACCCACAAGAGAGGCACTCCTTGATACACATTGTACGACTTACTACGCCCCCCCTTGCCACTTACTTGGTATCCCCATCACTCATTATGCCCCCGGGACACTTACTACAAACACCTCACATACCACACTGCCCACCGCCTATCATGCCCCCTACTTTTCACGCTCCTCCCCGTCACTGAATATCCTCCTGCCACTTATTAAAACCTATCCTAAAACCTACCTATTGATAGGTATGGAACTTGACAGGCATCAGTGCCTCTCCATAATGAGAGCTCTCCATGCCGGTAGGTGCCGATGCCTCACCGACAGCAAAATCGCTCCGAGCCCCAGATCTAGAGATGCCAGCCGAGAGCGAGAGCAGTCGATACCTATCCGGAATGATCCACAGCTCTAGATGTCGTTCCCTGCCAATATGCACGCATACCGAGACGCAGCCAGGCCTCCTGAGATTGACAACGGTCAATGCTGTTAAGCTCCAGCACATACCGAGGGCAAAAGCCGTCCAAGAACGAGAACTCTAGATGGCCGTCAACATCGAGAAATACAGACGCCTATTAGCACGGAGTGTTAGCCATGGTTATGCAGGACTGCCAATACCTACGGATATCCAGCCCTTCCGATACCTAAGGAAATGGATTGGGCTTCAATCCTCCTCTAGCACGAGAGGAATTGATGTCTGTCAACAGGGATTGATGTCTATAGATGTCGTTGCCTCATCACATGTTTGGAAAATCATACTCGTGAAGGCCCCTCCAAACTGAGCACGGTCAACGTCGATAGTCTCAGGTGCCTCCCATGAGCAAAACCGCTCCAAGAGCAAAAGCTATACATGCCAGGTGAGATCGAGAGGAATCAATGCCTATTCATAGGGACTGATACAGATTCCACTCATTACCAATTATCAGGCTCCTGTGCCACTTCTTATGCTTCTCAGCTACCTATTACACCCCCCCCCCCACTGCCACCCATTACCCAGCTCTCCACTGCTTATTCCCCCCCCTGCCAGTTACGACAACCTATCGATATTGATCCCCATCCATAGGTATGGCTCTCAGGGGAGGCACCATCCTCCCCCAGGCCCGCTCTCCTCCCCAGACCAAGGCGCCATCTTCCCCCCAAGACCCTCTCCCGCTCTCCTCCTCGGGCCAAGGCACCATCTTCCTCCAGGCCCCTCTCCTAGGTCCCTGCTGAGGCCAAGGTGCCATCTTCCCCCCAAGACCCTCTCCCGCTCTCCTCCTCAGGGCAAGGCGCCATCTTCCTCCAGGCCCCTCTCCCACTCTCTTCCTCGGGCCAAGGCGCCATCTTCCCCCCAAGACCCTCTCCCACTCTCTTCCTCGGGCCAAGGCGCCATCTTCCTCCCAAGACCCTCTCCCACTCTCTTCCTCGGGCCAAGGCGCCATCTTCCTCCAGGCCCCTCTCCTAGGGCCCTGCTGAGGGGAAGGCGCCATCTTCTCCCGCCTCCCCTCTCCTCCCCGCCTCCGGGCAAGGAAGAGGTAGGACGTTCCCGCCCCACGGGGCCGCCTGCGCAGGGCGGGAGAGCCCCGCGGCGGCCGGACGGGCTGAGGCGGCGGAGCGGGGCGGCGCCGGCGGCGAGGCGGAAGGAGAGACGCCGCCCGGACGGGGCGGGCCGGGCCGGGCCGGGAGCCGCTCGCTGCCGGCGCTCGGCAGCACCCTCCTCCGCCCCCGCGCGGCGGGCATGCCGCCTCCCTGCGGCGCCGAGGCGGCCGCCCGCGTCCGGGAGGCGGCGGGGAGGGACCCCTTGGCCGCCGACCTGCGCTGCAGCCTCTTCGCCGCCGCGCTGCAGAGCTACAAGCGCGACTCGGCGCTGAGGCCCTTCCCGGGCCGCTACGTGGGCGGCGACAGCAAGGACTTCGAGGCGCTGGTGAGTGTGTCCGAGCCCGCCGGAGCGGAACGGGGTGGGGGCGGGACCCAAAACCTTAAACACTTACTTCATTTTATGAAAAGCCAAAAACAACAACCGGGGGGGGGGGGGAACTCAGCAACAACCTTGTGAAGCTGCTCGGGAAACGCGCGAGTTCGGGGCGAACACGCGTGGGGACCTGATGGGGGTGAGGGTGGCCGCCCGTGGGGCGGGGGGCCCTGCCCGCCCCGCAGCAGGCTGCTCCTGCGTCGGAGCAGCCCCGGGTCCAGAGCATTGAGCTGGAACCCCGAGTTTACCTCGCAGACACTGGTGATAAAACACTCGTATTTGTAATTGCCCCGGCGCTTTGTTTTGAGAGCGAGTGACAAACCCCCCCCCCCCCCCCCCCCAACCAAAGTCAGTGCAAACATTTGCATCTCAGAACAGAAAACCGGATTTCTGCTGGGGTGAAACGCGGCGTTGCTCTCACTAGAGGTCCCTGTTTACTCACCGTGAAAAGAAGGAAATCTGTGCTGAACGCCTTTCTCGTTAGCTTGCAGACACAAACGCTTTACCAAGCCTCAAAGACCTTCTAGAATCTGTGCCAAACACAGAGAAAAGGACCTGGGATTTGTTTAGTTGGATTTTGTCGTCCAAGATCCTGATGATACAAAGTACGAAGAAACAGGAGGTGAGTTTTAAATCCCGAAAGTCTTGATTAGAATTTACCTTTTAAGGCAACCTTGCATTTCAGAGGCTGCCAGAAGTGAGTTGGTTATTCTCAGAGTCTGAAGTTCAACGTGAATACATGCTTTTTCTGTGCACTGAGATTTTTTTTTTTAAATGTATACTTTTCCAGCAAGCTGGTTAGCAGAAATAGTTATCACTGTCAGTAGCTGATGACTGGCAATAATTGTAATTGGTTACTCACATTAACGTGGCATGTACGCACTTGTACTAGACCAAGGAGTCCAACTTCAGGTGTCCTGGAGCTAGGTCCTGCTTCTTCCTCAGATAAAATTGCACTTAAGCTGCCAGCCTGCTGCTTGGGAGACCAGTAGTCATTTCTTTGCTTTTTACAGCCTTCCTCTGCTACTTTGGAGAAATTTGTTTTACTTTGTTATACATTTGATAACAAATGCATACTGCCCCACAAAAAGGGAGAGGGCAGGTTGTGAGCCACTGATGTACTTCTGTAAAAGGGATCAAAATAGTAGTGGAGATAAGTAGCAAGATGAAAATACCTCTTATTTTCTCGTGTTTTCCTCTTCCAAGATCAGGTAATGATGTATCATCTTAGTAGCCAAACACGCATGGTAAGATTGTGATACCCTCCTTACATCACCAGTTAATTTCTAGTCATGCTCTAACCTTTTTTTTTTCTTGGGAGAAGAATGGTGAGTTAGCTTTGAAAGAGAGGCAGTTTGCCAAAGCAGAGGATGGTAAGAAGCTGGCAGAATTCTCACAGTACACATTCCTTCTGAATTGTGGGAACGTTGCATTGTAACGCAGAGGGCATTAACAGAATATGTGAAACAATTTGGAAACCTAAGGGACAGTAAGGAGGATTTCCAGTGCATAATCTAACTCCATAAACCAACACGAGTATTCCTTCCTGTTTGTAAGTATGAGAAGATCCAAGAGCTCACTGGGATGTCTGGTGCTGCTGTTCCTGCTCCGGACTTCCTGTTTGAGGTAATGTATTGCGAGCAAATGAATACCAAGTTTGCCGAGACCAGGGGAGAACGGGACCTCATCTACGCGTTCCACGGCAGCCGCCTCGAGAACTTCCATTCCATCCTGCACAACGGCCTGCAGTGCCACTTGAACAGGGTGAGGCTTTCGGTGTCACTTGTTGCTCCCTGGCAGCCAATGACACTTTTAAAAAACAGACCACAAATTCATCAAGATTGTGAAATTTTCTTATACTGCTCTTCACTTCAGTGGAGACTTTTGTGTACGATTGCGTTGGATTTTCTAGTGCAGGCTGGGGTTAAAAACTAGAAGGGGCATGAATCCCTGCCCTGTTCTCCAGGGAGACTAATTATGGCTATCCTTTAGTTCTTTGTAAGGAAGTGTGATACCTCTGAAAATGCTGGCCTGTTTGACAGCCTTCAGCTGGGAATTTCCTATGCATGGAGGAAGGTGGTGTAGAATCTCTCTCTCTCAGCATAGAGATTCTCTCTTTCGGCCAGGCCTCCAGCTTAGGTGGGCTACATTTTGGGTGCTACTTGCAAACAAAGCTTTCTCTAAATGGCTGGGCTAAGGGAGATGTCTTGTAGGGGAAGAAGGGATTTGCAACCGTTCCGATTTCAACAGAAACGTAGCTGGGACTCACTCCTAGCTCTGTGTTGTCTGTAAAGCAGCTCTGACAACAGCTGTGTATCCTTCCAGTCAGCCTGCAACACGCTCAGAACAGTAACACTGTTTTCCACTACCTGGTTTCTTTACCATTATCAGACCTTCAAACTCGTTAGCATAAATGTTGTGGATTTTTCACCCACGTATCAGCAGGCTGTGGAAAGGAAACAGCCCCGCCTCCCAGAAGGGCATAGTTGGCACTAATTATGAACTTTGTTTCCTCGCATTCTTTATGAGTAATGGCCTATCAGCTACAATGGGTTTACGGGGTTAACGATTTTAGCCAGCATGGCAAAACTTGTGATTCAAAGTTAGCAAAGCAATTACAATGAAAGGTGTTCGCACTTGAAAAGTGCTTCCATCCTATCTTGTAAGGCAGGGTTCTAGATGGGAGTAAAGCCTTGCCTCTAGGCGGAAGTTCAATTACCTGAACCATCAGTGAAGTGCCCCTAACAGTTTTTCAGTCATGTTGATATAAAATACTTACACTGGCAAACTTATCCCAAATATGGGAAAGCATGAATCCACCCATGCCAAGGGCCATGCCAAACAGGCCTTAATTTAAGGGATGGGAGCGGGCAGCCACCTCACCCCAAGGAAGTCGTCTCAGGACGACAGCAGTGAGCGCACCCAGCCCGACAAGAGTAAGAAAAGCCTTTCTTAGTTTACTTTCAGAAACAGAACAGCCAGTCTGAAAATAAAGAACACTTGTATGCTGTTTATGGTGTGCACTACGGACTGTTAGGATGCATTTCTGCTCTATTTCAGACATCCCTGTTCGGTGAAGGTACTTATCTTACCAGTGATCTGAGTCTGGCTCTCCTCTATAGCCCTCATGGGCTTGGGTGGCAGCGGAGTGTTTTGGGCTCTATCCTTAGCTGCGTAGCTGTCTGTGAGATCATTGACCACCCAGATGTAAAGTGCCAGGTGAAAAAGAAAGGTGAGCATATTGCAATAATAATCATCGTCATTACATACAGTTCATCTTTTGTTAGTACTTCCCATGTTTCAGCCTTGTGCATGTATGCTGTCATACAAACAGTGCAGTATATGATGTGTATTCCCTTCAGCAGAAACTGGCTGGGAACACCTTTTCTGATTGACCCCTCACAAACGTACAATAGCCTTCTTGACCATGAAGCTTTTCCCAAGATAATTTCCAACCTTTAAATTGACTATTTTGGTCACTTCATTTGTTTTTACTAGTTTCAGTAATAGGATACAGCCTATTCCATAATGCCTGGTCACGTCATCTGTGAGTGTGAGACCGTTTATGCACATCACAAGTGCATAAAAATGAATTACGTTAGATAGGAAACCTCTACTCTGATTGTCCATCTGCTTTGACTGCTTCCTGCTTGGAACGCTCAGTCCTCCAAAGTTGTTTCTCTTCCCTTGTTAATATTAGCAGCTGCTCAAGCACTCTGTGAGATCTGCCTCCTTTTTACCCTCTCCCAAAGCACAATACCATCCATACCAAGGGATAGCTAGGAGCGGTATAGCCTTAAGCAAACTTTCCAGCCCATTGTTGGATGGAAGGGAGTCTGGGAAACGCCAAGACGAGATCTTTGGTTATCTCGTTCCCACTGTTGTGGGTGAATGGGGTTTTTTGTTTTGTTTTTGACACTCAGAGTCGGGCATCTCATTTTGCTTTCCTCTTCCCCAAAAGAACTCTTCTCTTCCTATGCAGATTCAGAAGAAATAGACAGGAAAAGAGCAAGAGTGAAAAACAGCGAAGGGGGTGATGTACCACAGAAATACTTCGTTGTCACAAACAACCAGCTTTTACGAGTTAAATACTTGCTAGTATATTCACAGAAACAGCATAGGAGGTAAGAGTTCAGCTGTCTAGAGTGATGAGCATGCTATAACAGGCAGATAAACACATCCTGTTTGTGCAAAACAACAGACAACAAGCAAGAAAAAAGATGCTTCACTGCCAGAATTTGGGTTTAGATTACACGGTCATGCTGCCTCTATAGCCATCTCTGCAGTCATCCTTTCCCTTCCTGGTAATTTACGACTCTCAGTTTCAGCTAAACTGGATTTTTCAGCAAACCTGTGAGAACTTAGAAAGAATCTCTGAGACCTGAAATAGTCTGCCCATGGCAGGAAACAAGAGAGAGACCCAGATGAGTGTCCCTCATCAGAGGAGTTTTAACTCAGCCTTACCTGTTGTAAGGAGGCAGCATTCACCCAGCTAATCAGCCTGTGGGTACAGGCCAGCAAATTACAGACCCAGCACAGCTCCAAACCAGTCCCGGAGGAAGTGGGGTTGGGCATGGTGACTCGGGGTTAATAAGATACCAGTCATGGGGAAAAGAGGCACTGTTCGTTGCACTGCTTGTGGAACGACTTTCCGCTTTTATTGCATTAGCATACTCGGTCATTTAAAATAGCAAAACCTAAGATGATCTCTTTTGTCAAGATATTTGTACAGCTCTCACAGAATTCGTGCACTTTTCCCTTTTCAGGCTCCCTAGTCAATCTTCCTGGTTTTCCACCCACCGTTTTGCTGTAATGATGATGCTCTACCTACTGCTGCTAATGGTGATAGGGGCCAGCAATTCGCCAGCCTTCCTGTACTACTGGCACAGAATGTTTGACTCGGAAGGATGAATTGCCTGGGATGATGAACTGTTATTTTCACCATGTGCCTTAATAATAGCAAATCTATGATGTACTGCATCTGTCTAAGAGCTCTGGAAATGAAGGTGCCTGGAGTTTTCCATTTCTGTCTCTGCTAAACTATCCTCATGGCAACTTTCCATTTATTCTTATTTCTGTGTTCCTGTGATTTATGAGGATGCCCGGTACAGCTGAAAAGGGTCACAGTGGTGCAGCTTAGCGTGAACCAATTGTTAAGGGTCCATGACTAGAGAAGTTATTTAAAATTAATGAAGGCTTAGTGCGACCATTTTCTGTCAGACTGAGGTAGTAATATTTGCATGCAGTTGGAAAGGAAGACTTTTCTGTATTTCAGAGAGGGTTACTTGTAGCAGATCTTAACCAGTTTGTTTTCAGAAACTGTATTCAGTGATGTTTCTCATGTACTGATGCAGATGGTCACTTTTAAACCTAACTTTGTTTTTGGCCAGGAATTTTTATATTTGAGCATGAAGAGAAAACAGCATGAAATAGCAACCAAAATGGGAGAAATTACTAAAAAAAAAATTTAAAGTTTTTTTAAATTTATTTTTTGTTTTGTTTTTGCATTAAATCCATGGGGTTTGCCTTGTTCCTTATATATAGATCAGGCTGAAATAACAGTTCGGCATCAATAGTAAATAAGGATTTCCCTGTTAAACTGCCTTCCACTTGTGTCTTCTGTGCCAACGAGGGGGAGGGCGAACGTTTCCACTTAAACTGACACCTGGCAGGCTTTTTAGGGTTGGCTCTGCTTGGTTTTTGGGATCTAGTTCAACATTTGTACCCGTATTGAATCGTTTTCTCCCTCTTTACAAACAAATAGACTAACTAGCAGTAACATACCAACTATTTCCTGAGGCAGGTTTCTAAGAAATGGAATAAAACGGCAGTAGATGCAGTTTGTATCCATGAACGTTCTTAGTATGATTAGCTTTGTGTAGACTTCACCTAGTGTTGGAGGTATGACAACTTGTGCACAATACTGCATGTTTGTAAGGCAGATTGTCCACGTTAAGTTTTCAGAAAGAGGTGGAGCTTTTCGTGGTCAGAATTACAGCAGTTACACTCTTTGTGGAGTGCTTTGGCTTAATGCTGGTGTGTAAAGCCTCAGTACATCTCAGAATCATCTTTTCTAATCTTGAAGTAGGGAATTCTGACCGTATTTCAGGGGTTTGCTTGAAAATAAGTGAACAGGGCATGTGTGAGTTCATTGTAGAACATTAAGAAGGAAACATCCTCCCCCTTCTGTCCAAGTCTTTTGTATTTGCTGTTGTTACAAAACAACTTCGGCTAACTGAAACTGAAAAAGGAACAAAGAACTGTCCGCTGATTAGTGCCTTTGGGCATGGGACAAACACAATGAATGACCCAGAGATTCTAGGCACAGAAGAGCTAGATACCTGCCACTGTTCAAGCTTACACTCTGGCTTTCAGTAGTGGACTTGATACATGCAGGTTTTCATTGCACAGTGAACCCTTTAAAAAAAAAAAAAAAATCTCATCCCATGTTCCCAGCAGATGAGTATATGATTGCAACCTTACTCATTAAATATTTCAAAGAAAATCTCTTCTTTCTCTAATGTTGTTCTGTTACCTAGTTGCTGGAAATGATGACCTGGTAATCAGGTTTTCTAACTCAAGCCTAAGAAAAAATTCATTTACAATAACCCCTCTTGTTGGTGGATGCAGCTAGAAGCATTTATTCCAGTTAATTTTGCTGCCAAAACAAACTTACTTATTCACTGTACAGCTTGCAAAACAAGAACATTAGAATCCAATTCCCCCTTGCCTTTTACAGTCCGTTAATAGTGCTCACTGTTACAGCACACTGCATTTCCTGAGCCCAAGAAATGTGTGCACTAATTATAGTGTTGATTTGAAATTAAAATATACATAAACATTGCATGACAGCTTTAAATACTTTATGGTAGTTTACTTCTTGATATTCCAGTGCGGGGACTTGGGGTTTGAAGCCTGCATGGAGGTCTGGAAAGTATTTGCGCGTTTCTGGTCCTCACTGCTCATTATTGGTGTGCCACATATACATACACACCAGTTTAGGATGGCTAATGTGCCGGACAGAAAACCCAGAAGCATTTAATCCTTTCTACAGGGGACTGCATTGTTAAAAGCCTTGGTGTATGTCTGCAAATGAAGCATCTTTTGGAACAGATGGGATACTTGGAGCCCTTTGGAAAAGGAGGTTAGGCGGCAATTGTTCAACGGGCGGTTGTTTCCCTGCAGGGAAAGGCACAAGCTTGGGCATCAGCAAGACAGACAAAAGGAACAGATGGGGAGAAACGTAGCAGGTTTTTGAGGCCCTGTTTTTTTAGGGTTTCTTTGCATGGGAAAGTTCCTGTAGAATAAGCAAAGGAATTAATACATGGTGGCCATTCAATGCTAACTCCCGAGATCTGTGTGGGGTTTTGTTCAGCTATAAACTATTTAGTTTAACTCACAAAGTGTGGAATAGTAACATCTATGCAGGGAGCTAATCCCCAACGGATCTACGATAGTTGCTGTAGGCTATTTCCTCAAAGAGAGGAGTATTCTGGGGGTACTCAAGACAGGACTTGTGTAGTCCAGCACTGCAGCTAAATCACGAGATACCAAAGGAAGAGTCATTTGAAAAAGCCACTGTCACGTTTTGACTAGACCCACAAGAAAGAGGGGGTTGCAGGTGGGCACCCAGAGTCTAATGTCCCCACATACATGTCTCGGGAGCCTCTTGGAGGGCTCTTAGTCCTCTCCCTCCTGCTCCTAGTATTGCAGGGAAGCTGGGCACCAGCTCCACACCCGCAGAGCCGGGGTCACGCCGTCCTCCAAGATAATGGGAAAATAAATGCATTTAAGGTACTCAGATGCTACCAAAATGGACCAGCAAAATACTTCATATACTAGTGCTGTGCTTGTTTTCAGTGCTCCCTGTTGCTTTCAGCATGTTTCCCAACGTGGCGAGAGGCAGTCAGCTGAATGAATTTGAGTGTTGTGCTGAGTAATAACATTATGAATTAACCTAAGGTTCATATTATCCTCTTAAGCCACTTGTGTGGCTCTTTGAGCATGTGTGGTACTATAAAAAAAGCTAACGGAAAATAAATCAGAATTTCTTCCTGAACAAAGGATTAGTGTGTCTGGAGCAGGCAGCCCAGAATTAGGTCAGGAAACTCTCAAATACAGAGCTACCTGTGCTTATTATTGTGTTCATCGCATTGCTGTCGTGGATACTAAGAATCTGGTACCAAATCAGACAAGCCTGATCGGGCTACAAACGCGGCAAGGGCAAGAACGGCAGCTGCTGTTTCATGGTGGGGGAATGGAGGCCTTTTGGGGAAGTGGAAGATTTCTCCTGCGATAAGGGGAAATAAATAATATTATTAAGTGAAAAGGTCTTAAAAGCCACCTGAGGTGGAGGGAGGTGTTGCTGGAGATCGATGGTGTGAGGCAGCGTGGAGGAGGAGGGAACTGCTATGGATAAAGGAGAGCCACCTCCCGGATGAGGAAGACCAAGGAACCAGGTTTCACGTTCACAATGTGCAGCGCAGAAATCTTTTACTCTCTAAAGTATGAGCTGGTTTAAGAAATGCAGAATCAGAAACACAGGCACGGCCTCACGTCTGGAAAGGCAGACCCAGGCAGCACAACCTTAAAATTCAACCTAGACCTGGCCTTCGTTCCACCTCTAGCAGAAGCAGGTTAGCTGAGCTGCTCCGCAGTGACCCAGCAAAGGGCTGCCCCAGCTCCTCCTGGGCAGCTCTCCCGCTCCAGCTCTGCTCCCCGCTCCCTCGCGCGTTTGGCACTCTGCAGGTGGCACGCTGGCACGCACTGCTTGGCAACGTGCTTTTTTGGTGACATTTTCTTTCTATTGTGAAAGCTGTCACTTTGGGCGCCTTGCCCGTGCTCCGAGTTTCCTGAAATGTCAGCCTTGAGCACCGCCGAAGGACAGGAAGGTGACAACATGAGCGTCCACAGCTAGAAGATAAAACTCGAAACGCGGAAAAAGCTGAGGGGCAGAAGGGGCAGCACGACCCAGGGCCTGGGATCCGGAGCGTGGCCCAAACACATTCCCCTCTTCCCAGTGCTTCAGGGGCAGCTCTTCCCAGGTCACAGGCACACTCCGCTCCCCATTTCATGTTATCCCACCTGAGTCACAAACTCTACAGTTTTCAGTGCACAACTTGTCCAAAACCCAACCCTCAGAGGCAGGAAAGCCCCAAACTTCCATGCTTGGGTAACAACCATTTCAGCCAGCACACGGTCTCTCCGAGCACCCTTCCACCCCTTGCTCCTCAAGGGACAAGTCCTCTATAGCATCCTGAAAAATGATTTTCCTACTGAGCTAGTTTGCCTAATGCAAAAACTGCTTCTGCCCTCTCAAGATACCTGTGGGTTGTAAAGGCTGCGAGTCCTTCCCACAAGGGAAGGAATGTTTCTGACTGCGTGGAGAAGGTCTCAGAGCTCTCTTGCAGCTGTACAAGAGGAGACAAGTGGCCTTAAGTGCGTGGACAACACTGGGCCATTCTCTCCCGTGCAGTAGGAAGTTGATGAAGAATGTCTTCAGAAGATTACAGACACTTTCCTGGCTATTTGAGGCCCATCACAAAACAAGCACATCTTAAGGATCTGTCTCCCCTTAGGTATCTTCAGCCATTTAAGCCATGACACCACATGAGAGCCTGGTGAATAAATTATCTTCCCCCACCACAAGTCACTCCCATTGCCTCTGAAGAAATGCCTGTTTGCACGGGTCGGGTCGAGCTGAGACAGCACGGAAGCAGCAAGCTCCGCTCCCTGTTAGCGTTGCATAATTAACCTTCAACAGAGCGAGCCCGGGAAAGCAAAGCGACGATTACGCGTCTCAGTGGAGTTTGGAAGCTTTCTAAAGGGCTCGCGTTAATCCCCAGCAGCCAGACAGGGCCCCTGCCGCTCCGACTGAAATTTTTCCTTGTGCAGCACATTTAACATAAACGATGGCTTAGCATGGGGAACAGCAAGTGTCCAACACTCTTCTCCAGTCCAGCATCAGCCCACCTGCAAACACCACTTGCCACCTCTCTGGTTTAAGCAGGTCTTTGTGGCTGGGAAAGATGAGCAGGAGGAGGCACTGATGCAAAGGCAAAGTCTGCACACCAGCATCCCAGCAAAGCGTGGGTGCAGCAAGGACCGAGCTCCCAGGATGGCAGCGCATTCCTCCTGCAAAGCACCTTTCTCCTGCCACCAAGGGAGGGAGGCTGGACGCAGGCTTGGACAAGGCACCTAGGTTTCACGTGGCTGATGTTCAGCAAAGCCCTACCCCTCTGTGCAGCAATGCCCTTGGCCGCAAAAAGGCTAGTGGGTCAGGCATGGTCCTTCTCGACCTGTGAGGATCCACACCCTCCGGCACACAGAGTCAAGCAAGTGCCCAAAGGATGTTTAATGATTTGGTGTTGGCCCATCCATAGAAACCTTCCAGCTTCCCTACGCACTCATCCAGAGCAAGTCAGAAATTTTTTTTAAAATAGAATCTTTCATTGTTATAAAGTCCAGATGCTCATTAAGAGTCTCAGTTGTCACAAAAATACCCAGAGAACTGCCTCCTGCTAAGTGCTGAGGTCAAAGAGCTCCTGAATGGCCCCAAGATTTCACTACCTTCTAAACAAAACAAAAAATAACAATAATAATAAGAAAATCCACCAAACTCAAAACTAAATTTAGCTTCAAAAGCTAAGATATATTTAACAACAATCAGCACACAAAAAGAACAAACAAATAATCATCTGTTTCTCATTGCTTAGAAGGCAACAACAGTCAAATAAACCCAGCTTTTCAACCAGCCTCAACCTTAACAGCCATTCAGAAGCAGCTTTCCTCCAAGAACACACAAACTGGTGAAAAGAAAAATGTCCACTTTACTCACCACTCAGCTGATCCACCACAGCTCCTTCCCTCACCCCAATCCTGTGCAGGGCTCCAGTCTCTGCCCCAAGCTCCCCTCCAGCAGCATGCCTTCCCTGCACTGTGCAGCCAGCAGCAGCTCCCAGGCTCAAGGCCAGCAGCACCCACCTGGCACCCATTACTGCTGATTTGACCCCTCCACCCAGCAGGTGTTTCCCATCATGTTACTCGCTGGGAGACTCCCTGGCCTGCAAAATGGTTGCAGGTATCCTGCTTCAGGCAGAAGTGAGCTGGGGTGGGGGTGGCTGAGGTCACAGTGGCTCTTCCTGGTGTCAGGTCAAGTAGCTAGGACTAAGCAAGCATGTATAGATGGGAGAGGGCAAAACACAGAAGAGAAAATGTGATTTCTGTTCTTTCAGCCCCTGCTGGAGTCAGCCCTGTGCATAGTCTGAGACCTGCCAAGCTCATGTTGCGGGGAGGGGCCCGGGACAGAGGCAGTCGAGGGGGACAGATCAGCATTGTGGTCTTATTCTCGCCCTCCTCGTACCGCAAATGCTCTTGCTTGGTTTATCTGTGCGTACCAGAGAGCTGCTAGGTAAGGACGTGTCCATCTAACCCCCTGCATGCCAGAATAAGGCGGCTGGAACTATTTCCCCTTCTGGCAGCCTCCAAAAGGGAGGAGGAATCCCATCCCACCCCACCTCATGACACCCCACGGCAGTTCTTCATACCTTCTCTTGCCCGAGCCTCTCCACCCCACTAGCATCACCTCCCTGCCCACTGCCGAGTCAGCCTGGTGGGAGAAGTGGGGCAGAAAATGACCTTCACCTCTGATTTTGAGGCTGTGGAGAGGAGAAGGGTGGGATGAAGAAGACCTCACCTGTGTGGAGCAAAGGTTGCAGCTGAAGAACACGGCTCAATGCCCACCCCCACTGTCCCCTGCTGGGGTGGAAAATCAGACACCGCCCGATGATTCGGACCCAGAAACACTGCTCTGAGGGTCCAAGGACAGCAACCCAATAAACGCTGGTCCACAAACAACCCGAGGACAATTTATTTCTGCTGAGCAGGTTTCCAAAAGTACAAAACAAGCACCCTGCATTAGTCACTCCCCAAGGTTTAAAATGTTCTTGGAGCTTCACAGAAGGCTGTGGGAGAACCAGATGGGCACGGAGCCAGAAGAGCAGAAATTTCGAGAGAAACTTTACTACAACGGGTGGGGAAAATGGAATCAAAGCCTGCAGTTACCATTTTTGCAATGTCTCAGGGTCCACTTCCACAGAGCGCTATGCATCTGCACAACTGTGCACTTGGGAACAGGCCCAAGGGTCACGTGCAAACCGAACACCCCGGGAAACCTGGCCCGTGCTCCATACGGCTGAGAAGCCAGTGTGTCTTCTCCCATGGGTTGATTCTGGAAGCATGGCAGGTGCTCGATCCCAGAGTCAGTGCTAGGGGACATCTGGCCTGGAACAGCACGCATAGGTGATGAAAAGGCCAGTTTCCTAGTTGTTACAGGGCTCCAGAATGTGGAAGAATAACCGTAATTACCCCCAAAATCAAAATTTTTCACCCTGAGTCCAGGTCACAGAAATGTTCCCTGTTACAGTTTTTGTCAAGAGACTCATACTGACCAAAGTCAGGTGGAAAAATCTCCTTGTGACAGTCTCCAAAATGAGGCTTTGGGATGAAGCAGCCCCTGAAGCTGGGTCTCTGGTTTCCTTTGAGGTACGTCTCTTCAGCACACCGTGTGCACAGTCGTCCCGTTGGAACCCCCTGACGCCACCCCACCGTTTACAGCATCATCTTTGTTGTTCTTCTCTGAGCCTGAGACAGGTTTGGGTCTCTCTTGCCTGGTAATCGCTGTTTCAATGCCTCTGAGACACAGCTGCATGTCCTCCCGAAAGGAGGGGGTGTACAGTCCATAAATGACAGGGTCGGTGCATGTGTGCAGCAAGCCAAAGAGGAAGAAGCTGTGGTTGATATAGTCAGGCATCCTTTGGATCATGTCTGGCTGGAACCAATACCACAAGCCCAAGAGGTAATACGGGGTCCAGCAGATGATGAAGGTAGCAACAATCACTATGGTCATCTTGAGTGTCTTCATGCGTGCCTTGGAGATGTGGTCGTTTTTGCTTCTTATCAGACCTGCCAGGGAAGAGTCAAAAGGATAACCGTAGATAGGAGAAAACCAGGAAAACAAAAACATCCATGACTGCCAAAGCCACTCTTTCTGCCAAAGAGGGGAAGATTATCGTATGGTCTGGCCCAATGCTCACAGAAAGCAGAGGGCAGTGAGGAAGGGGGTCAAGAAGACTGGGTCGAGGCCCCCAGCTGGGTTACCATAGGGTGCTGGCGGGCTGCTCTGTGCCAGGGTTTATCTCCTCTACAGTGACTTAGTGCAATTCGCGGGCCCAGATCATGACGAAACACAGTTGTCAGAGTGGCTACCCTTCAAGTGAGTGGTTGCTTATAAAGCCAGGTTGAGGTCTTTCTCTACATAGCCAAAGGCGCGAAGCTGAGAAGTCACCAGACTGTTCCCATCCTTGGCCTTCAAACAGTTCCTATGTACCTTTCCTGCAGACCTTGGATGGCGCAAGGAGAACCTGGAGGTCCTGGCACAGGCGGGCAAAAAAACAGAGAGAATCCATGGCCTTTGCCACCCCTGGCCATGATATGTAATTTCTTGCACAAGACTTTCTCTAAAACACTTCCCCCCGTGAAACTCTTTGTTGTTTTCCATCAGAGGTGACTTTGCATTTCCATTAACATTGCCTGGCCTTGGAGAAGTGAGAAGATCTGGAGAACTCTACAACAAAATACCCCTTTGGGATGGACCCAGCACCGCTCAATGATAGAGCAGGATTGATCAGATGGAGTTGTGCTGAATATTCAATGGCTGTGGCCTGCTTACCTTTGTTGATCTTCAGCTGCTTACTGATTTCCCATATGATTCGGATGTAGCAAATAATCATGACGCTCAGCGGGGTGATGTAGAGGGTGGTGAAGGTGAACATGTTGTAGACAGTTTCTTCCCAGTGCTCTTGGAAACTGCCGTGAGTAACACACTGGGTGAAATTCACTCCTGGGATGGTGTGCAGATGGAAAAGGAAAAGCTGAAATCAAGAACCAAATAACAACTCAGAGCTGCTGTGAAACAGAGCACGACATCCTGAAAACGTTCCTAGCTGGGTTACTGAGGACGCTTTCCTTCTGCTGTTGGACTGGAAGACATGCTCTGGTGTCTCCCAGTCTAACTCACAGGCGTGGCCAGGACTGGTGGGATCTGCCATCTGTAAAGTCCTATCTGCTGTCTCAAAAAACTCATTGTTTTGGCGGTAGAAGTGAGTTAGTGTCTACCCTTGAACAGACAGAAGGTAGTGTCCCCTGCAAATCTCCTTCAGGACTCGGTGGGTTTGGGCTCTGCCCTTATAAGCACTGAAATACGGCCTTCGCTCTTTACTTTCTGTCCTACCTGCATGTTATTTTCGTCAGCAATTGGTCTGGTTTGTCTTGCTCCAGTCCAATTTTTTGTAGTAGTAGTAGTAGTGCAATGATGCATTTCTAGGAGCAGATAGCCACATGCATAAGCGTTTAAAAATAATTGCTCCTAGAGTTTTCCCCCATGCTTATATAACGCCCAGACCGTGTTTTAGTGAGCCAGAGTTATAAGCCAGGTGTAAAACGGCGCTGAGCACCACGTTGTCCTGGTGCCAGTGAAGTCCATGGTTGGGGACGGCCTTGGCCAGCCCTACCTGGGGCGAAGCCAGCAGGACGCTCGCGGCCCAGGCAGCGTAGAGCAGGAGCTTGTTGCGCCGGCGGGCACCGGCGAAGGCGAAGGGCCGGAGGACGGCCGCGTGGCGGTCCAGGCTGATGACCACCAGCACCAGGGCGGCCGCGTACATGGCGAAGAGCTTGAGGAAGTTGAGCAGCTTGCAGGAGAGGTCGCCGGCGTACCACTGGACCGTCACGTTCCACACGGCGTCCAGCGGCATCACCGCCACCGTCACCAGCAGGTCCGCCAGCGCCAGGCTGAGGATCAGCGGCCGCACGTGGGACTTCCTCCTCTTCCTCATGAGGCTGCAGAGCACCGCGGCGTTGCTGCACGCCGCTAGCAGGAAGAGGACGACGGTGACGACGACGCGGACCCCGGCGGCCGGCGTAAACGTGGGCTCGAGCCAGCGCTCGGGGCAGCCGGAGGCAGAGGCGTTGGCATCGCCCCGGGCGGCGGGCCGGCGGGGAGGCGCGCGGGGCTGAGCCTCAGGCATCCCCTGGGGAAGAGCAAGCGGCGGAAAAAAAGCAAGGAACGGCAACCCCCTGTCAGGGGCTGCGTGGCTTAAATATCGGCGACTAAACGCCATACGAACGAGGGGGAAACGGGGCGGCGGAGGGCTGCCGAGGAGCCGGAGCGCGGGCGGTGCTGCGCCTGCCCTCCAGGCCACCATTTTGCCCAGCCGCGGTGTCCCCAGGGGACCAGTGGTGGTGTCCCCTCGTCGCCGGTGGTGCTGAGCCCGGGGGAGGCCGCGGGGAGCAGGGCCCGGCCGAGCGGGAGGCGGGAGCGGGGGCGCGCGCAGGGCGGCCGCGGGGGGCCAGCCGGCCCTAATCTCCCCCCCAACCCCGGTTTCATTGAATTAACTCTTCGCTCCCGAGCCCGGCCGTGTTGACCACTCGCGTTTCGAGGGCGGCTGCCGGGGGCCCGCAGGGCAGCAGCTGAGGCCTCGGCCGTCCGGCTGTCAACGCCGCTTTCAGCCCCTTCCGCTTTACGGAGACGGCGGCCGCGCGTCCCCCCCCCCCTCCCCACCCCTGCTGGGCCGCAGCGCTCGGCTCCCTCGCGGCGAGCGGCGACCCTCGCGCCTTGCCTTGCCGCCAGCCTCCCTCCTCCGGCCGTTTCCTCCGCACCCCGGCGCGGCAGGGCCGTCCCCCCCGGCTGCGCGCGCGCCCCGCTCCCTCCACCCCGAAGAGAAGGCGGTGAACCAAACCGCGGAGAAAAAGGAGGGAGGGGGGGGGAAAGCCGGCTCCGCCGTCCCGACCCGCTGCCCCACCTGCAGCACGCGCGGAGGGGAAAAGGCTCCTTCTCCTCCCGGCCCGCCGGCGCCCGATCTCAGGCTCCTCTTCCTGCAGCATCGGCAGCCCCGCGCGGCGGCAAGGCAGCCCCCTTCTCCTCCCGGCCTTAACGAGCTGCCCACCCGAGGATTTAACGAGCAGGCGGCAGGGACGATGCCAAGCCTGCCGTATCCCGAGGAACGGCCAACATTGAAGCCGTCGCCTGCGGTCGGACGCGGCCCCGGCGGGGGTAACCGCCGACGCTCGGCGCGTCGGTTTTCTATAAAGACGGGGAAAATGAGTTAATTATCCCTGGAGGTTCTGCCGGAGGCTCTGTTGCTCAGACAACGGCGGCGCTCGCGGCGCGCGCACTCGCGCCGGCCGTGCTCCTGGGCCGTGCGGGTCCTCGCGGGCGCAGGCCCGCGCTCGGGCTGGGAACCCGCCGACGAGGGGATCCAACGGAGACAAGCTGGAGTCATTCGGCCATTTTGAGAAACGCGCTCTTTTCCCTGCACTTTTACCAGCCCCCTTTTTTGTTCTTCTCGTATTTGTTTCAGCGTAACGCAGCCCGAGCGAGTCCTTAACGTGCGGCCCAAAACCTGGGAGGGAGGAAGCGCTCGCAAGGCCTTACAAAACACGGGGCAAAGGCCGGGGCGGAAAAGGAGCCCATGCAGCTTCTCCAGCCACCACAAGGAGCAAGGAGCGCAAAAGCAGAAGGTGTGGGGCCGGCAGAGGACCATCAACAGGCGGAAAGGGGACGTCCGCCAGCCCCGCGGAGCAGGGCTCGCCGCGCCGGCCGCAGCACCCCGGGGCGTCCGTAGCATGAAAACGCAGGGAAACCCGTGTCTGCTCAGCCACGCTCCTCCCTGATTTCCCGGCTGCGTTGCAAGCATTTACTTTTTCCTTTGGCTTATAACGAAAGTGAGGCTGGGCTTCGTAGGACAAAGCGACCTGGCTGCGGACAGAGCAGCGAGGCCCCGCGCGCTGAACGCGCTGCACCGAAGCGCTGCTGTCCGCCGAGGAAAACGTCCCCATAAAGTTCTTGCACCAGGCGAAGGGACATGAATTTTTAGCAAAGCTGCTGCTGTGCTCTGAAGGAGGGGAAAAAAACCTCCCCAAAACTGCTTGCCCAACTCTTCAAGCTGCTGCCCTATCACCAGGAACATCACCGAGGGAGGTGACCTGACCGGCCCCGGCGCCCTGTGTCCTGCAGGCGCGGGGTGGCGGGAGGAAGGCGGCTCCGACGAGGAGGATTTCGAGGGTCATAGCGAAAGGGAACGCTCTTACATTTTTGTGCAGACTTCTTCAGTCCGGTAATCGGTTCCAGCTGGCCCCGTCTCGGCACGTGCGGAGCATCGCGCTGGCATCTCCCCGCTCGCACGCCCGGGGCCGCGCTCTCGCCCCGGTTTGCGCTCGAGGCCCAGAGACACCAAGCAGGGCGCTGGCACCGGGGCTACCAAAATTCGAGAGAAACCCCACCTGTGGGACTGGCTCAGGACAAACACAAGGTCCATGAGTCCATCAGAGCCCACTAAAACTCTCCTTTTCTTACACATTTAACTAGTGAGAGGGAGCGAGCTGGAAAATCTCTGCAATTCACATGCTCAGTGCGACTTGCATCCAAGGGAGAGAGAAAACCCGCCCCGTCCCCCAGCCCTCCACCCAAAACGCCGTCTCACGAGCCAAGGGAAAACCCACAGCGTGCGAGTCCTGCCAAGACGCAGCTTCATACCCTCTTCGCCCCCGCTTACAGGAGCCCTTAGCAGGGGCGCTGCAGGGAATACGCTTTCCTGGGCAAACGCGGCGCTCAGCCGCCTCAGCACCAGCCTCGAGGACTGCTCGCAAGAGAGAAAACAGCTGGTGCCTGGCTTCAGAGGCTCAGCTGAAATTCAAATAAGGAATAAAGCCGTCCCCACGGTCCCGTCTGCTCTAACAAAAGAGTTTCACAGCGAGTTCAGCGCAACATTTGGAAAAGCCATCCGCAGCGGCTCCGAGATTTGGAAGAGGCGAAACACGTCCTAGGCCCGCGCTTGACCCTCGCGGGCTTGGCAAGGGGTGGACTCGAAGCCCCCCCCCCAAAATATCCCTGCAGAACCCCCCCCCCCCGGAGCTGCACACGAGAGGGCTGCCCGCCCGGGCGTCCCCGTGGGAAAATCCCGCCAGAGCCACGTGCGAGAGGGCTGCCGCCCCGGCCGCGGGAATCGCCCGCCGGCTGCAGCATGGCACGCAGGAGAGAGCACGGTCCCTGGGAGGAAAAAAAGGCACAGACACTGCAAGTGATTTGGATGGGAGCCCATTTATTACAGCATTCAGCCCCCCCCCCCCCTTTTTTTTTTTGCATTAACCTCCTGGTTAAAGTAGAGATTAATTCAGCGCCACATGGTAATCCTTTTTTTTTTTCCTCCTTTCATTAAGCTGTTTGCACCTGCACTAAACCAATTAAATAGTGAGTCAGGAATGTATTCCCTGTTTGCCTTCCTTCCCAGCTGGATACCTCTTTGTCTGGAAAAAGCCTCCCCTTCCCCGACTGTATGATGCGAGAGAGGGACAGGATTTTTCTTGGGAAGTGTAAACCTCGTTCATGGCACCAGAAAGGCTTTGGTCCCTGTTCAGAGGAGTTTTTTAGCATGTCATCATGCAGAAATGTCCTGGCCACACACTACCAATAAGTCTTATTTTGCGGGTGTGGTTCCTTATTAAAAGGACTATTTTTCTCTAGCATTTTCACAGTAACCCCCTCACCTTATTCTGTGTCCTCAAAAGTCAGTTTGGATGTTGTCTGCTCAGCAACCTTCAGCTGGATCTCCAGATAGATATCACCGAACCATTTTATCGATCAGGTTTTTGGTCACTGGGATTAGGAAGCAGCACTGGCCAGCAGGGCTTGTTTCTGTGTGCCCGGACACGGGTGTTTCCAACATCTCGTTTGGGGATCCTGCCTCCATGGGTCTGAGCTGGTGCTGGTCCAGGTACTCTGGATGCAGGGATGTACATTGACAGTAGTAGGCAGTGGGACACAGGAAGCCACAGCACCTGCAGGCTCCACAGATGCGTGTGGATCTGGGGAGAAAAGCCCCATCAGCACCCAGGCTGCTGGAGGCCGCGGAAACCAGAAAGCCACAGCAGCTACAGTAAAGATCCAGTGGCAACTTCTGCATGAGCGGACCTAAAAAAAAAAAAGGGCAAGTAATGTCACGTATAAGTAGGAATCTCACGCTGGGAAGATAGCAAAGGATATCACTTCTGATCTGGCTAACCCGGTGCGAATGCCGTGAAGGCTGCTGCAAGTTCTTCTGATAGATCACTATGATTGACTTGGTCTTAGAGGAAACCTGCCTTTTTCACCTCCAGTTACAACGAGCCAATACTGCTTTTTCTCCCAAAGGCAGAGGGACCGAAGCAGGTAGAAACAACCTCATACAGAGCTTTTACCTTGCCCGGCCGGAGCCCAGCGCAGGAGCAGCCGAGCTCCTCGCCGCAGGCTGCCGGCCCTCCACACCACCTGGGCCTGCCTCGGCCCACGTTTTCTGGATGGTCTGTTCCCGTCAGCTGCCTCCGAAGCAATGACAAGTGATGGATTAAGTGCGCGAGGGTGGATGAAGCGACCCTGGGCTGGAACGTCTCCTGCTTCGAGGGCGGGCAGCTGCTGTTCCTGGCCGGGTGTCCGCACGGGTATTCCTGTTTGTTCAGGAGGACTCATGTTTTTAGATGCAGAATTTTCCTTTCTTCTCCCCCCCTACCCCCCTCTTCCCTCTCCAAGGCTTAAATTGTCTCAGGAGCAACTTATCCAAGGAAATTCTTGTCTCATGCTGGACTCGAAACAGAAAGTCTAGTCAGGGACATCTGACATGCAGTGATGTTGTGAGTAAATACCAGCATCCATGAGGTCATTTCCTCGGGTTAGCAATGAGCTCACCTCTGGAACGGCTTCCGCCGTTACCCAAAGTTCACAAGTCAGACAGACAATCCTGAAGGTCCCAGTTTTCACCCTGCCCATTAAAAAACAGCATCTGAGCTGCTGCTCCAAGCCGCACCAGCCCGCGCTCAGCTCCAGCGCAGGAGCTCTGCCAGGGGATGAGTGATGGTAAAGAAGAGGAGGTATGCTGGTTGCAAGCGTGGCCAGACCGTACAGAAAAGGGTTTGCTTTCCCCAGTGGCAGGAAAGCTGTGTCCTGACAAGCCTTTGCTTTGGGACTCACCAGGCAAGGGGCTGCCGCTGCAACAGGACCGGTTTGGGCAGAGCCGGATGAGAGTGCTCCAGCTACATCCCTCCAAAAAACAGCACCTCCCAAACGTGGCAGTGCACATCTGAACGGCAGAGGGATGGGCCGCGGCCACGCTGCGTGGCCGCACCAGCTCGCGGGCAACAACCACTTCTGCTAAGCACCTTTCTCTGCTTATAGAGTGACCAGATTTATCCATAAGGGTTTATGGGAAAATATACAGGCGCTGTGAAAACAGGCTTTGCAGCAATTGCATTTACACACTTAGCAGAAACCTCACAAGCAGTCAGACCTGTACAGCACACAGACACTTCCCTGGGAGCCGTATCCCTTGCAGCTCGAGCAGAGCCACTGCAAGGAGCTTTTCAACAGCCTGCGTAAGGGGGGAGGCAAAGGGCAGCAAGTCCACACTAATGCAAGGGATTTGCAGCTCTGCTCAAAATCACCACGGCTGAGAGAAAGCAAACGGAGGAGCAGCCTGCAGCCACCACACTGCAAAGGAATAAAGCCGAGCCATAAATCCGGGATATTACCAGTCATAAAAGATAAAATACTCCAGCACACATGTGCTCTTAATTTAATTCTTGCACTGTAGGTTTGCCAGAGCCCTGCAGCAGGCACCAACTCAAGCTCTATCTCGCAGCAGTACAGTCACCAGCATCATCCCATGCCCTTTAAGAGGACAAGTATCTCCAGGTGCTTTTCAGGCATTAATGAATTAGACCCAGGTCAGCTGTGAGCCCAGGACAGCCCAAGAGCATGAACACCACACCAAGTAACCAGTCTGTTGTCCACAGCCGGGACAACAGCGCTGCAACTTCCAGGCCTGGCCAGCCCCACAGGGAGTTGGCTTCAAACAGCAATGCATGAAAGCAATCACGTCTATCTCTATTTCTCGATCTGAGCTGATGCCGTACCCCCTCGCTCCATCCCTATGTCCCCCAGACCAGGCAGTGGCAAGACAAGCGCCCACTGCAGCCCCACCAACGTGCCACCCCGAGCCCCAGGGAAGGGATGCGTTTCCCGTGCTCACCCAGCCCTGGCCGCTTTGCAGAGGCTGCCAAGTGGGAAGATAATTAGTGTTGCTGCTTGGATTCATTTGCAGGCCCAGGGCTTTCACAGATAATCTGGGTCATCCACTCACCCTTCAGAAAAGTCCTTGTTTAGCAGGGAGGGTAAAATGCATCTCTGGGGTAACCCGTCTGGCACCAGCTCAGCCACATGAGGCATCTCTGTTGCCCACCAAGCTCAACACGCTGGCAAACTGCTGCTTTGGGCCATTTCTGCATGAAATAACACTGTTTCTGGATTCAGCTTCATGCATCGCAACACTTGGAGCCTCGCTGGAGCCATCAGTCGGGCAACAGCCCTCCTCTCCGGTGCTTTGAGAGTATCCTGTAACCTGACACATGAGCGCTAAGGCCAATGCACTTTCAATGCTAAAACCCATTGCTTGTCTTGTGTTTTAATAGCTTGGCTTGCATTGCCTGGCATTGCCCATCGCATCAAGTCACCCTGGGAATCCAAGCCAAATATCCAGCAAGGATATTGAGGACCCAGATGGAGGACCCAAAGCACGCTTCCCGTGACATCGGCTGAAGTCTCATCGCAGTTAATACCGGGAAAGCCCAGCAAATGCAGCTCACATCTCCCCCGTGCCCACAAAGCAACCCCGCTTCGTCCAGAAGGGCAGTCCGGAGCTGCTGCCGGCTCCCGCGTGTCACCGGGTGCTGCAGCGTCCTCCAGCGCTCACGGCTCCCACCGCCCCGGCACCGGCAGGAATGCACCAACCCAGCCAGCGCTGTCAGAGCCCTAAGTGGGTATTTTTCTTCAGTTGGAACAAATTAGGAAATTGAATGTTTTCCCTGTGACTAATATAGAATTGAACAATTTCGCCCTTGTTTTATATGGGTCTTAGTTGCTCTCCTTGTCTTTCCCTTTCTTGCCCTCTTTTATCCTCCCTCATTTTTTACTCCCTTCTGTCAGTTCTCAGTTTTGCCCCGGGATTGTCCTGCTGGATGGGCAGGACCCGCTCATGTACAGCTGAGGCAAACTCTGCCACATATACTGCAGTGGTACGTCGGGCTGCAGCACAACGCAGCTATGCAACGGGAAAAGCAAGCCTCTCCAAGCTAAAAAAATAAAAAATATCTTTTCTCTCCCAGCAAAAATCATATATGTCCTATTTGGCCAGGTAACCCCCAAATCAGCCAACACTTTCCCTGCTGCTCTCAGAGGTAGGGGACGAAGGTGACAGATTTGAGGCAATTACCGAGGAGGTTTCACGGGTCAGTAGCAGTCCATCAGAGTTGCTGGATCTGCCAAACTCTGCAGTTTTGGTGACTGCTGGAAGAGCATGTCTTGGCCCACAGCCAGCCTGTGGCCATCACGGGCTGGACCGCTGGTTGTTGGGCCTGCACATCACATCGATCCAAACATCAAATGCCCTCCCTTTCCCATGCTTCCAAAATTGAAGGCCCCAAGATATTATGGCCCCAAGACCACCTTTAAGGCCAGAAATCTTGGAATCTCCCCGCTGGTTTTCTTCCTGAGGGCCCCTGGGCTGGGGTGTTGCCCACTGCCATCCCCAGCTGGTGCCCAATCGGACTCATTGCAGAAAAGTGATTACTACATATGTCACAAAGTTTTCGGCTATTTCTCCTCCTCTCTGCAAAAGGTAACATGTTATTAAAACTAACAGATGCTGGAGGTATTGGGGAGAAATAAAACTCCCGGGCCCACAGGTTAAAATCCTGCTCTGCTGACCTTGGAGAGAGCTTTCCCTTTCACTTGCTGCAGCCAGGACCATACTTCCTTCAGGAAAGGCCACAGTCATCCACAAGCTTTGTGCAGGCCCAGTTCTGATTTTTTCCAACATTAAAAGCTGTATTTACAACTTCTTTGGTGCCCCAAGGAGTTGACATGGGATGGAAACCAGCTGCAATCCTTGCCACCTCCTCCTTCAGCATTTCTGGAGAGGACACACGGTTCTTCTTTATTTTTGTCAAGGATCACCATCTGCAAATCTATTTGAGAAGGGCACTATGAATTATCCAGATGTTGCCTTTTCAACAGCTTGTGCTTACCACCGGCTTGACCACACACTCCTTCCCAAACACAGCTCTGAACTGCATCCAGACTCAAGGGCTGTTTTCTTCCGTTTTGGTTAGGGAGAGGTAAGATGTTGAAAGCTGGAAGTCTAACGGAAACATCACCAGCAGGAACCAAGAACGTCATAAGCAAGCTACCAGGAAAGGCTCCCTGGTGGCTGCTTCACCAGCACGTTGTTCAGATCCTCTTATCTCTGAACAGCCTTCAGGACTCAAAAACACTGGGAATAGAGGCCCTGGGGTGAGTGTGTGGAGCATTTTTCAAGAACAACTGCTTTTAGGAAAGGAGCCCAGCTTGGGTGACTCTGTGAGAAGAGCTAGAGCTAACACTGAGTGCAGTGGGTTGGAGGAACAGCACAAGGGTCTCCCCTTGCAGTATTTTGGGTCCCCCTACCTGTTTTTTACCCTTGTGTCGGAAGCTGGCTCCAGCACAGGGCTGGCCAAGCTCCCAGACAGCAGTATTCCCGGGCGCACACTCATCATCCTGGTCCGGCCATGGGGATGAGTTTCTGTCCAGGTATTTCCACCTTGTCAGGTCTGGTCTGTCAGGGAGGAAGGTCTGGAAGGAGGCACTCATTACCCTGACGTGAGCGTGATGCCAAGTTTCTCTCCTGACCTGCTTATCTTCAAAGCTGCCTTTGCAAGCTGGTCCTGATTTTTTAATCTAGTCCAGAGCGTCTTCCGATACAAGCTGTTAACATCCAGGCGCTGTCGGCAGCTTCCTTCAGTAGCTGTTTCACCACTGTGGTAGCAAACACAAACACTGATCCAGACAGTAATCCACGCAGGGCACTCGAAGCCACTGTCCACGTCCGCAGGTCCTCTTCTGCCAGGGAGGCGCTCCGAGAGGAAGGAAACTTTTTTAAGATGAGCAGAGCTGGGTTTAAAGAAATCTAGCAAAGCTTACTGCAAACCCACACGGACACTACCGGGAAAGGCGATACAGCTATAACCACCCCGGAGGGAAATCTTGCAGGGTGAGGGTGAGGGTTGGGGTTGGGGTTAGCATTGGGGTTAGCGTTAGGTTATGGCTGGTGTTGGGGTTGGGGTTAGTGTTGGGATTAGGGTTGGGGTTAGGGTTAGGGTTAGGGCTAAGTTATCTTAGCAGAGTTGGACTATTTTGAGCACATGAAGACACTCGCGACCTTGCTGAGGCTGGGGGACGTTTTATGGCTCTGGTCGCCCCGATAACCGATCGAGGAGGGAACGACACTGTCGTGCGGGCTCTCTGTGGGCTCCAGCAAGCATTGAGCAGCTTCGCCCCTCGAAGGCAACGGACTGCCCCGACTGCGCCAGCCCAGGCTCGGCTCCGCGTCCTTTTGGCTATGAACATGAAACAACCTTTTGTGTGATCCAGCGAGGAAGAGCGTGCAACCTCCTGCCGTTTCCTACACCGGTCCCCCAAGCTGAACCTTGTTTTCCCTCACGCTTTGGGGAACGATGCCTTCATTTCTGAAGCTGCGCCATAAACACAGCGCAAAATCTTGAGATTTCAGTGGCACCGATGAAAAATTACATATAATGAGATCAACTAACAAAAAAAAAACCTCCCCTGATTTTATTACATGGTGGCTTGGTCGCCATGAAAAGCGTTACCTTTTTTTATGCTATTTGGGGGCGGAAGGGAAGAACAATCACAAAATAACCTGAGCTGATCCAAGGCCATGGGTATGACCAACGACACAAATATAACCTTTCACGCCCCAGCAGCCCCAGCACACTTTGCACCCCGGCACAGCCCCAGCGCGGGCTTCTCCCTTTACTTCTGTGCAGCTCTAACGCCAAGACATCCCAGCCGGGGATTTCGGCTGGCTCCAAACCCTCAAAGGGGCACAGAAGTTGCCAGATGGGATCACACTGGTAGTCCGTCCTGTTTATCATCAACTTGCCGACGCTGGCCAACGCTGCTCTGGGGAAAGGCCCAAGAAACCTTGGGGAGGTGGCTACAAACCTCGCCGAAATGGCCCGTTTTCTCCCAGATCCCGGCAGCCAGTGGCTCGTCTGCACGCTAAAAAGGGAGCTCGGAGCCTAAACCCGAGTTTCGTTGCTGACTCTGGAGGCTCTGGGTGGGCGTATGCAGCCGGGGCCTTTTCCGCGTGCTGTCGGTGCGAGTCAGCCTCGAAGCCGTGCAGCGCGGAAAGGAGACGAACGGCAGCGCTTCAAGAGACCACCCCAGGGCGCCCGCGGCGAAGCGGATCTCGCGGCCCCTGCGAGCCTTTGCCAGCCTTCAGGAAAAGCTGGCCAAAGCTCCGAGAGCACAGATCGGCCACAAATCAGCCCAATCTATACCAAAAAACCGAGCAGGCTGAGGCACAAACGAGATAGCCCTCCTGCCACGGGCCCAGCGTACGTGCGGAGCCCTCTTCCCAGGGCGGCTGTGAGCCGTGCGTCGGCTGACGCTCACCAAGGAGTTAACGCTCCAAGGGCTCGCGCTGCTCGGGGAGGACTTGAAAATAATGGCTTTTCCCCATCTCGCAGCGAGCGTCTAGATGAGCCAGAATACTTATCTTCATTTCCCCAGCTCAGCAACGTAATTAAAAAGGCTTAAGCTCTGTCTGGAGCTAGCTCCTTGGGGTTCGCTATCGAGACGTTGCTGGCGCCGCTGTTAGCCTCTCTAGCGTGACCTGCAGCAACGCGTGCGGCGGGGAAGGGCTGAAGGGGACGCCCGGGGACAGCACATTGCACGGGGGCCGGAGCAAAACGCGGCTCCTCTGGAGCAGAGAACGGAGCAAAGAGCCAGCGGGAAGAGCCCCGGAGAGCGGTGGCCCTTTGCGACCCGGGCTGCAGGGCTGGATGGTCCCGACTGCCCCCCGGGGCTGCGCTCAGCCTCTCCCGGGGAGCGCAGGGCACAGCACTCTCGAGGAAAGAAAGCAGCCCAAGAAAATGCACACGGCACCCCCCCCCCGGCCCTAATTTTAAGGTGTTGTCGGAGCAAGAAAGGACAAACAGGCCGAAAGCCGGCTGAGCGGCGCTCCTCGCCGCGCTGGCCAAGCCGCTCCTTCCCCCTCGGAGCTGCCGCGGGAACCGAGGGAAACTCGGGCGAAAGCTGCCCGGCGCTTCGCCGGGCAAACGCAACGCAATAAATCAGCTGAGTGTTTACGGGAAGAGCAAAAAAATGCCACCCTCGCGGCACGCCGGGCAGTCTGCCTCCGGTTTTCCTTGCCTGCCGGTGCCAATGGGAGCTGGAAAAACGGCTCCTCAGCACCTCGCTCCTCCTCCTCTTCGCCCCGACGGGTGCACCGCGCTCGGAGGTGGCCCAGCCGTGGCCGTCTCGGGGCCGGAGTGGCCGGCAGCCTGCTCCAGCCCCAGGGCCGTGCTGGTGCCAAGCAATATTCCCACCGGTGCCGCTTGCTCAGCCCCTCTGGGGATGCAAAGGAAACAGCCCCAACTGATGTGCACCATGCCCACCACGCTGCAGAAGGCCGAGCCCCGGTGCAGACGCTCTCGTTCACAACGCAGCGGCTGAAGTTACCGCGGGAAGGAATTAAGCAGCCGCCGCTCGCAGCCTGCTCACGCGGTGCAACATGTCCCTGGCCTGCAACGTCCCAAGGGCGAGAGCCCCCGCGCCGCTCCTGCCCCCGTAGCGCTGGCACGAAGGGGACCTGCTCCCCGCCTGGCGGCCCCAAGCCCTACGGAGGCGACACGGACACTAGCTAAATAACACACACCGGCTTTTTTTTAGCGTGGCAGCATGCAAACGTCGGCCGCACGGACCACGCGGAGGTGCCGCCGGCACAGCGGCTCGGCGCGGCGCTGCCACGAGCTGCGTCCCGCGTCCCAGGGCAGCAGCAGTCTCCCGGGGGCGCAGGCAGCTGTCAGCAGCTGCATTTTAAAAGCCTGGAAATACTTTGTGGTGCGGTGCCCAGAAACCCAGCGTGCGGGGGCCCAGCAAGGCCGCGAAGCTGCCGGCCGTAGGCATGCAGAAGGGAGCGGCTGAGCATTCGGAAAACAGCCGCGTGCTGCAAAAGCACCAGGAAAAACCCTTTTGCTTCAGGGACGTGGTGATCGCGTAGCAGGTGGGACCCCTCCACCCCGTTTTACGAGCCTGGCTGGTGGCAGGGCGCTGCCGCTGCAGGACGACCCGGGCTCGGCCGGCCGGGACGCCCCGCTAATCCCCACTCCCAGTCCGCTCGCCGCACCGGGAAAAGCCTGCCAGGCCTCCAGAGCTAAAATTAGCCTTTCCTTGGCTCCGAGTTTTCATGCTTTCATGTGGCCCCCCCCCCAGTGGCGCTTTTTACATCTGTTTCATAAATGATGGATGTCGAGCTGAGCACCGTTTAACCATGGTCAACAGCTTAAGTAAATCCTTCCAGGGGGAAACGTCTGATCGTTCCTTTGCTCCCAGCCACAGCCTGTAAATTCTCATCTGTGCAATAAAAACAAACTACAGTAGTTCATTTTTTGGGCTCTTTTCCAAAGTTTTTAGGCAGCTGCACTATAATTTTGTGCTGATGAAGCGGTGGAGGAGGGTTTAAGCGAAACAATATTGCGGTGACTGAGAGGTTTGCTGGTGGTTCAAACCTCAAAGTGAACCCGGCAGATCTACGACAGCTCCAACCTTTCGTACAAACCATGGAAATCACCAGTCCAGCTTCTGGGATATCAAAACAAGATTTAAAAACAACAGCTTCAGCTCCGCATTGGCCACCCCGGGAGCGCGGCTGGAGGAGTCCGAAGGAGCCGGGTGATTAATGAAATCGCTGCTCTAAAGCACGCAAGCTTCGCCCAAAGCGTTTGGGATGGAACAAAGTCATCAATCAGTTATTTTAACTCTGACCTGCTGCGTAAACAGGAGCCAGCCCAGAAATACCCGGCAGGGGAAAATAACTGTCAGCTCCCTTTGGCAGAGGGAAGAGGGTGCTGGGTACGGCTCGGCGGGCAGGAGCAGCGGACGGGGGGTGAACAAGGTATCGGCCCAGTTGGCTGGTTCGTGGGTCCCACCGCCGATAAATCCCAGCCCTGGCACCACGTGCAGCCCCGACGCTGGATGGGACCATCCCCACCACTCACGCCACCCTCCTGGGGTGCATTGTCCTCCTAGGAAAGCATCGTGCGTGGCAGTATTCACGTAAATATACTATCATTTTACGGTTACGTGTTGGAGACCAAATCTCGGAAAAAACAACAGGGTGGATCCACAGTAGCGATGGGGAAGGGAAGCGCGGCGGAGGTGGCGCGGGGCCGCAGCCTGGCATGCCGACGCCACGTTGTCTCTGCAGACCCCTAGATGCAGCATCAGTTTGATGTGGGGACACACTGGTCTCCAACCAAGTGCCCACTGCCCGAGTGCTGGTGACATGCGGAAAGGTAAGAGCCACTCTCGATTCGGGGTTATATCCCAGGATCAAGATCCACGGACCGAGGTGGCTTCCCCCCAGCTGGTGGAAAGCAGCTGGATTCCTCCCCGCGCTGTGCCGTGGCCAGGTTGACGCTCCGTGTGCTATAAACAGCCGCGTCTAACAGCCTCCATGTGCTGCACCGTCCAGCCTCACGCAAGGGCTGCGGCTGCAAAGCCAAAGACCGATTGCACAACGGGATTTTTCAGAGACTTGTTTTTAGCATGAAGTCCTGAGTCCCTGGCCCAGGCATGCGTCTCCCGAGCTTTCCCTGTAGGCCACTCGGGGAGGAGACACCTGGGTGAAGGAGGCTGCAAATTCCCAGGCAGAAATGCCTGAACCTGCAGCGGGCTAGTATAAACGTCTGGTTTCCATAACGTAAGGAATAACATCTTCCTCCTTTTGCGGAAGGAGCGTTTCTTTAGTCCACGCATTGCTGAAGCAGGGAGCCCTGGGAAGGAGCACCAGTGCGTGCAGAAGCAGCTGCCGCCGCCGCTGCGGCAGCTGCAGCGCTGGCGGGTCAAACCGCCTGTCGCTCCCCGAAGCCAGGCTGCTGGGCCAGAGCAGGGCCCGCCGGGCTGGGGAGGTGGATGGATTACAGGGAAGATGAATTTCTCCTCTCGCAGTCTCGGCACCTTTCCCACATCTTGTTCTAATTACTTGCATACTTGTCTCTGAACACGCTCTTTCTCCTCTGTCCCCGGCGGCGGCGAACCAGAGCTTCACTCAGGACAGCCTTCGTGCTGGGACTCAGCAGGGGCTTAACCCTGTTTAGGGTTCAGGACAGAAAACGGGCTCTAATCCCATGTGCACAGTGTAAGTCCCAGGGGGATGAGCATCCTTCTCAGTCTGGCATGATCATGCCCTTGTTAGCTGAAAAGCCAGCTCAGCGAGCCCAAGGAGGGAGTGTGGCCCAGCCTGGACATCACTGACTCTGGAAGGAAGCTTGCACCAACACAACGTGTGATCCAGACCCTTTCCCACCCGCGTCCTTGTCCTGCAATTCCTCTTCTCGGAGTATTCCCAGGAGGAGCTCATTTAGCAGCAAAGGTCCGTTTTGTTTGGAGACTCAGGGCTGGCCGTCTCCTGACCCACAGATGGGCTGGGAGCGAAGGCCAGGGCTGACGGCCACCGACCCCAGGAGACCTGCTGCCACCTCAGTGTCATGCCCCAGCTCTCCGGGTGATGGCTGGAGCACATCTCTGCCCTGGCCCGTGTTGTCCTCCTCAGCCTCCATCTGCTCCCGAGGGAGATCCCTGGTCTGTGGGGCTGTACGGGAAGGAAGGGGAGCTGCAGGCAGAACATGAAAAGACACTTCATTGATAAAGAATAACTTAAGTCCATTTTCTTTACAGCTTGCTTCAGCTCCGTCCTTCCTGGGCAAGCAGAAACGGGCATAGGCGTCGGAGCCCTTGGGAAGTCCTCCCACCGAGGACAGCAAGCCTCGAGAGCCACCGCGCCGCTTCCTGCCACCCCGAGAAGGAGGATCCCGGTTCTGCGGGGCTGGGGAGAAAGCGGCGGTGCGCGCGGAGGCACGGGCCGGGAGGCAGCACCCCCAAGCCTGCCCCGCCAAAGGCCCCAAGTCCCCAGAGGGCTCCGCAGCCACCGGCGTGCAGGAGGTGCAGGGACGCTGCAGCCCGACCTGACGCCTCCCGTGTAAAACCACGGCTCAAACCGCGCACATCCAAACGGCAGCCCAGGCGGACGTTGCTGGCTCGGTTTGCACGAGCAAGTCCTGCAAACGGCGTGACCTCCTGCCTGCAGGACGCTCACCGCACAAACATCCTTTGCTATTGCACGCCCTTTCTGGCCAGATTTCAGGTGTTTTTCCTCTTGCCGTGTAAACACACACGGGATCAGCGCAGGCCACGAGCAATTATTTTTTATGTGACGCCGTGATCCCTGGTTCCCGTTGCGCTGCTCCACCTGGCTGCGGGGCCGTGAAGCATTACACCGCGCGCTGCCCCCGGCTCGCGCCAGGCTGGACCACCTACGTGGCTGTCCCCGTGCCCAACGCGTGGCTCCCACCGGCCAGCGCACCCGCTGCTTCCCACGCTCCTCCACCAGCAGCCCGGCCGGCGCGGGTGCCCTCGGCCCCGCCACGTCCGAGGCTTTCAGGGTGCATGTGGCTGCACGGGTCACGTGACACCAGTTTTCCAGGAGCCCCAAGTGGCTTCTAGATGTCAGCACGGGAAAAACGTGGTTGCGCTGGGAGGAACGAGCTGGGTGCAGCCAACATGGGGCCGGCAGGGAGCTCTGCTGGGGTCTGGCTGGAAGCGCTCATGTTCGCTCCCAAGCGGGCCCGGCACGGCCATCCCTCTGGGTGCCGCAGCTCCATACACCCCTCAGTCTCCAAAACACGTGCCCACCTGCCCAGCTATGTGGGGCGCTCCTGGGGCCCCGGTGGCACAGTCCCAAACCCACACCACATCCCGCACGGCAGCTCTCCCAGGCACAGGGAGCCCCAGCCCCACGCACCACGTCGGGGCTAAAAACACCCCTCAAACTCATCACACTGCGTTACGTGCGTGACTCTGCTCGACTGCATGGTGAAGCTATCTCAGTCCTGCGCTCAGCTCTCTTAGCATCACAGGGCTCAGCTAGTTGGGTGCCGACCCACAAGCCGGGCGGCGGGGCAGTCCCCGAAGCAGCTCTTCCCACGCCGGTGGTGCCCGGGATGCGGCACGAGCACCGCGGCCCCGGGGCTAACCCGCAGCCCCGCTCCTCCCCGCACCGCTGCGCCGCGCCGGGGGCTGCAGCCAGGAAGGCAGCTCTGGTTTTGCAGCGGGTTTGTGTTTGCCATCACCTCGCGAGGGGATTATTCAGCCTGCGGTTTCCTCGCTCGTCTGCTCTGTTTTCGCTCCGTGTCCCGTGGCTCGGTGCCATCTCCTAAGCCGCACGCCGGGCTATATAAGAGCCGGAGCAGCGGCGGGGCTGGCTCGAGCTGTAGCCCGGCTCGGCAGCAGCGCAGGACGCCGGGGTGAGCTGCAGCGCGGTCTCGTCCCGGGAAAGCCTGGCAAAGCCCCCGCTCCGCCGCTGCTCCGAGCGAACAAGCTCCTGCTTCGCCCCCCGGACCGCAGCTTGGCTCACAGCTTTGCACTAAGAGGATGGGATTTTCCTTAACTGGCTTTATGTGGTTTATGTAGGTAAGAGCAAGAAAAAAAACAAAACAAAAAAAACCCCCAACCCCTGCTAAGTCTCGTTTCCTCTAGAGTTAACGATTATGTAACTTTGCTGGGTTATTAAGGCTGCATAATTGTAAGTGGCTGCGATTAAGGGTGAAGTGGAAATGCATGGATGGCATTTTAATGGGACCGCGTGAGGGGGGCTGAGCGTGCAGCAGCTCTAAACGCTGCGGAAGCAAGAAAATATACGTGCAAACGTGGTTTAGCCGGAGCGTGGGACGAGTGGCTCACCCGGGCCAGCAAAACCCCTTCTTCGCATTTCGCTTCGGTCTGAAGCCGTGCTTGCTTGCGAGCAAAGACTTCTTTGCACTTCTTCGCACGTCGAATCTCCCCTTCTCTTTGCGCGCAGTCTTTCTTTAGCAGCTTTGGAGCGCAGGATTAAAAGCAGTCGGGGGCTCGGGTTTCAGGGAAGGAAAGCGTTTGTTTTATCTCGCCGGCCGTGAGCGCGTTTCCACGCTGTGGCCGGCTCCCGCTTCCTAACCCTCCTTCCCGAGAGGGGCTGTGCGCGGCGTGCGGACTCCTTAACCCTTCCCGCCTCGGCCGCACCGTCAGCTTCGAAGGTTTTGCTTTAATTTTCTCTGCCCCAGGCTCCCCGGAGCCAAGCTGGCTCTTGTCCCTGCGTGAGATTTGTGTGAAATCCAGTTAAAACAAGGCACAGCCAGCTCCAAAAACAGCCTCCAAGTGGGAAACAGTCTTTTAACCTGGATTAATTTTTTCCTAGTTATTGTCTGACTCTGACTCCGTGACCCCATTGCAAGCTCACAAAACGCTCTTCATTTATTGCTTGTGTTATTTTGGTTTGACTGAGATTTGGTACAGTATTTCCTATTCCCATATTCCCCATCGTCAGCGTGTTTTGTTAATACTGCTCACACGTTATTTTTGCTGCTAGCTGGTCTTTGTTGGCCTCATTTCATGGGTAAATTGAGGCACTTAAAGACTAAGGCACCATTTTCCACAGGTTCGTTAGTTTTGGATGCATAAAATGCAATGTCCACAACTCCAGCTAGTGTTACTCCAGATTTTTGAACCAGACCAGATCAAACCATGGGTGCCTCCAAAAAGTGAATAGCCAAATACTTGAAACTACGGGGCTGACTTACTAAAACAATATATGAAGTAGCTGAGCTGGAGAGCCTCATTCTCTCATCTCTGCACGTGAAAAAGGAAAACACTTGGACTCTTGCTAAAATTTGCAGCGAAGACTTAACTTGTGCATGGGATTTTGCACTTTTTTTCACCTTCCCAACTCTCCTGTGATACAGCATATTTAGCAGATATTGCTGTATTAAGCTCAATTTGCAAACAGAGAGACTGAGAAGTCCCTGTAGGACTTCCCAAAGCCCCTCGCAGCACGCCAGCAGCCAAGCCAGGGTTGGGTCTCACGTGTGCACTTAGCACCCGTCGCAGAGCCCGGGGTCTCGCACCCCATGCCCGTGTCTCCAGCACCGCCCAGCTGGGCACAGGTATTGGCAGAGCCTTGGCTCCTTTTGTAGCTCCCATCGGTACTAACCCTGCTATGCCTGGGCCACTCCTGGAGGGAAGAGTGACGTTTCGGGAGGCATGTGGAGACCCGTGGGTTAGCTGTGGGCTGAAACAGCATTGCTGCAGAAGTATTTAATCTATAAAAGGCCCCTTAAGGATATGTCATTAAACACTCTCTCTGCAGAATAGATTTAGGACCACGGTTCAAATGCTATGGCAAGAAGCAGCTGACAGGATGTAGATGCTGCCACATTGCATCTGGTATTCTTCTCGTCAGGGTGTAAATCGGCAGGAGCTCTCCAGGAGCCTGCTGCGTCCTGCAGAGGTCAGAGCAGTGGCACAGAGGAAGTGCTGCCTTTTAAGCAATTTTTTCTACTGGAGGTGGAACAGGAGATGACTGGTCCTGAAACGATAAATCAGGAAGGACATGGCCCACAGGCAGTGGGCACAAATAGTCTGGTGCTGTATTTTGCACAGGTTCAGCCATGCCCACACACTGGGTTGCTTTCCTAGATGGGGCCTCTAGCAGTTGGGCAGTCACAGATACAGCTGAGAGCTCCTGGGCTTTCAGCTCGTCTCCTTCTTTGGGTTACTTTCTTCCCCATCCAAGGGGACACCTCACCACCCCTCCTATGCCACAGTGAGACCTTATTCTGGGAGAAGTTTCCTGAGGTCAGCGGTGGTCAGTTGTGGGGTAGAATCAAAGGGCTTATGGCGCTACATCTCACGAGTGGCAAAACACCAGCCTCAGTAAGCTGTCAGGGATGGACCAGCCTACACAGCCTACCTCAAGGAAAGCAGTAGCTACCTCTCACTGAGCTCATGGGACTCCAGATCGGGCCTGAAATAACTGGACTTGTCTCCACAGGTCTGAGGAAGGCACAGGACGACGACAGATACTCGAGGAAGCTCCCGGTTGCGACTCGCGACGAGGATGGTCACAGCAAAAGGATGGCTACTCCTCCTCCTCCTGGGAGCCACATCTGTTTTAGGTGAAGGTTAAACATTTATATTTCTGTCACAACGTCAGCTAGATGCCCTTGCCCTCTCCTGCCTGTAGGCATGCCTACGTGAAGGCATGTTTCTAGCCGTGCAGCCAGATGCCAGCCCGCTCCCGGCGGGAAGCTGCCCCGGCTCTAGGTCAGCACTGCGTTAACATGGCTAAACAACTTCCAGACGAGGGCTGGCTCCTGCCCAGCCCCTTGGAGCATGGTCAAAATGAATTTGCAATTGTTTGTGTCCATCTAGGCGGACACGAGTTGCTGACTTCGAGCCGAACCCCAGCAAGCCCTGCTAGATGGGCCCTCCTGGTGACGTCTCCTGAGCGCTCCTCATCTAGGATAGTTACACGTTAGTATCCAAATGACTGCTGCCTGTTTTGTAGATGAAAAAATGAGGGGTGGAGACACCAAAGGCCAGATCTGCACTGGATTAGGTTTCTGGCTGCCTTTGAGGGCCTAGGCTGCAGCATCTTGTCCCCCAGCAAATCTGTGTCAGAGGTGGGAATGGAGCCCAGGACTTCCCCCGTTTGTGCGCCCGAGTGCAGTAGGTTGTCCTGTCCTTTTGAGGCCATATAAAGCAGCCACCTCCAGACTTACCCATGGAAAATTTGTGTACAATGAAAATTTGAGATCAAACAGCAAGGGAATTTTGTGAAATTTGCTGGTTACAAAACAGAAAACAAACCATGAACACGGGCTATTAGAAACCTTCTCAGAACGAAACGATAAGAAACTTAATAGAGACCAATTTCCTGCCCCTGGCTAACCAGGTAGATATGCACATGCACAGCCTCTTTTCTTGCCTAAGGTTAGAGCTGTTTGAAATGTCTGATCACGGATGACACCTTTGTCCAGCGTCCGTGCTGGAAACGGTCCCTGCCCTCCCTGCGGCTCCGAGGTTTGCAGCCCACAGCCCGCTCCCGGCTCATGCTCTCCCTGTTCCTTTAGAAGCAGTTCTCATCCATGCACTGATCAACCACACTGGCTCTGAACTGAAGCATTCGGGAAGGAATTATGTCGTTCTCTAAGAAAAGATGCACGAAGCTCATTTTATCTGCCTTTTGCTGGATCTTAAATGTCTTAGCATACCAAAGAGCTGAGCGATAAGGAACCTACCCCTCTGCTCCAATGGGCTTTTCAGAGAAAACATGTTTGCAGGCTATTTTGATCTGTTCTCTGAGGCTAGAGAGGAATTTTGCCCTGAAGTCCTCTGGCCAGAAGCCTAGGGATAAGACAGACAGAATCAGTTTTTCACTGGGGAGGTGCCCCAAAATTGTGCAGAGGCTCTGGACAGCTTCTACCTCCTGCACCCTGAGCCGAGCACCCGCCAAGAGCCTGGGCCAGGCAGGGCTTTTGCTTAGCTCACCAGTTTAAATGCAACTGGACACGGACAAAACAGGGAAAGCGACCTAAGAAATACATCACGCCCTGGAAAGGACATGGGCTCGGTGTGCTGGAAAAGGGCAGAGGCCTGGCTGCCCTGGCTCCACTGCAGCTGCATTTTGGCCCTCTGGCCTGCTCACAGCCTCTCTGTCTTGAATTTCCAACGTTTTGCAGTCCCTAAGGACACCAGGCACAAAGGCAGGTGGGGGACCTTGCACCACAACCAGGCGCCAAGACTTGCACTAAATAGCCAGGCCCCAGCCAGCACTGAGAAAACAAGCCAAGGGCTGCTAGATCCCCTTGTGCATGCTGGCAGCCAGCAACTGGAAAGGACAGCCCACATCCCACAGCAACAACTGCCCTCAACAGGTCCAAAGCAGGAGAGCACAACCTCATCTACCACAGCTTCATTGCTTCTCATGCAGAGAGAGGCAGGATTCCTCCAACTATAAAAACAGGATTTGATCCGAGTCCCTCCTGCATGGAGGAGGCAAAAAAAGCTTTTCCTAGCTACTAAGTGGTGAATTCACACCCTACTTGAGCAGCAGTGACGCTGTCAGGCAGAATTTACCCGTGCGGGCACCTGTGAGATGTCTGCCTCGCACCGCACACTGGGTATCTCCCACATGCCACGTCCCAGAGCCAGACTGTGGAGGCAGCATGCTTGTTATTCCCTGATTACTGTTGGATGGGAACAAAGACTCGAGAGATGATGCTGGAGGACAAGGCTGCAGCTGACGCACATTTCTCCGTCCAGTGGGCCACCTCACACCCCTGCTCTACAAACAAAGCTCGCCATGCCCCTCCTGACCCGGACGGCGGTGGGCTCAGCAGCAACAACCAATTTTCCTCCTCCTCCTCCCACGCAGACTCCCAGCCTCACGCCTAGCAAAAAACACTTGTTACAGCTCCCCCCAGAATCTGAGCAGAACAACACTGCCCTTCATCGCCTAGGCTAGCCCGGGCACTAGCGTACCCACAAAAGGTGGTCTTGGCAGCCTGAAGGATTCATGGCAGCTTGAAACTTTTGCTCAGGTTGAAGCCAGCAAGGCTTGGACGGGTCGAGAGCTCCAGCAATGCATGCATGGCAGAGGCAGCAGCGGAAGGAAGCAAACCATAAGGGATTACCACGCTTTCTCCCACTGGGAAACCTGCCTTCAAACCTCATCGGGCCAGGTCTCTCCCTGGGAACAGGGGCTCAGCACTGACTCTCGCCCTTCCTGGGACCTGCTTCTTCCAGCTGCTCTCTCGGCCTCACGTTCCTGAGGAAACCCAAATCTCACTGGGGCATGCTGGGTCTCCTTGCCCCAGTGGTGGGAGAGGGGTAGGATGGATAGAAAGAAGGGAAGTCAACGATCCTCCAAAGGCAATGTTCCTGGCTGAAATTCAGCCAAGAAGCCCCGGGAGGAGAGGTGGCATTCCCAGGCCAGCTGCTCCAGCTGCTTCGAGCATACCAGGAGATCACTGCAGTACACAGATGTCTCTAACCCCAGAGCTGACTTCGAGGGGATGTTTGACACAGTACTAACCAAGCAGTAACCCAAAGGGAATTTGGAAAAACTGAATAACTAAGAACACCTGGATCTCTCTAATCACTCATCTTCCTGACTATCAATTCTGTATATTTTCCCCCTAGGTCAAAGAATCCTGAAACAAGCCCCCAGCAGGATCCAGATAGGACAGAAAACCTTCAGCCCACTGGTAATGCTCAGCCTAGAAAGTAAGTAATTTTCCAACTCTGGCAACTTTCCTTCGCGAGGACAATGGGTGTTTATCCACTTCTTTTTTTTCTAGCCTTAATTTATTACTAAACCAATGTATTTGACTAGATGGGACACTTAGGCAATGGAATAAATGTTAATCATCTCCCACCTCCTGTAGGATTTTGGCTATTGCTGACACACATTGTTGGCTTCTCTCCTGGAATATTGAAGGTCAAGTGCCTGACCACAGCCCCCATTCCCGCTGGAGAGCCGCCTCACGCGCTGTAGGCATGCACGGCTCCTCCAAGAGGTGAAAGGACAAGGAAACCTCGACTAGAGAGCAATGTGTTCCGCCCAACCCTCTCCCACTGAGCACGAGCAAGCCGGGCTCAGGTAGTAGGAGCAAGTTGGACAGCGGCTCCCGTTCGCTTGCCCTCTCAGCGTAATGCCACGTAGACAGTCCTCGTGCTACACGCACGTGGAAGGAGTCCGGGTGGGCCACCTAGTAATGAAGCCCGCTCAACTTTGCAGTCAGACAAATGAAAACCAAGCTCCCATCCTTCCGACTGGCTGCATTTTCTGAGGTGCCCCTGTAAAATTTGGGTTTAAACTTTGCCTTCGTGGAGCCCCAGTCTGGCTTCCAATGCAGCATGAGCGTCGCGGCCAGCTTTGGCAACAGCAGCCGTGACTTAGCTGCAAAGACAGTGATTAAACTTTCCACTACCTCGTGCCTACGAGGGCAGGCAGGCAGTGGCAGTGGCTCAGGACATTTCTTGAGGATTAAAGTCTGCAGGGCAGCAACGACCCACAGAGTCGGCTCTGCCCATCGGCTCTTTCCAACTGCTCATTAATCCTCAGGAGATACCCTGACGCTTCAAGCTTTATTGCCTAATGCTCAGCATTGCCGGCAAGGATTTAAATTCCACCAGGCTCTGAAAGGGATGAACAATGATGATCTAGCCGAGGGATTACCAGACTCTCCCAGCCTCCCGTCTCGTTTTCACTGTGTCGCTGTCTCTGTCGCTGCTTAGCTGCCAGGTGGGAGAGCGCCATGCGCCTGGGAAGAGTCGAAGCACAGCAAATACAGGCACCCAGACAGAGGATTTGCAGCTCTCCCTTCTATCTGTCGAGATACATTCTAGGAAAATTTCAGAAAAACTGTGTTTTCCCCTCCAAATGGATGGCATGAATTAGCCTGTCACATTGTGGCTGGAGCTTGCAAAACAGGGGTAACTCATGTTTCCCCGAGAAAGAAAACAAACCCTGGAGTTTTTGACCAATGCGTTAGGAACTAAGGTTTCTACCCTCAGCTGTAGGCAGTGAGCCATAAACCTTAGAGCCCTGCACCGAGCTCAGCAATGCCCTCCTGGGGCCGAGGCACTTGCCTGCCCCAACCGCAGGCTGGCAAGCGCAGGACACAGCCCCCGGGCTTTGCAACAACCATCCTGGCAGCGGCGGGGATTGCAAACACTCAGAAACTGTAAACCTAACCTGCTAAAGGCAGGTTTTACTGCAGGGGAGGGCACACGAGACACCCCCGTGGGTCGAAGCACAAACCGCAGAGCGGGTCCCTGCTGAGCAGCCAGGCCCAGCAGCGTGCTCCAGCCCTGCGGGAGAGATATTGAGCACAGAGCAGCCTGCAGAAATGCTGCCTACGTTACGTTGTGCATTCCTGTGCCCTGCAGGTAAGAGGAGCGGCTCTCGCGGCGGAGAAGCGACGCTGGGCTACGCCAGACGCAGTACGTTCCCACCTGCTGGCCAGGACGCAGCGCGGTAGCTTGCTCCCTTCCTGCGCCTCTCCTAATGCTCACATCGCAGTCACTGGGCTTCTCCCCCCGGCTGTTGCTTGCTGCCCTTTCTGCTGTCGAGGTGCTCCCCAGGCCCTCGTAATGCTGTTTTCCTCCATAAGACGCACCTCATCCTTTCCTTCTTATCACCACTGGTTCTGCAGATTAAAGCATCAGTTTTAACAGTCATTATTTATATTGCAGAAGAGCCTCCAGACTTTAGCGGGACAGAGAGGCCCGTTGCTCTGGGTGATGGCAGACACCCAGTGTGACGCGTCTGCCCTGAAAAGTTTAGTCTAACCAAAGGAGTAATAAGGAAGTGCTTGATGAGAGCCAAACGGTTTGCACTTAGTTGATCCTGAACTAACTGAGCAGGGTTAGGAAGGATCTCACTGAAATCACGCTTTAATTTGTTACACATTAAACATTTGTTCGGGGCAAAAAAAGGTAGGCATTTATTAGTACACCTCCTTGAAAGCTCACCTCCTCCTGCACCCCCTCTAATTCACCCCTAAGCAGCCAAATAAGGTCTATCGATCTGCCCCTCGGGACACTGAATTGGAGACTCTGACAAGCCAACAGATTAAAAACGCCCAGTCCAGTCAAGCACTCCTTTCCAAACCAGATGTCACAGTTCTCTGGCTGCTGTCATTTAAATTGTCTTTTCCGGCCATCAAAACCTATTTAAGTACCTGCTGTCGTAAGATAGAGTTTCAATTTCAAATGTAACTATTCAAACAGTTTAGCTATGTGTGCTTTGCTAGCAAATAACTTGACTTGGTTTATTACAAATCAGGCAGAAGAGTAGGTGTGAGGAAATGATGTCATACATGCACAGGTTTCCAAGATACCTTATTTTTAGAAACTTTAGTCACAAGTGCATCATTACAAACATTATTAGAACACTGTCATTTAAAAATAAACCAAAACTGCAAACTGGGAGTGGATCTCTTTCATTCAAGCAGTTTAAATTAATACCATATAGTAAGCTTTTTAAAGAAATTCCTTTAAACATCTAACTGCATACAAAACTCTCAATAAACCCTCTTTGTGTTTTACAAATCAGCTCCCCCTTGAAATGCTCTCTACATGTGCTCAGTAGCCTCCCCGGCTCCTGTTTCGCGCACAGTAAAACTGGTGCTCACAACAGGACACACATTCCTCATACAGGCAACGTAGGCTGAAGGATGGTTAAAAACACTCCACGTGACCATACCAGCAATTTTACCCTTTTTTTTTTTTTTTAATTTAACCACATTAAAACATAGGCAACTGTTGCCCCTCAGACAGCATTTAAATGACAATGTGTGCTTGATTTCCTTTAAACCAAAGTCAGTTAAAACTAAGCATGAGCTGTGCACGCTTTGCTCCCCTTGAGTTATCTTAATCATTCTGAATTCAGTAGCCTGCAAGGATTTGAGTTAGAAGCATTCAGACACCTTCTCATGCTTTATTTCTCAGATCCTTGTACGTGCCTTGAATTTGCATAATCTATGTGATATATATTATCCAAATGCATAGTCTTAGCTATATATAGAATCTGTTTAGAAAATCGCCTATTTTCAGGCATGAAAGATCGTCATATGTGTAACGTGCATCTCAGTAACATAGCAATGATATTATTCAAGGTCCACTGCTGCAAGATTCAAAAAGATTTTTGTCTCCATGGTCAAAGTGGAGCGAGTGCTCAGGAACGTGTGGCCAAACCGGTGTTCAGAAGCGCACCAGATCCTGCCTAGCCGAGCGCCTCTGGGGCATGCACTGTAATGAAGTAACTGAGGAAGGGCGACTCTGCATTGGACATGTTTGCTCAGGTGCTCCTATAAACTTAATTACGGGCAGGGGACAATGTCCTGATCTCTTCACTGCATAGGCATTTTGCTCCCCTCACTGCCATTTTATCCTCTTTCTCTGGCCAGAATTTTATGAGCTGCAAAACCTGGTCTCCCTTTCCCCCCCCATCAGTGCCATCCAGATCATACTAAGGGAACACAGCACAGGGACTTTACGGCCAAATATCACAGTTGGGGGGGACCAAGACACAGGGAATCATCAGGGACCCATAAAGATCCAGGTGATACAGGAGAAATCTGGCCAATCTTGTTATAACAGCAGCTCTCCAACTCTGAGGTTAGACAGCAAAGCACTCAGTGATTGCAGGCAGCTGCCTCCAAGCAGTTGACCCCAGTAAGAAAGGGGCATACCATATACCCTGCTAAAGGGGTCCTCCTTATCAGGCCCTTTTAAACAAATCACTCTAAAAATATTCCTTTTTTTTCCCACCAGGAAAGTTGTTTCAAGTTTTCACTGATTTTTTGAATTTCTATGGCTTATTTCCAGCACTAAAAGAAAAGATAGCTGCCATATAAGGATGCTTTGCATTTGTAAAAGGAACGATCTGCGCCATTGCAAGGGGAAAGAAAGGTGGCTACCAACAGAGATTAACCACTGCAGAATATTATGAAAATGTTAAAATGTTTTAGAATCACTCTTTGGGAGACCATTGGCTAGACCTGTCACATAATGCTTATTTGACGTTTAACCTATTTCCTGCTCAACTCAGGATATCATAGAATGAATAGGGAAGAAAGCTTTTAAGATAAACCGACATCATGGCACTTAGACATGAGTTCATAACAGAAAACTAGGAAGTTGAGGACATTTGGATTTGCGGTTTTGCCAGGGCTCAACTAAGAGCTCACATGCTGGTCTGGATTCAAGTTTCCCTGAAATTTAGGCCTTTGGGGAAGGTAAACAATGGCCCCTATAGGTAATAGTAGCCACGAGGCTACTTTCTACTAATTGTCATGTTTGAAACTATGTAGGCCCTGTGTTTCTAATGCACAGCTGCTGATAATCAGTAAAAACATGTTCTGGACACAATTCATTCCTCATGCAGTATCTGCCTTATTGCATCTAAATTAAAAGCAGACTCGAACTCACACCACGAGCCTTGCAAGGACTCACGGCAGCTTGCCGTGACTCCAGGCCGCTTCCTGACCCGCGTGCCTCTCCTCCAGCCTGCAACCTCACGTGCTCCATGGGCCGCGTGAACGCCGACTGCGATGCCTGCATGTGCGAGGACACGATCCTGCATGGAAAGGTCTCCCTCGAAGATGGTACACCAGCTGCTGAAGCCCGCGTCTACCTGCAGGCCAAGCAACTCAAGCTGTTAACCACAGCTGACAGCAGGGGCATGTTCAGGATCCCTGGAGTCTGCCCTGATGGTGAAAACACCCTTAAAATAAAGAAGGCCAAATACGTGACTGCTACCGTCACCGTGCCGGAAAGCAACAAAAGGAATCTGGCGATCCAAGTGCAGCTGGAAAGATCAGGTAACCCCAGACAGAGGGAAAACAGCAGGAGGCTTTATACTGTTAGCAGAAATAAAACTTGATTTTAGGATGGCAGGACTAACGAGATGGCTTTATCCTCCTCCCGCAGGCAAACCGTACATTTTGAAGAGTCCCGACGACAAAGCAAGAAGGGTGGGACAAAGCGTGTCGCTCTGTTGCAATGCTGTTGGGAGTCCAGCTCCCGACCGCTATCTCTGGTAAGGAGCTCACAGACCCTCGTGAATCTGTTGCAAAGATTCGATTTTTATTTCCTTATCATCCTTACAAAGGTGTTTTTAAACATCATAACTATAAAACAGTGGACTTAATACATGGAGAACCCATTACTACAAATGATGGGAGATTTCTAGAGCTGGCATTTCTCACATACACAGTAATGAAACGTGCATAGAGACTTACTGGAAAAACATATAAATAAGTGGGGAGACTGAGGCAAGAGGTCTGGTATCCTGGGCAGATCTATATGGCAGGATGCAGCATGGCCAGGATTAGGACATAGCTCTGCTCCAGCCACGCAGTCAGTCTGTCCCATTAACTGTCCACCTGTTCCTGGCAGGTATCACAACGGCTCGCTGCTGGATCCGTCCATATACAAGTATAAAAACAATCTGATTTTGAAGAACCTGAACAGAGGCCAGTCAGGAGAGTATTTCTGCAAGGCCAGTAGCGATGGTGGATCAGCAAAATCCCAATCTGCCAAACTTTCTGTAATAGGTAAGAAAAAATATGCAGCTGGGAGGTGGCAGGGAGCAGAAACCAACGCACAGAAATTATGCTTCATTCAGGAAAGAAAAGTCACAGGAAGACTATTCAGGGTTTATCTCATTCCCCAGTCAGCAGATAAGTGCAACTGACTGCTATCAGCCAGAACCTCTCTGAAAGCTGGAGTTCTGGACTGCACAGGACCTGCTAAACCGCATTTATAGGACACAGTGATTGCTCTCTACACTTGCTGCCTTACGAATGAACATTTCAGTGTTTTTAAATCCTGAAATCTGCCCAAGTCTGTCCATAGCCAAAAATGCAGCACATGTAATATCTAACTAAGGCTGTGTTTAATGGCAGTAGCAGGTAAGCAGGAGCTGGGACACTTCTCTAAACAGAACTGCTCCTAATTAGGTACCTTACTTTAAAACTAGGCAGCTGCTTTACCGAAATGAAGGCCAGATGAATCCAGCTAACCAAAAATCCTGCAAAACATCTGTTTTATCGCTGAGCAAACCTCACTGTTATTGGACGCAATGTTTAGCTCTGAGGATTTTAAACCACATACCAAGGGCTGTACGATTATTTCACACTGTTCATTAACAAATTCTATTTAACAGGAAGACACGAGGCAGCCTGCAATCCCCAACCCCAAAGCCATCTCATCCGACTTCCACATGATTGTTTCCAAAAAACAACGAACTCATTCTACTACGATGTGGGCAAGTGCCCGGCAAAGACCTGCGCTGGGAAGCTAGACAAAGGACTCCGATGTAAAGACAACACCGCTTACTGCTGCGGTGTCTCTAAAATGGAAACGAGAGAGATCTCGTGCAATGGATACACGCTCCCCACTAAAGTCGCTGTAGAATGCGGCTGCAAAAAATGCACAGAGACCAAAAAAACAGTTCGCGGTAGAGCCATAGCAGCAGATAATGGTGAGCCACTGAGGTTTGGCCACATCTACATGGGGAACAAAAGAGTAAGCATGACTGGCTACAAGGGAACTTTCTCCGTCCACGTCCCAGCAGACACAGAGAGACTGGTTCTAACTTTCGTTGATCGTCTACAGAAGTTTGTTAATACAACTAAAGTCCTGCCGTTCAATGAAAAGGGAGGTGCCGTGTTTCACGAGATCAAGTTACTAAGAAAGAAAGCCCCTGTCACATTAGAATCCTCTGAGACCAACGTGATTTCTTTGGGAGAAATGGAAGAAGATGATCCAATTGCCGAACTAGAAATCCCTCCCTATGCGTTTTTTAGGAAGAACGGAGAAGTCTACACAGGCAAAGTGAAAGCCAGTGTGACGTTTCTGGACCCAAGAAACTTCTCAGCAGCCGACGTGACACCAAGCGACCTGAATTTTATAGATGAGGAAGGAGATATATTCCCACTCCGCACATACGGCATGTTTTCAGTGGACTTCACTGACGAACTCGGTACAGAGTCTCTTAACGCGGGAGAAGTGAAGGTTCATTTGGACGCTGCTCAGGTCAAGATGCCAGAACACCTGGAAGAGATGAAGCTTTGGTCTCTGAATCCAGAGACAGGATTATGGGAGGAAGAAGGGGACTTCAGCCTCGAAAAAAACAGACGGCACAAGAGAGAGGAGAGAACATTTTTGGTTGGGAACATGGAGATCAAAGAAAGGCGTCTTTTTAACCTGGATGTCCCAGAGAGCAGACGATGCTATGTCAAAGTCCGAGCCTATCGAAGTGAGAGATTTCTGCCAAGCGAACAGATCCAAGGGGTAGTGATTTCTGTTATAAACACAGAGCCAGAGCCGGGGTTCTCCTCCAACCCCAGAGCATGGGGTCGCTTTGACAGCGTAGTCACCGGTCCCAACGGTGCTTGTGTGCCAGCCTTCTGCGATGAGCAAAACCCAGAGGCCTATGCAGCTTATATCTTGGCAAGCATGGGGGGTGAAGAACTCGAAGCTGTTTCCTCTGCTCCCAAACTCAACCCTAACGTTATTGGGGTCCCACAACCATATCTCAACAAGCTCAACTACAGGAGGACAGACCACGAGGACCCAAACACTAAGAAAACTGCTTTCAGTATCAACATGGCCAAGCCAAGTCCCAATTCCCCAGAAGAGAACAACGGCCCTATTTACGCATATGAAAACCTAAAAGAATGTGAAGAAGCTCCATACAGCGCTGCTCACTTCAGATTTTATAGGATAGAGGGAGACAGGTATGACTACAATACCGTTCCCTTCAATGAAGATGACCTTATGAGCTGGACTGACGACTACCTGGCGTGGTGGCCCAAGCCCATGGAATTTAGGGCCTGCTACATTAAAGTAAAAATAAATGGACCCCAAGAGGTGAACATAAGGTCTCGCAACATGGGTGGGACACACCCCCGTACCATTGGCAAGCTCTATGGCATCAGAGACGTCCGCAGCATTCGTGCTATCGACCAGCCAAACGTGTCCGCAGCCTGCCTAGAGTTCAAGTGCAGTGGTATGCTCTACGACCAAGACCGCGTGGACCGCACCCTCGTGAAAGTTGTCCCACAAGGCAGCTGCCGTCGAGAAAGCGTTAACACCATGCTCCACGAGTACCTGGTGAACCATCTCCCCATGGCTACGAACAACGACTCCAGTGAATATACAATGCTGGCTCCTCTTGACCCGCTAGGGCATAACTACGGCATCTACACGGTTACCGACCAGGACCCGAGGATCGCCAAGGAAATCGCCTTGGGCAGGTGTTTTGATGGCACGTCCGATGGCACTTCCAGAACTATGAAGAGTGACATTGGTGTTGCGTTGACTTTCACCTGCTCAGAAAGGAGCGCAGCAGAGCAAAGCATATTCCAGTCTCAGAGGAACTCAGGTCAGCAGTCACTACTGGACCTGCCAAGAGAAAGCCCAGCATATCAAAGGCCGCAGGGAAGCCGCAGAATTATCCAAGGCAGAAGCCCAATGAGAGCTCAGCGCTCTCCCACATACTAGAGCTGTATAGAAGCCTCAGTAAAGTCACTTGTATTTGAATAACGTAATCTGAAAGGAACATCTACCTGCAAATAATCTATCTCAAAGCAGGTAGGTGTCATCATTTTTGAGACATAATTAAGGTGCACATTTTTATTTGGCATTGCACCAGAAAGAAAAGATAGAAGGCAAAAACTGGGGGCCAATAGTTGTAGTGGGTTCCTGTCTTATTAAACGTGTCCATAAAATCTTCCTTCTGCCTGACATTAACAGCTTCACACATTAGCGTAAAGGGAAAACGAAATACATAATTGAATTAAATCATGTACATAAAAACATTCTTCTGTTCTGCATCTGCAGACTTTGCCAGCCCAAGTACCTGTACAGTAGTTGGTAACATGAAAAGGAATAAACTGATTTCCTCATACTGAATTCAACCGCAGTTTTTTACTTGAAATGTAAGTATTTTATTTATTTCTAGCTTGTTTTAGAATGACTGTATTCAAGCTAAAGTACCGGCAGCTGCATTTCTAAAAACTCATGTTTGATAGCATGGAGAAACCACGTGGATTTGTGGGTTCCACATGGATAAGATCAGTTTGCTCCTGCTTCTTGCATTATTTGAGAAGAAAAGCCATGCTGTAGAATAGGGTAGATTAATAAAAAACGTCATTTTGTTACTTTGACAATGGTTTATTCCTTTTGCGTTTGACATGTCCAAGTAAATAAACCACATGTAGAGCTGACTGAAGAAGAATTTGCTGAATTTCACAATTTCTTTCACAAACGGGTCACAGCTTTTTCAACATAAGGCTGATCCTGGGTACGGGTGAATGGTTTAGTGAATAGCTGGTGCTCCCCTGAGTCCACGGCTTGGCCAGAGTGTGCTGCGGTCACCTCCAGGCTCTGCCAGGGAATCAGTCCCCAGATCGCATGCAGCACCCGCACTGCGAGATGGGGAGAGGCAAGCAGCAGTGCCGGGAGAAACAGAGTGGCAGGTCTGGGTGAGGAACGAGCTAAGGAGGCAGCAGCAGGCTCCAGCAGAGAGGAGGGAGTGCGACGCGAGAGGACAAGAGGCAGGAAAAAAGGCTAGGAACCAACACTTTCAGGATGACAGCAAACCAGGGAATTTAGAGCAGGGCTGGCAGGTGCAGAGACAGAGAAAAGGTTGGTTTCCCTCCATATTCAACAGCAGCGAGCAGCACTCCGTTCGGCAAGGAGCTGCTCTGATTTGAAGGTTGAGATGGCCACTGAAGGGGGTCAGACAGACAGCTTACTGCTACGAGTGATCTGCTAAATGCCACTGCCCTGGATACTTATCAAACCCCCACGAGCTCCCTCATCCACTTCTAGAGATGAATTGAGTACTGCACCAACGGAGAACATATCCTGTCCTTATACCCAAACATATTGCTAGCAAGACGCTGAGGGTGGAGGCAAGCCAGCAAGTCTCCAACACTGGAATTTGCATCACAAGATATCACAAGAAGTTGGCTAGCGCTACTGGATGAAAACTCAATTTGGAATTCAAACACATGCTCCAGCGCGGTTTTCCTTTCCCTACCACTCAATTCCCTCTAACGTGTATGATGCAGGTTCTGATCTAGATCTATTCTGAGCCCCATCTACAGCTCACTAAGGCAAAAAGGACAGAGCTGTGCTGAACTCAGTGCCTATGCAGCCCGATTTATGGTTTAAAAGGTAATTATAAAGGGCAAAAAAAACAGAGCAATAATCTGTGTTCTTATGCAAATTGTCAATTATCAAAGAGAAGCAGAAAAGGAAGAGCTGTGGAATACTCTGGCACATCTTCTTCATACCAATGAATTTAGACTGTGTGTGTTTTCTTTTGTGTCTAGTCTGCTGTAATGGTTTGGCATGAGCTCAGGCCAAGGCAGCCAGTGGGGAGCACTAGCTTGGACCTTCCCACAGAGCTCCTGGCTTGTGTCACAGACTAGCAGAGAAACGTCTCTTCCCTCCACTCCCCTCCTCTTCTGCAGAGCTAGACAGCCAAACCCTGGTCTTGGTTTCGTCACTTTGAGGGTGAAGAAACACAAATGATTTCTGCAGACCAACCCCAGAGTTACATGGATGAAAACAGGCTCACGATCTGCTCCCGGTGCTGCATGTGGGCTCACCAGAGCCAAACACTGCAGAATTTAGGGCTCTTTCGTTTGGGGAAAAAAATTCTGTTTAATAGCAATGAAACGGTCACAGCCCTAAGGCCTAAAATTCTGTCTATCCATGAAACAGGAAGAAGCTCTGCAAATCGGCCCAACAACCACTGCCCAGTGCTAACACTTCTTCATTACTGATGAGGCACACTCCCAATCCACTAGGTCTACAACAGGTCCTAGCTTCCACCTTGCATACACAAGCTTTATGCTATAGTTCAATGTCAGTTCTGACTTCTCCAGCTCCTGAGCACTTCTTATGGTCAGCATAGTGCGCAGCACCCTTTCAGCAACCAGAAACATAAACCACACTCCCACATATCACAAAGGAGAGCATCAGCTAAAGGAATGCAGGAACATTGTGACTCAGCTCCTCCCTCTGCCTTGGCTTTCAGACCACCAACCTTGAGAAACAGTCTGAAGGAGAAGACATGGCTCCTAAACATCAGGATGTTAAGGGCTAATGGCAAAGCATCTTCCATTAAGGTCACTTAGTTTCCAACCCTCAGATAAACCTGACGACCTATCCCTCCTCCTGATTTCAACAAAGGAAAAATATTGCCTCCCAGAAGCTATCAAGCTGCCAGCAGTTAGGATAAACAAAAGGAGGGAGGTTCTCATCTAGTCTCAACCTTCAAATTACTCACAGATTTTTGTAATCTACTTTTTGAAAAGGCTCAGGTTTTCCTGTAAATATGGTCACTTAACACTTTGTTTACCTGTAATTTATTCAGCAGAAAACGGGAATAAAGAAAGATTCCTGAGGAGAAGAGGGAGTAGTAGGGTTTCTGATTAGGGAACAGATGCTTCTAACTGCTAATCACCAGCATACTAGGAAATATCACTCCCCATATTTATTTGAAACCAAAGACGATATCACCCCTACCCAACACCAGAGCCCTTCTGCTGTTTAGAAGTTTTGCAGGTCTACCAGTAATTTGGCCTCAGGACTCTTAAACTAAGCCGTAGTGGATGTTGGCCTAGGAATACCTTTGCTACTTTCTCTCTCCTCTGAGAGAGGAACAGCTGTTTTATTTCACTAGTGTCAATTTTCAATTGCTACAGTGGCTGTGCTGGACCTCAGCAGCGATATTGGGAATTGAATCACAAGGTCTATATTCCAGAGTTAACCTTGACATGCTGCTCCACACCTCATCAGCAAATGCCCTATTTTTGTTATGTGTGCTCTGCAAAAATAATCATTACCTACTAGGTTAAATCCTTACAGAGCTAGGTGAAGGCAAAGTTTCCAAAGAGGCATTTTGACTAAAAGCTGCCTGGGGGGACACTAATTCCCTTTAAAGCTTCTCTACCATGTCAAAAATAGCATGCCAAAGATTTTCTCCATAAAAATAAATGCATTTTACTCTCTTTTCCTCCATAAAATTATTGGAGTGAAGATGTACGTTTTCACAGTTAGGACATTAACTGTTAATCAAAAAAGAACTGTCTAACCTTTGATAACTTACTATCTAGAAAGGAATTCTAAGAAGCTTTAAAGAAAACTCTGCACAGATCAAAAGATTAAGTTACAGGCACAAATACTGTATATTGGCTAAAACGTGGTTTAAACATTATTTGGTATTGAACAACTAATTGAAGACATTCTGAGCTAGATTTTAATTTCATGACCTTTTGCCCAGCTGACTCCGTTTTTCCACCCTAGAAGAGAGCACCATCTACCCATCTGGTATATTTTCAAACTCAGATGGCCTAAATAAACAGGATGCTCCTAAGAGAACTGGATGAAAAGATCTCTGATTAGCCAATATACTTCCACCCTAGAAGAGAGCACCATCTACCGGGTTTCTGACTGTACTCCACTTCAAACTTCCAGAAGACGCATGGAACCTCTTTGCTGTTACTATATATGCTTTAGTTCAGACTGAAATTACCACGTGCCAGCAATGACTAACAGCAACAGATCTCACACAAGGTGTGATCTAAAATTTTCAGCAAGAGATGGAGGAATTGCCCTACAGGTTCTCTCTAACGCTAACACCTAATACAGACATTGCTAGTCGGAGGCTGATATTTCAATTAGCAGCATTAACACCACACAGCAATAATATTGCTTTGCTGCATGTCATTTTGGAGATGCACACAATGCTACACTGTGCATACGACTGGCCAAAAGGTTCTGCTCTATGAATAACAACGCAAAAGATCAGAATAGCATTTTTGCTGAATTCTGAAGTCACTTCAGAGAACCTGAAGGCTGCAGATACAATTTTCCTTTGTTATCAACTTCATGATGCCAGAACAGGTGCAAAAAAATAATAAAAAAATAATTTAAGAAAAGGAATGAAAGAAACCCTAGGAACATAGCAGATGACTCAACACTTTGGTCATCTGAAAACGTGCGGGTGTATGTGTGCGCGCACACACGCATGTGCGTGCGCGCTTTCTTCATTCTTCTAATTTAGCTTCTGATACAATCCATGTCTGAAGCCAGACTTTAACATACGGCCAGACTAGTGTGAAGAACTTTAAAGCTGCTTTCCAGCAGACACTGAAGAAAGTGGTTTTTACCTTCAAGCGTGCTAACTTTGAAGCATTGGAAATTGATGGCTATGTGTTTCTTTTAAAAAAGTTGATGAAAATTTCCCAGAAACTCTGGGTGGGAAAACACAAGGCAAGCTGGCTTAAAATCCAGATGGGTAATTTCAGTGAGCTTACAAGAACACACACACAAAAAACACCAAACACCTGCCATCTACCCCCCCTCCCCCCCAAAAAAAAAGCTATCCATTCTATTGGCATAGACTGCTACCTAACCTTTCATAGAAAGGCTAATCTGAACAGATTAAAGTAAAATAACATCACAGCCTTTACTTCTAAGTAGCAGATGGGAGGGAGCAAAGCATTACAATATAACATTTGCTTGGAAGCTGTTGTCAATTTTTAAATTTCTGCAGCACAAATTCCACCCTTAAGTCTGCAGCCAATATCAAAGGAATTCTCCACAGGAGCCTGATTTTCACCTTACTGATGTTTCCAGGTTTTGACTCTGATTCATGGGCTTGGATTTCTTAGAGGATCATGTGTTCTGGAAAACCTGTCAGAGGCAAATTAATTGCTGGACTAATGGCAAAGAAAGAAAAATATTGCAGCATCTGCTCCAACAGATGCCTCTTTAAAAGCATTTTATCCATGTTATATAACACATTTTTTTTCTGATTTCTTGTTTTCATTGAGTCTCGCTCAAGTGTGCGAAACTCCTGTCACCTTGATATAAATCCCATTCAGAATAAACACAATACATGACCTTAGCTTTAAATTTCAGACATAAGTCCTCGAAAAGACATGAACGCATTGAGAAGTCTCAACAGCCAAAAGGACACGTGGAAGAGGCTTAAGCACAAATTGCTGGCATTTACTGATGAGCATGAGGAAAACAGAGCATAGTAACAGCCAAGCCTACGCAACTTCTGCCATTTTTTTTTCTTTTAGGTTTCCAAATTTTCAGTGATAGTTCTGTAAATATGAAGCGAACAGAATGGTGCTTCATTAAGTCTGAATAGCTCCAGTGGCTCTGCTTTTACTTTAGTGGTACTCTGGAAAATGAGAGCTGCTCCTAAGGTCTGCCTGTTTTTTGCTTTGTCATTATCCTCACAGTGCCACATTACTTCTAAGATGGAACAAAACTAGAAAAAGAGTCAGCAGCTCTGGGGTTCTTCACACGAAATATTCCTCCTTAGACCTGCCTGTAAACCAAAGGCAGGCTGAGGAAAAGCATGGAGCAGATAACTCCTCACCAGGTAAAAACGTCTATCTTCAGAGAGAAAGTATAAAAATAGAATGCAAGTTTTCTAGGTGGGCGTCACACAAACATTAGTTAAGTGAGATATATTCTAAGACATGAAAACAAAAGAGAGCAAGAAGAGACGGTAATCAATATGAGTAAAATATGTAAGGTAGGAAACTGATAAGAAAAGCTAAAGAAATCAAAGAAAAATATCTCCTTGACAAGGTTAAGAACAGCAAAGAGTTTATAGATTAGAAACAATACCAGATGAAAACAAGTTACTGACACAGAAAAGCAAAGACACACAATAAATATTTCTTTTCCGAATACAGAAGGAACTAAAATGAATGACGTGCCTCACATCACATGTAATTGATTAAAAACTTATTGATCAGCTAGCACCATGGGCGATGTTAAACAGTACCTACTATTGATAGCATTTTCAAACTCAGATGGCCTAAATAAACAGGATGCTCCTAAGAGAACTGGATGAAAAGATCTCTGATTAGCCAATATACCCTTTTTAAATCTGAGACTTAGTGAAACTGAATTCCAGCAGTCTAGAAGAGAAAAGGTAAACCAACACTATACAAAGAGTAAGCAGAAGTCACTGATAAATGAGCCAGTTGGCAATGATTATTGAGTCAAACAAAAAAAGACAAAAATTCTTTTCAGCTTCCATGAACCAAGAACAACTGTGCCATTTCAAAAGACCAGATTTTTTTTTAATCCCTAAACAACTTTGCAGTTGACTCTAAGATTATAATAGACGTGATAAAAATGCAGATACAGTAGACTTTTGATAGGGATTCAACTTACAGTATTACAAAAATATTATAACAAACGAATCAGCAATGTGTAATATCAAAGTCCATTAGCCAGTTTTTAACCCAATTAACTGAAATATCTAACAGCGCAACATTGATCTTATACAAAGAGAATTCCTCAAAGTTTGAAGTTATTCAGAATTTCCATCAAGCACCTGAAAGTGGCTTGTCATAAAAGTAGTTACTGCCATTAAAAGAAAACATATAAGTAACCAAGAACAGAAAGCAAGAAAGGAAAAGCTGATCATATGGAATGACAGACTGCTCAGGAAATCCCACACAGCAAATAAAACTGACAAAGGTATATGGACAAGGCACACAGTTCCAGGTATGGTATTGTATCAAGAACCTGAAGTCAACTTCCACTCCTAAGCAAGGGACAACTGTGTGCGTTAAGAGTAGTTAACTCTAAGAAAACTATCATGTCTAGGAAGAAATACTCCACCCGCTGGTTCTGCAGATGCCCCTAGCTAAGGCACAAGTTACTTGTCTCAACATGGGAATACAAGAGTAAAGTTTAAGGGTCCACAAGAACAAACTAAACAATCTAAGAGTCTCAGTATTCAATTCTGAAGTAGAGCAGATATCCTAGACAAACCCTACCTGCTAGACAAACCCTACCTGCTAATTTCATTAGAAAATACTCCACTGATAGATTGGCCAAAGCTATAACTAAAAGATGGCCAAAGCTATAACTAAAAGATGGCCAAAGCTATAACTAAAAGATGGCCAAAGCTATAACTAAAAGATGCCCAAAGCTATAACTAAAAGATGGAACAGATACTCTTCTGCAAGAAATCATATCAGTGATGAAGCCATTTGACACAAATGACTTGCAATGAAACTGGCTTCTCTCCTCAGGACTCTGCTTTTGTTAAAATGTGTAAAAATTAGTGCAAGTGATTTTAAAATTTCCAGATTAAAGTGATTATGCACAGTTTATGCTTCAAGAAAGTTACACTGAAACTCCCCCAAAAGAAAGTAAAAACATGGTACAAAAATAAATTTATTACCCAACAGCAGAAACAGGGATTTATTCAGTCTTCAGCATTCACAGAGATTCTCTTCCTTCATGGAAAAAAACAAAGATTGTCAGAAACTCTTAATGAAAACAGGCAGGTGGCAGCAAGATCAAACCTCTGGACGGGAAAACCAAATTTACTGCTATGAGGTGGGTAATAAAATGTTTTATATTACTATTAACTTACGGATATCCTTTTCAACATTTTCAAATACATTTACTGTTTTGCATCCTGTGCCAAGATCATCTTCTCTTTCAGAGTCTTTTTTGCTGTGTTAAGTTTGAGTGTTTGAAATCTGCATTCCTGATGAACGGTTTTTGAGTTCTGCTGGAACCAAGAGTGCATATATCCATTATAGAAGTCAACCGCTGTAAGTTTCTTCTTTAATATGACTGTTTTGATTCCAATCCAGCCTTCCTAAAAAAATAATTTTTAAAAATTGGCAGTAAGCTCCCTCCAGATTTTAACATGATGATCTGTAGCTCTGACTAGGTTGACTACATCTTACAGAAGATATTTTATTTAATGTTATCAAGTTTATACTAGGAGTCAAATAGTCACCTGCAAACAAAAAGCCTGTTAGTTGAAATTAAGAGTTCTTCAAAGTATCAAATAAAAAGACTGAGTCTAATCTAAACCAGTTTTGTGGATAATGATGGACAAATAAGACAAAGGTTAAGTAACAAACAAATACTAAAAAAAAAAAAATTCATCTTCAGGGCAGTGAATATAAAAGCTAAGGCAAAAAACCTACCTTGCAACGAGCTATCAGGGTTTGGGACAGTTTATGGTATAGGAGTGAACCGGGAACAGCTCCACGGTCATTTAATACTTGATCTGAAAACAGAGAGATGGTCTTCCATTTTTACGTAAAGAAGGAAAAAAAAAAGTTTGCAGCATTATGATGTCTCTTTGAAGCAGAGTAATCATCTCAAATTATTATTTTACTTAAAAATATTCTGTTGTATTCTGTGCTTTATTTTACCCAAACAAGTAGGAGAGAATGAGAACAGGATGGAAGTGACTAATGAACTGCAGTCACTCTCTAGCACTACTCTCCATCTCATCCACAAACACTCATTAAGCCCTCTGTACTCTTGTAGGTACCACCAGAGCCCCCAAGGCTCTCAAAACTCACAGGCTGCTACAGAAAATGATTTAAGCAAGAATAGGCAGGGATGGTTTTCCTTCTGAGAGATCCTTGGACAATGACATTAGAAGAGGCCCTCTTGAGTAATTAGAGGACTAAAAACCCCTAATCTCAGGATTCACAGGACTACACCTGCTCCTCATTCAACATCATCACTAAGCAGGACTGTCCTTAAAATCCATTTTATGTTTAGGGTGTAATAAGTTTCTGTGCTCCAGGATGAGAATGCTTGAGATTGATTTCTGAAACTCCCGTAAAATTAAGTCAGTTATTTAAATAAAGCCATTGCCTAGTAAAACTGCGTGTGATCTTCAAGTTAAGTTAAATTCTTGCTCCTTACTAAACATTAAGGAATTAATTTTAGAAAGTAAATACCAGCAAAACCAGGGATATTATGCACTTCCACAAAATCCAGAAGTTTAACAGCACTACCCTTCCAGAGCGTCTGCAAAGGAAACTGGAAACAGAAGCAAATGACATACTGAGAATAATTTCATGATTTCCAGGCAATTGTCTAGTTTTTCACTTATGCAAGATACCTGTGATAATAGCATTACGGGAAAGTTCAGATATTAGCTCCAGATAAGAGACTCTTTCCTATATCTAGTTTTCCATGTTCTTTCTCATTGCCTTGACAAGCAAACTACTAGCATATGCATTCATGAATTGAGCAACTACCTAGAGCAGCTGTTTACTTGCACCATATACTGTTATGCAAAGATAACTTTACAGCATTCTGAAATCCCCTCAACTGTATCGGAGGGAAAACTCTGATCTAAGGAGACAAAACAAAACTATTAAGCAGACTTGTGATCACGTTCCAGGAAATTCTGCTCAGCTCTAGCTCCATCTCTGATACTAAACTGCCCTGGCATTTTAAACAGATTCTAGGGTTTAGAGGCTAAAATAACTAAACACTCAGAGGTTGTTTAGTTATTAGTTAAAATATAAAAACCAAAGACAGACCTGCCAGAGGACAGAAGGACAGATTAGGAAAAAAAAAAACAAAAAAACCTGCCTTACCATACTTCCTATGGCACGATGCAGTTGTATTACTTGCACAGCAGTTTGCTCTTCCCATTTTATACAACTCTTAGCTATAGTTATTTTAGGAGCTAGGAAAAGAAAACAAAAAAGTAGAAGACTTGATATCTTCTTTTGCACCCTTTTGCAAACAAATAACCGTATTGATTTTATCCTGGTCAATGGCAGGTTTACAGTCTAGCCATAGGCACCTTATACAGCCACTACAGAAAAGGAGATTTCTTAAAAGTCTTAAGTTCACTTATTTATATGCTCTATTCCAAGTTGTCCTCTTATTTACCTATTGCACTGCAAACTGATGATTGATATTTACAAGCACAACTGAGCACTTTCGTTAGCACTAAAAACATGAAGAATAAGAAAATGGCTCAGATTTCGTGACATTGCTAGCCATTTTTGTATTGCATGTGTAACTGGAAAAAAAAACCATTAGTGTAGCAAGTCTGAAGAATTCTGAAGCATTCTTCCCTCTGTATGTTTTTTTTTTTTTTAAATCACAGAAAACAATGAAGAGACCATATTGAGAAAGAGATCTGAAAAATATAACCCAGCACAACAGGAAGCAACTTAATTTCCCCAGATGATTTAAAAAAAAAAAAAAAGACAACAATCCGAACAAGTTGCATTAAATATGATGTATACCTACCAAACGTTACCCCTTCTTTTGGTTGCTCTTTTTTATTTTTTAAACTTTCAGGTAAGTTCTTCAGAACTGAAATGAGCTGCAAAATAAAGTTTTGTACAGAGTATTAACAAATCTAAGTAGAGTATTAGACGGTATTTATTGCCAATAACAGGAAATACAAGCTGTATAAAACAGCACTTAACTTTAATCAGTGAAACCGTCTTGTGAGCTTTGAGAAATTCCTGTCACCGCATTCAGAAGGCACATCATACACACCAACACACTAAAGGTGCTCATCCCACTGAATTACAATTACAGGACTAATCTTGTTTTATGAAAGATCTGTTCACCGACAGCAATTCTAGAACAGGAGGACAGCTGATTTTTAACAAGAGGAAAAAGTAGATATTCACTTCAATGAAAGAAGCAACCGCACTCTTTCCATACAAAGTGCTTGGGTTCTTCCTTGGATAGAGGTAGCAAGGCAACATATAGGACCAACACGGACAGCTTATCACACACTGCTTAGCTTTTCTCTTAACAAGGCAAAATGTTCACAAACAGCAAGTTTCAGATCACTCTCTTCTTAATGCTTACAGTTTACTCAGAACAGTTACAAATAATTTTGTTTACATATGTTAAAAGCAAGGTACCAATCAAAAATTATACTAGCTTACATAGATTTACCATGTTTGCACCCATCTTTGATAGCATCACTTCCAGCTCCTTCGCAGTACAGCAGGGAGGAACAGCAAGTTCTTCTTGCTTGATAATTGGACCGACATCAAACCTACAAAGCAGAAAACATACAAGTCTAAGAGGAAAAGCTATAACGCTTTTGCGGTGTTAGCTGAGTATGTTAAATACATTAGCTCAGTTGCTAATTACCTTCTTTCTCTATTGAGGACATTTAAATTTTAAAGTTTGGTTCACAAGACAATACATGGAACAGAAAATCAAATTTATAAAAGCAAGCTGAGATTGATGTGTGTACATAATTTAGAGTTCACGAGCATAACATCTCAGAAGAAACAACCTGAAGCACTCAGAAGAAATTTCACGTGTTCCTGAGGTCTATTATCAGACAACTGTGCAACAGAGAAATGAGCAAATGCTGATAATGTGTTTTCAGAGGCAGCTTTAGCCAGACTCTGCGCTGCAGCTAGAACAGACGACCTCTCCTCCGTCCCAAGACGGACAATTTCTCACCCTCTCTTACATTAACAGTAGGTTACAGGCAACTATAAAGTCTGACAACTATTGTAAAAAAAGTATTTAAATGATGACTTCATTCCCGAGAAGCAAAAGTTACAGAGACTCGTTTTGAAAAGCACATCTAACATACCTTTTTGGTTTTATTTCCATAATTGTCACCCCAGTTATTTTATCACCGTGAAGCACTGTGTGAACTATTGGTGCAGGACCACGCCACCGTGGGAGACAGCTGGGATGGACGTTAAGGACACCACTAAATGGGAACGTTTTAAAATTAGATTTGGAACAGTAATTGAAACATATATACATAGGTATGAAACATTTATTGTAGTGAAACTGCTCGAGGAATTACCTGCTCAGACCTTCTGAAGTGCTACTGGTTTAAATATACCCGTAAAAGAAAATTCATACTACATAACCTTCCTTTTCTCAGCGAACACAGAAAGGGAGATGAGAGGAAAAGGTAAACATATTACACTGGATACCCGCACAGATCTCTATCGGTACGTTAAAGAGCAAGAGTAAACTTCACGATGACAGAAGCAGGACTCAGGCTAAGCAGAGGAACCCAGGGAAAAAGTTCACCTCAGCTGCTACAAGTCATGCACACAGACTACAGCGATGGTTAAAAGCATAGTCTCACTTAATTGACAAAGCAGCGACAGATAGCCTGTCAATTCACTTACTATGGGAACTGCAAAATAAGGTCCTCGCTTAAGAGACGCCCAAATGATGCCACCACACCAACGTCAAACTGTCCCAGAGGTCCCGTGTGCGGCCACTCATGAGTGGGCAGCTGGAGCTCCCGGGCACAGCTCCTCACAGGCAGGTCTCCGGACAGGCGACAGGGCAGAGTCACCACCTCCAACCTGGACACGACCGAGTCCTCACCAGGCTCCCTGAGGCGGACAAGGCACTGAAGACCTGATGCAGGCGGGGAAAGGGAGAGACAAGGGCTGGGGCCTTCCCATCCCTCGCTGCACCCCTGCCCCCTTCCGCAGGGTCTGCTCCTCCGAGTCCCCTCCCACACTTGGACCCTAACCCTACGACTGACCCTGGCCTCCCACCCCTGCTGTCCCCAACCCCTCCACCAACCCCAGCCTCCCCCTTTGGGCTCCTGGCCCCCCCTCACTGGCCCCCTTTCCCCCACACAGCCCCTCCCCCGTAGCCCCCCCCCACTTCCTCCTTCTCCCCCTTTCAAACCACCACCTCCAGCACCCGGCACAGTCTCGACCCCCTCGCCCGCCACCGACCCCTGTCTCCCCCCCGGGTCCCCGGCCCCCCTCACCGCCTCAGCTCCCCCCTTGCCCGTTCTCCCCCCTCAGGCCTCGGCCCCCCGCCAGGCCCCGCCGCGGCCTTCCCCTCCTCGGCCGCTACCTGGCAGCCTCCAGCGCCCGCAGGGCGGTGACAGCGAAGTGGTCGGTGCCGAAGAAGAGCACCCGCCACGGTGGCCCCGGCCGGGCGCTGCCCGCCGCTCCCGCCGCCGCCGCCAGCCCCGCTCGCAGCAGCCGCCCCCTCATCGCGCCCCTTCCGGGACGCGCCGTCGCCGGCCGATGACGTCTGCAACCCCGCCCCGGCGCGGCGCGAGTGACGCCACGGGAGCGGGGGCGGGGTTGGGGGCGGAGCCAGGGCGGTGGCGCCGCGTCGGCGGGGAGGCGCGGCTGTGGCGCGGCGCGGAGGGGAGGGCGGGTTGGCCGCGGCGGGCGGCTCCCGTCGGCTGCCGCCCCGAGGGCCGCCCGCGCCCGGGCTCTGGTGACGGCTCTGTCGGCTCTCAGGCTCGGGGCTGCCCGAGCGAGCGCTTCCGTGACTGGGGTCCCGTCACCCGGGGTCCCGTCACCCTGGGGTCCCGTCATCCTGCTCTTGCCTGGGGAACTGTCACCCTGGGGTCCTGTCACCCTGGCCCTGACCGGTCATGTCACCCTGGGGTCCCATCATCCTGCCCTTGACTGGGGAACTGTCACCCTGGGGTCCTGTCACCCTGATCCTGACCGGTCCCATCACCCTGGGGTCCCATCATCCTGCCCTTGACTGCGGAACTGTCACCCTGGGGTCCTGTCACCCTGGCCCTGACAGGTCACATCACCCTGGGGTCCTGTCATCCTGCCCTTGACTGGGGAACTGTCACCCTGGGGTCCTGTCACCCTGGGGTCCTGTCATCCTGCCCTTGACTGGGGAACTGTCACCCTGGGGTCCTGTCACCCTGGCCCTGACGGGGGTCCTGTCACCCTGGGGTCCTGTCATCCTGCCCTTGACTGGGGAACTGTCACTCTGGGGTCCTGTCACTCTGGCCCTGACAGGTTACATCACCCTGGGGTCCCGTCATCCTGCTCTTGACTGGGGAACTGTCACTTGGGTCCTGTCACCCTGGGGTCCTGTCACCCTGGCCCTGACGGGGGAACTGTCACCCTGGGGTCCTGTCACCAAGGGATCCCGTCACCCTGCCCCTGATTGGGGAACTGTCACCAAGGGGTCCTGTCACCTTGGGGTCCTGTCACTCTGGCCCTGACTGGGGTCACATCACCCTGGGGTCCCGTCACCCTGGGGTCCTGTCACTCTGGCTCTGACTGGGATCCCATCACCCTGGGGTCCTGTCATCCTGCCCTTGACTGGGGAACTGTCACCCTGGGGTCCTGTCACCCTGGCCCTGACGGGGGTCACGTCACCCTGGGGTCCTGTCATCCTGCCCTTGACTGGGGAACTGTCACCCTGGGGTTCTGTCACCTTGGGTCCCATCACCCTGCCCATGACCAAGGTCCTGTCCTGTCACCCTGGGGTACTGTCACCCTGGGGGTCCCATCACCCTGGGGTTATGTCTCCCTGCCCTTGACTGGGGTCCTGTAACCAAGAGGTCCCATCACCCTGCCCCTGGGATCCTGTCACCCTAGGGTCCCATCACCCTGCCGTGACCAGGGACAGTCCTGTCACCTTGCCCCTGACTAGGGTCCTGTCCTGTCACCCTGGGGTCCCGTCACCCTGCCCATGACTGCAGTCCTACCACATTGGCCCACAGGACCTTAAACTGGCCACTCTGCCTTAGTACAACATATAAAGATAAAATGGAAAGTGTTATTCGCAGAATCACAGAAGAGTCAGGGCTGGAAGGGGACCGTTTGCTCCAACCTGCTGCTCAAGCAGGGGCAGCTAGAGCAGGTTCCCGTTGCGTTTTGAGTATCTCCAAGGATGGAGCCTCTCCCAGGATGGACAACCTCTCTGGGCAACCTGATCCAGGGTTCAACCACCCTCACAGTAAATCACTGGTTTCTAGCGATCAAATGAAATCTCCGGCATTTGCGTCTGTACCCGTTGGCTCTCAGTCCTGTCACCGGGCACCACAGAGAACAGCCTGGCCCTGTCCTCTCGACACCCCCATCCGATATTTACACATACTGATAAGACCCCTGGAGCCGTCTCTTCTCCAGGCGGAGCCGTCCTGGCTCTCTCAGCCTCTGAGGGGTGCCAACACTGCAGCTGCTGATTTTCTGCTGTCTTTAATGCAGACTGGTAACTGCTGCTTTTGAAAAGTTAATTTCTGCCTCTGCCTCTCTCTCTGTGGCCAGCTTTGTTTTAACAGTGATTATAATTTGAAGAATGTCTTCTTGTAAGCCATGAGGTCAGGATAATCACTTAAAGAACTATCTTCTCCCATAACATAAGAATGAAAATATTTTATCACTTGCTAAGAACATTCTTTTCCCCATGAGAAGATGGTTTATTCATGTAGATTTCCCATTCTTGTAATGTAAATTACACACACAAATTCCCTACACGTCTAAATCACAATATAGCCTAACATCTCTGACACTTGGAATTTCTAAAGCATAGTATGTAAGAATTTGCCAGTGACCCATAAATTGTTTGGAAGTCAAATGACAGAATTTATGTCAGAAGGATACGCTAGGGAAGCACCACTAAGGAACGCGAAATTTCATTCTGTATTAAATGGCACTGTACGTACTCATTCTCTCTTCCATACCTATTTTGCCCATCATTAGGATTTTTCATATGCCTCTTTTTGACTGACACCTAACGTGCCTCTGTCTCCCCTGGCCGAAAATTATGAAAACTAATTAGTCAAAATGCTGTTTTATGTAGGAAAAACGACTTAGGCCATCCTAACCATGGTGCTTATGTCCCCGCACCCTGAGAAAAGGAAAAGATGCTACCAGATATAATTTCCCAGCTCAGAATCAGTATGTAAAAATGAACTGTCCCAGAAAGCACCAATTCTCTGTTACTAGGCAAGCCCCATGGAAATCCTTGCTGCAGTCACATCTAGAACAGCGTGTGCGATTCCAGTCACCTCATCTCAGGATGGATAGCTGAAAGCCTATAGAAAAAATGTAAAAAGATACGTAAGAGCAACAAGGACGATGGAATGGCTTCTGTTCAAGAAGAGGTTAAAAGCAACCAGCATACTTCATCCTGGAAAACAGAGAGATGGGGGGATGGATAGGCTAGCAGTCTCACTTATCATGAACGGTATGGGGCTGGTAAACAGGGAATAATTAGTGTTACACAACAACTAAGGGATTACAAACAATTTTATCAACCATTTAGAGGGACCGGATGCCAAAAGAAAGGAAGTAGTGTTCCACACAGTGTGTAATTTGAACACATAGTATCTCAGAGGCTAAAAAATATTCTTGGGCTCAAGAAGTAGCCAGACTAAATCAAGGAGAAAAAGGCCCGCTGAGGAGCGTTACCCATGATTAGCAGTGCAGCCGCCTGCCAGGACAGCCCTAAAGCAGACCTAATTAGCAGGGAGGGCATCGTTGGTGCTCATCGGTAGCATTAAGCTCTTGAACAGGCGCAAGTGAAAGAGGTGTTCAGTGTCCTGCAGAAGCTTACCAGCTTTCTGAGGAATTGGGTAAAACTCTGAATTTCTCACCAACACTGCCGTGGCCTTCAGAAAAGCCAAGAACATTCCGCACATGTTTGGATGGCCAACACCACCCAAAAGCTGAGAATTCAAAGCCAGTGGTCAAGTGCTGCTCGGTGTTAGTTCTAGCTGTTGGATCTCAGCGCAGAGGACTTGAAAAGTGTCGCTGGCGCATTGGTGCTGCCTTAAGGGTCTTTACCTTTTGTTTGGCAATGAACTCAAACCCCAGGGAAGTGGATTCAGCTCTGCCAGTAGTTTAGGCTTCTGGAAATACTGACATACCAAGCTGAGTTTTTGCCAGGCTAACTCACAGAATAATTAATGTTTCATTTGCAGTGAGTTAGTTTATGAAGTAGATTTAAATTCACTCCGATATACTTATTCCCAAGTAATTTATCATCAGTGCTGATATGACTGTGTAGTTCAAACGGATTACATCTATTATTTAGTATTATGCCTTGGACACAGTGTACAGGAATTTTAATGAAAGATTTATCTGGATGCAAATTTTTACAGCAAAGTGGAAGCAATAGTGTGGTCATTTTTCAGAAAAAAAAAAGCTCACAGATCTTGCTTTTCTGCTGGATTTGAACTCTGCTTTTGTACATGGCAAAAAAAACCACACACACACACACACAAAATGAATGTTTAGTTATTGTGTAACCAGGCATTTCGGGTCAAAGACACAGAAGGGTTCAAAAAAGATAAGCAAAAATAGAATGCCAAGGTCAGACTAGTTCTTCCTAGGAGTACTGAAGACAAATCTGAGGAGGAAACAGCACACAAATCAACGTCCTATCTATACTTTGCTTCCTAGCCAAAGACACTGAGAGCGTCTCCAAAAAGTAAAAAGATATCTCCAGTTAGAGAGTGCCAGTGTTGTCAAGGGAAACATGAAGTAAAACACTCACAGCAGGGGCTAGAAAAATTCCCTCTGAGAGCATTCACTGCGCTCTGGAGAAGGAGAAGACTTCTGGGTACAAGGGCCTACTGTAACCGGTGGGAATCTTTGGGTTTATGTCCATATCCAGCACGCTAAGTCCTAAAGGCATCTCAGCTGTCTTCCTGCCTCCTGCCACTCATTTGGGAGAGGGTGAAATAGGGACCGCTTTACTGCTTCCCGGCCGGTGCTCCCACATTGCTTGTATTATATTATTCGCAAGCCCAGATTTTACTTTCTGTTGATACACATGACGTGCACGGATCCTTTCCCCTGACCCATGCCACTCCAGCCCGGTGACTAGGGAGAGCAGAGCGGGGGTGGCCCCTTGCTTGACCACTGGCAGCAGGCCGTTGGAGCTGGAAACACAGCAGTAGGGTATTAGGGTCTCCGGGGCAAGAGGAGCTGTCATTTAGGCAAAAGTGGGTTATACCACTGCACCCAGCATCTCTGGGCATCTAAACAGCCATTGGGGAAAATGTTTCCTTTATTAAACTGTAGGTACATCAATCAAGCTATGTAGGAACTCGGGGTGAAAAGGGATCGTCCGGGACGTTGCGCTCGCCCTCCTGCTATTACAGCCGTCTCTTTGCCGGGGTTAGCTTCTGCCTCCATGTGCACTGCAGGCCAAGCCTTTTCTTGGCACCTCTCTCAAAGGCAGTGAGTGAGAGAACTTGGCTCTGTAGCTTGTGAGCCCACTCGGAGGCCTTTCGATACCCGTGTTCCCTGGCCGTGGAAAGAGGTCACGAGGATACTGTCGAAAAGCATGATCTAGCGTGATGGCACCTTTTTAAATGATCCGTCTTGAAACGAGGAGGAAAGACAGCACAAATTACAGCACTGGGCAACCTCCAGCCTTGCCCTGTCTCCTTCAGTGGAGGGGAGCTCTGGTCTCCCCGAGCGCTGATCCTCTCACTGCCAGGCTGAAGCTGAACAGTAAAACTATCTGTTTGGGGATTATCCATGTCTGCTGGATGAAATTGTATAGGAGCAGCCAGAGAAAACTCTGAATCGGATGTAGAGTGGGATTCAAAGGATTAATCATTCTGGAACACAGCTTGAATGCCAAAGACACTTTATTTCAAGCTGGAAAACACGCAGAACAGGAAAACCATATGGTGGATGTGCCCATCTTCCACCACGCATAAGCTAAGCAGCGCCGCCTGCGCGCTGAAAGCCCAGCGCTGGGAGGCATCTGCCTTGCTTTGCGGCACACAGCTCCATCCATGGATTGGGTAATCCAGTGAGGCTGTGTTGAAAAGGAATCCTGCTTTCCAAATGTCACTGGCACAAAAAACAACATATCAGCTTTATGACACACTGCAAAGTCTGTTATTAATAGTCTTCTGACTTAGCAAGCTCAGCTGCCAGTACCTGTAACACAGGGACGGCAAAATCCCTCATTGGTGCTGCATCCTTTCGCTGCAAAAACAGGCATTCTTGTGAGATGCTCCGAGAGCCTTACAATGACCATTTTCTGAAAAAATTGGTAACATTTGCGTTATCAGAACATATTTCGCTTATGCGGTAAAGACTAAGCCAAGAAGAGCGATCAGTATTGCTTATTTTAACCCCAGAGTAACTCACTACAGAGTGTCATTTTGCTCAGCGTGCCTTTCTAATACTAATTAGGCCAATAGCTTGAGCAAACAAACGGGAAGTTCCCGCAGTTCACTCTTTGGGAGAAGGTCGTTCACCCCGTGCTGTAAATGGACCCGCTAAGGAGGTGTGTTTTTTTTTTTTCCTGGGGCTTGAGCGCACCTTACCTGCTGGACTAGCCTTTACCCATGACTCAGAAGCAGAATGAATCACAGCTGGTAACACACCGCGAGCAGGAGGAAAGGCCGCCCTACAGCCGCCCTAAGGCACCAACGGGTACTCAGGCAAGACGTCTTCAGACAGCGATGCACAGAGAAGAAATGTAGCTTCCGTTCTTCTGGGAACGGCTTGTTTCTGGTGAGTTAACTGAGATAAACGGGCTCTTCTGGTGCATTAACCGGTGAGTTAATTTATAGCTATCTTTGAGGGAAAGCTGATTTAATTATTTCAGTTAGCAAGCTAGGGTCCTTGAGATTTTAAGGAAAGGCTGCGTGACTTCTTTAAGGAAAGACTAAATGGCAAGTAATTTGTGGAGAAGGAGAAGGAGATTACTCCTGCATATAGACTGTCTGGAAAACAGTCAAAGGAAAACATTTAATATCACTTGCTCTTTAACTTTTGACTTAACAGAGGTTAAAAAACAGTACAGACTGCCCTCTTGTTTTATTATTTTAAATATTAAACATTTTTTCTTGTATTCTTTAATGGAACTCAGTCCACAAAGTACCTTTGTTTGGATACAAAGCCATCCGCTTCTGTCTCCACGGCCTTACGTTGCGTATACCCTGTATGAATGCCAAAGACAGGGCATCCCACTTCAACAATATATTTGGAAGCACTTACACATTTTAACAAGATCAACTAAGATAAGAAAGCCAGCAGACAGAGAGTCTGCATGGCAAGAGAAGACTATTTTGGAAAGACTTGGACACTATAAGCACATTGTCTCATGCTGTGTAACGAGCATTGAGTAGGGAGACTAGAGGGACAATATCATCTTACCAGAGACTGTATTTTAATCGTCTTTCCAGAAGACCATCTTGTTTGCATCTTTACTTATGTAGTCCCAGATGTACACTTATGTAGTAAGTGTCTCAGACTTTTCATTTGCAGAGTGAGGACAACATCTGGCTTGGTAAACAGCCTAGAATATTAAACCTAACAAACACCAGCATAAAAAGTATATGGTAGTTGCACAGCTCTGATGCATGCCCTGGCTACGAAGAGCCCGCACGAGACCGGGAGCGTGCACGTCCCTCACAGCCCGGGCCCTCGCAGGGTTACACCGCCATCCAGGGCGCTGACTCCACAGCGCTGCCTTCTGCATGCGGTGGGCTTGTTCTTCCAAGGACTCCCGTCATGAGGAGTGATTTCATCCTTGTAGCACTGGATTAATGGCCAGCAAAAATGGTCACTTTACTGTTTTTCCGTATTTTGTTGAGATTTCACAGGAGGTCACCAAAGTCCACAGATCGTGGTGTTGAACAGGAGGATCTGGGACAGCATTAGCCAGTGATTCATTGTCCCTGCAGTGCGCAGCATGCAAATTTTGCAGCTTTTGATGTGAAAATCCCATTTCCCCCCAAAAAAATAATAATTACCAAATTGTTCAGGTGTAAAAATAAATTCAAAATAATGTGGGCAGAACATTTCCTTGAGAGACACTGGCCCATTTGTTCTTTCCACCTCCTTCCATAGAAGCTTAAAATGGACATTTCAGTACCCCACGCTGTGCCCAAGTTGGGACACCAACGTCCACAGCTCGGAGGTGTCCAAGGCCCCGTTCTGAAGGCTCTTCCCCATCTAATGGCAGCCATGATGACGGAGGAGACGTGCTGGCAGGGGAAGCAATAGAGAAGACGTCACCATACTCTCCAACCTTGCTTGGCGGAGCAGTGCTCGCCCAAGTAAGACAGGGAAGCTGGAGCAGCTGGAGGAGATGACTTTCAAATCTCTCTTTCAGACTGGAAGAACCCAACTCTCTAGAGCGTATCCAGCACAGCTGCAGGGCTTGCTGTTACCAGCCCTTACTGGGAAACTGGCGGCACAGGCAGTGCACTGGATCTCGTAGATCAGCCGCATGCAGAGCCTACGCAGGCTAGAGGGAGTGCGCAGGCTCTCAGCAGTTTATTTTATAGCTTTGATGACTGAGACTACTTTGGTCAGTTTGAGGCGGACATAAAATATCCTTACAATAGCAGGGGTTTCCCCTAATGGCCTTTACCTAAATTTCCTGTTAATGCAAGATAAAACATCCCTTCAGCTACCGTACTGTAACTTAGCGGTTCTGGCATCCAATCTGTGGGGGAGAGCTGCGGATACTAAAAACTTTATGAAATAGTGAAATACTTTAAGCCACCTTCTAGCATCCCCGCTGTGCATGGCAGCTTGGCTTAAGTGCGAATGTCAGAATGTGGCCCACAGGTTATGAAACACCTTAGGAGAAAATGAGCAACATACATGTCAAATGTTCCTGTTGGAGCAAATGATGTGACCGAAGTCTTGCCCAGCAAGATTTAACACGCTCATGTGGCACTTCTTATTAGGGTGCAGCAGACTTGTAAGTTGATTTCCTTGGCACCGGCACTTTATTTCCTCCTTTCTGGGGAGTGATTCATGTGCATAGCTAAGGCTTACCTGGACTGTACAGTAATTGGTATGTCTGACTGCAGGGAGCAGCTTTACCCCTATTCTCTGAAATACAGAGCCAAGGTGCAACACGTGGGATATTCCAGAGTCCTCATGAGCGTTGCTAGCAGGCAGCTTTCTGGCAGCAGGCAACCAGCCTGCATGCCCAGCTGGTTATAAAATGTGACCTTTGAATTGTGAAGACATTGAGATCAATGATGTGTGGGAAGGGGGGGGAAATAGTGGCAATCATTAGGTCTATAACCGATAGGACAAATGCTTCACTGAGGAGTCAGCGGGAGCACTGCTGACATGCCTGGTGCAGTGGGACATGCTCCTGTGCGATTTCCTGGGAAACGTTTCAAACGGTGCCAGGACACACTATGGACAAAGGCAAATAAGAGTTTCAAACAGTCGCAGAAGTCTAAGTCAGCATATAATAAGTAATCGCCAGGGGGGCCAGCATGTCTGAGGGACGCACGTGTGCTGTGGTGTTGTTCACCTGCTGGTGAGTAATAGCCCAGAGGAGGCCCGCGCGCAGTGACAGCATCGCTGCTACCTCGTGGCTGATCGGTGGCCTAGGTAGAGAGCGCCTTGTGGTCTCAAGCTCGCTCACAGCAGACCATTATCCTTGCTGTTAACCCCATTCCTTCCCTTGGCGGCCATTAGTCATCCCTGGTGGCATCCATGTTATTTCTTAGCCCACAGTGTGAGCCCTCATTTGAGCCCGTTGTGCCACAAGTAGCTCAGCTTGGGGACAGGCCGACTGCGTGGCCACGTGGAGAAGGATGGGTGCCAAAGAGGGATAGACTCATGCTCAAGCTATGCCTTTATGGGCAGGGTGGATGTAACCACCCAAGCTCACTTGGCTTTGCCTACCACCGGACCAGGAGGGCCACACAGGCTGGGGGGATGCGGCCAAGGACACTGGAGCGTCCTCTACTCAGACCAGGTCACTCTGGAAATGCTGGAGAATTGAGATGGGCCAAGCAGCTATAAAAGCTGGACTGATGCCACTGACAAATGAGGGACTAAAGGTCAGGGAGGAGCGATCTGCTTTCTTAAGGGGTGGGAGATACCTTTGCCTCTGTGGAGACTCAGCTAGTCCTCCTCCCGGAGCTGAGCCCTCCATACCCTCATCTCCACACCCTTGTTCTGCCACCCGTGGGCTGGCCGCAAATAGTCACCGTCCCCCAAATTTCTGTTGTCTGGGGACAGTGCAGGGGAACAATGAGGGAAGCAAAGAGGTTAGCTGGGAAGGGGCTGGCTCTAGGCAAGAGAACAAGCACTGCCCCAGGGAGGACTTTCCACGGAGCCTGGCAGTAGCTCAGAGAGCAGCTCTTGCATGTGCAGGCTTTGCATCTGTGCAGGGCTTCCAGGCAGCAGCCCCTGCGCCGAACCCACTAAGCTGTGGCCTCGGTGGCTCCCAGATTCAGCCGTGCCTGCACCCCATCCCGGGGGCAGCCGCACATTGACGGAGAAGAACAGGAGCTGTAACCTCACAGGTGCGTTGGGTCCCCTCTCTGAATAGAGGCACCAACTATCTGAGTCATTTAAAAGGTGATTATCGCTTCTTCTTGTGCTTTTGTCTCCTTTTGCCTGCTACAAACATGAGAAAACAGATATACTGGGCTGTTATTTCCAGTTCCTCTGAGCCTCGTATAACTTCCAGGGCTCTGCACTGGGCAGCAGCACAGGGCACCACAGGAGGCTACCCCTCACCTCCTGGCTCTTTCTTCTTTCCAGGCTTCTGCACACTGAAGGAACACTGGTGAAGGCGTGATCCATCCCAGCGGCACATACAAATATGAAGTTATTCTGGATAATCCCATTTTTCCTGCTGCAAGGTAGGATCTGGTTTTAGAGGATTACAGTGTGAGTGAAGCAGGTCACAAGTGCTGAGACCGTGCCTGCTCACAAACTTGTACCCACTCCAGGCTCAGCAGTGGTTACAAGAAGATGTTGGCTGTGGGGCATGCTCATAGGGGCTAGCTGTACATGAGTTTCCAGCATCGTTACGTGACCCTGTGAACACCTCAGTGGCTGAGGGCAAACAGCTGTTTGAGCACACACACATATGATTAGAGAAATATTATTGCAATGGCATGCATATCTGGACCTCTAACTTGCTTGAAATTTGAGTTTGTCCTCCCCAAGACATGGGCCCATTCTCAGTATGCACCAGCAGCAGCCTGGCTCAACCCTGGGGAGGTTACACCCCAAGGCCCTGCTCACAACCCTGTTGTGACCTCTTTGGCATCAAGGAAGACACCTGAGTGTCACGGAGGTTTGATTTTTTTAAACCAAGGATCATTGTCTAATACAGCATTACACAGGGACTCTCTGCACCCATCCATTGTGGTGAGGTTAGACAGCAAAGCTGGAAAGTCCTGAACCCCAAACCCTTCCCTCTCCCATTCCTCTGAAAGAGAGACATTAGAGGCAGTTTGTAGTTCATCCAGCTGGAGCAGGGCATCAGGATATTTTGACTTACAAGGATACCATCTGTCCCCAGAGGCCAAGAAGCAGCCTACAAGGAAGGGCGGAGGATCACCAAAGGGTCTGAACCTCCTCTGCTTCTTGGACCAACCCCAGAGAGCAGCCTCCCTGTGCCTAGGAAGGGCAGGAAGGAGCTAGGCACGGGCCAGGTGGTGTGGCGTTGCGGGTACAGAGATGCCCTATGTTTAGGGGGTGGCCACACTCATATTCTGGTTTCTTCACAGACACTGAAACTTTTCTGATGAAAAATGCTAAAGTCAAGCTGTGTTTACAAGCCAGCCCAACGGATGGGAGCTTACTGCTGGAGGGCTGTAATCCAGCCTCAGATTTCCAAGATTGGTCTTGGCAAGGCGATTCTTTGATGAATCTCGGCACGCTGACATGCCTCTCCGTGGTGGAGGCCAGCGGAGTGCGGACCGGTGCCTGCGGCAGCACAGACCGCATGAGCTGGGACTGCTCGAATTCGCTGCTCTCTCCTCTGGGCAGCAGCCAGAGCTACCTGGTGGCAAGCAGGAGAGGAGTCAGCCTCGCCAATGTGAGAGGCCCCAAGGCCCAGTGGCAAGGGGCTGCAGAGAGGAGCGTGTGTGAGGAGAAAACAGGTAAGCGCCGCACACTGTGGTGCACACACACGCTGCCGGGGAACAAGGAAAGGCACAGGCAGTGTCCTGGGGTCTTTCCGAGCCTCGGTGCCCCACCATAAGCAGATTCAGAAACACTCTCCACTTCTCAATACATGAGACAAGGCTCTGCCTGGAGAGCTTTGCTCTGCCTGCTGGGAGAGATGCAATGGGGAGCCCTGGGAACCACGGAGAAAGCCGTTCTTATCTTGAAGAACTGCAGTGAAAATCCACTGCATCTTTCCTGTCTTTTCCTCTGCAGCCAAGGCAGAGCACGACAGGTACTTCCCCGCAGCCCTTGCCAGCACACGCGTGTATGAGCCGACAGCAGGCAACGCTACCCTTGCGCTGGGTATGGCTCCAGGGCAGCTGGAGGAGCTCCTGTGGTTCTTCCGCAGAGAAGACCGTAAGTCCCATTGATGTTCCCAGGCTGAGCTGAAATAGAGATATACAGTCCTGGGTTGTGAACCCCCTTGCCTAAGGTAGGTGCCCTAGGGAGTTGCCCCAGGAGGCAGAACTGGTTATATGAACTCTCGCTCTCATCTCCAGAAAAAGCAGACCATGAGCAAAGACGGGAGGGAGGCTCTACAGAGACAGGGTCTTTTCCCGGAGAGGAGTTCATCCTCTTTCCAGTGATATCCTGCCAAGAAAGCAAAGGTCTGGGATCACCAGTGATTTTGGCAAGGTGGAGGGAGGAGATCAATATGAGCTGGTCAGGGTCCCCAGGGTAAACTTCAAAGTCACAGAAATCAAGGACAGAGCAGCCACTGCCATCCATGCTGCACACCACCTGCCTGAGCGCAGAAGCGGGGAGAAAGCCTGCAGGAAGGAAAGGCCCTTCCAGCAGCATCCGTGGAGGGATGCTGCAGCTCTCAGCCCCGCGCCCACCCTCCAGCACCACCCTCAGACTATGGGCAGGGTTGAAAAGGCAGATGTGGTCACTGGGAGAGATACAGAGCCCAAGGCGGGGGGGACTGGGAGAGGCAAAAATCAACTATGTGAGTCTCCCACCCAGTGAGGGAAGAGTTACCTGAGGTTATCCCCAAAAACATGACCTGGGGGCTCTGTTCTGGATGCTCAGCTGGACAGCAGCACCTCTGCCCTCATCCTGCAGCCAAGCCATAGCAGAGTGAGCGCCAGGGTCCCCAGAAAATGCCTGGCCGGGCTCTGCTGGCCGCACTGCTCTGCACGTGCTAACACCGCGTGTCAACGCTTTCCTGCAGCGTCGACGTGGAACTACACTATCCTTGCCCTTTCCTTCGTGGTCCTCCTTCTGGGTCTTTTCCTCCTGGCCATTAATGTTGTGCGTAACAGGTAAGGCTGGAGAACGTCAGGGTCCTTTTTCCCTCGTTTTAATGGTGGCTTGCTGGCTGTTACTGCTTTGATTTTGGCAACGTGGTGCGCTGTGTGTTCTCCCAGCAGAAGCCCTGCAGCTGTGTGTACTCAAGCGCTTCAGGCCACTTCTGTGGCATGTCGCAGCTGGTGGGTTTTGCCTGTAAGCAGCTGATATTCTCCCAGGGCCAAACGTGTGAAGAAACAGGATCCAACGCCACCTCCAGTAGCCACCTGTCCCCCAGCGCAGGCTGGGCCTGCTGATTCACTCCTCATCTCCTTTTTATGCCTCCCTTGCAGGAAAAGGAAGATGTATGCAAAAGTGGTGCAAGACGTGGAGCAAGCTGAGCTGGAAGCCAAGCAAGCCCTGATGCCCATGCAGGAGCACAGCCACACCGACCCGCAGAAGCAGGAGCTGCTGCAGAAGGAGGAGAGGTCGGGAGAGGTGCTGGTTCAGTGGAAGGATGGGACCGTCACCACCCTGTACACAGAAAGATCAGAGGAGGCCTTATAACAGCAGCCAAAGTCAAACCATTTAGACCCTAAGGAACCTATCAGAATGTCTCAGTTCATAGTGATTGAAGGTCAGAAGGTTTAAAAATGCAGTTTAGCCTGGGAAACAGCAAAGGAAGCAATGGGGCTGCATGGGCAGAAGCGGCTCTGGACTGCAGGACAAACCCCTGGCTCCCCGCTGCAGCTCCGGGCTGGCTGATCCTCACCCTCCGCTCTCGGCCGCCCTGGCCGCTGCCCCACGCCAGCTCCGCCGCCCTCTCGCAGATGTCGCCCGCCTGCGCGGCACGGCGAGGCTGGGAGCCCAGCCGAACCGGGGAGGTGGGAGGCTTTCGCTGCGGTCGGCCAAGGAATGCGCTGGCGAGTCTCGTCAAGAAAATAGCAATGCTAGCGCAGAGGAGGAGCTCTTGTTCTTTTCAAAAGTTGTCTTTATTAAAATATTGTGCAAAGTGAGTGACTGAAATCACATATTGCATCTCTCTCTATATATCAGTAAGGTCATATATATATATATTTATATATATATATGTATATATAGGTATATGTACATATATACATGCACTCATGGATATTTTACTCTGCAGATAAGAGCAACTCCAGAGAGAAGCAGAACATTCAACCTGATGCAGCAAAGGAAATCAAATGCAGAACCCTTGGCCCTGGCCCAGGAGGAGCCCAGTCATTGTGCCCGGTGCTCAGTATTAGGTTTTGCTTTACACTCTGCACAGGTCACGTGGAAACGCCATGAAATAATTTAAGACATTTTGAAAATATATTGGTCTTTCAAACAAAGTTTTTTAAGCATGTGCCCTTGCCAGCGAAGCATCTCTCTTTGCAAAGTCTTTAAAAAGGAACACTGCAGTGTAAAAAGTTGCTTAAAACCCAGATATGACTTATTTCAATGCACAGGAACCAGTTTTAGGACACCCGATGCCTTTTGTCAGCTGTAATAATATTTGCAACTTTCTCATTGAGATTGAAAAAAAAAAAAAACTTCCTCCTACTTATTGCTCGATCAGTTGAACCGTGAGACGAATTACACGGATGTCTCCAGGTCTGATTAATGATTACTTTGCCCTCGAGTTATATGTCTTCAGGCAGCAGCCTTCAGCCCGCACACAGCCTCGTCCGGCGGCGGGGCGGCGGCGAGAGCCCGCAGCCTGCTGGAGGGCTCGGGGACGAGCTCCCGCGGCGCTGCGCTTCGGGGGAGCGCTCCTTGGCTCCAGCTGCTCCGAGGAGTGGGAAAATCTGCGCGTGCACTGCACCGGCGGCTGCCTGGCTGGCGCTGCGCGGGAGGCGAGAGGGCCGGCCCGGCCCGGCCCGGCCCGGCCCCTCGTGTCGGCTGCTCTCGGCCCCTTGCCGAGCCGTCCCCGGCGCAGGCCCGGGGGGCGAGCCTCCGAGCCCGCTGCACGTACACGCAGGCAGGATCTTTCCAAGCACCCAAGAACGGATTTTTGTTTTCCCCCCCCCCAACCCCGGCGAGGGAGAACACAGCAAGGAGATGCGCCTCTCGCCTGCCACGGGGGCGAGCCAACGCCATGCACCCTCCGTAGGCGCGCGCGCGCGTGTCCTGCCTCTGCTGGGAGGCAAAGCTGAGCGGGTGACGAAAAGCCGGGCTGACCCCGTTGCAAACCGTCGGGCAGCGGGCAGGACCCCGGGGCGACGCTCAGCCGGGGCGACCAACGCGGGCAGCTTCGGCCTGGCTCTCCGAATCCCTGCCGAGGGCTTTGCCGGGGCACCAAGGGCTGCCCATCACCGGCCGCCACCGTGCAAGCGGTCCCTAGGTCCGTCGCCGCCCGTCGCGGCCCCCGCGGAGCCTGGCCAGGGTGGGGGGACGGAGACCTCGCACCGTCCTCGGAGCGGGGGGGTAGGAGGGGGCCAGCCACGTCCTTAAAATATTTTGAAGCCTTTCAGCAAGGTCAAGGTGGGCGCTTTCCTCTTGCTCTGAGCCCGCGAGGACTTCACCGTGACCAGCTTGGCCTGGGCCACGGAGGGGATCTCCTTGTAGCTGACGGTGGAGAGGGTGCTGAAGGCGCAGGCGGCGGGGCCGGGCCGGGGGCCGAGGGGGGCGGCGGGCGGGCAGGGGCGCTCCTCGGCCACGAAGAGCGGGCGGCCGGCCGGCCGGCGCTCGGCCGCCCGCCGCACCTCCCGCACGGCCTCGTGGAAGACGTGCCGCACCGCCTCGAAGCCCAGGCACGCCGACACCTCGAAGAAGAGGCAGCCGAAGGCGGCGGCCAGCGACAGCCCTTCCGCTTTGGTGACCTGTCTGGCGACACAAAGGTGGGTGGTTTGTTTTTTTATTTGGGTGGGGGAGGTCGTTTTGTTTTTTTTTTTCAATTATTTTTTTTTTAACGCCCCGGCGGGACGCGTCCCGGCGCCGAGGGTGGAAAAAGGCTGCGAGAAAAGGGCACGTCTGGAGGGAAGCGAGGACGGGGAGCGGGTTCGGGTCCCCTTAGGACGCAGCCCAAAATCTCCCCGCGGTGAAGAGCAGCGTCAGCCTCCCGGGCGGCGCGGCAGGCGAGAGCGCCCGGCAGGCCCACGGGCCGGCTCGCGCCGAATCGGGGGACAAATAACCCCCAAAAATCCGCTCCGGGGTTGCGCACGGCGGGACGCCGGAGGGCTCAGCGGGAACCCGGAGGCGCCTTCCCCGCCGGGGGCAGGAGACCACGGCCACCGGCCGCCCGGCCCGTCGGACGGACGCCCCCCCCGCCCCGGACGCCGACGGCAGGGCGAAGCCTCCCGGCGCGCAGAGGGCCAAAACGGCCCGTTTGCTCTAAACAGCCCCGTTTTGGTGGGCGGCCGAAGCGCGCCCAGCTCCTCGGTCGCTACCTGTAGGGCTCCATGTCCAGCTTGTTGCCCAGCAGGAGGACGGGGCGGGCGCGCGGGCAGCCGCCGGCGTGGGCGGCGAGCACGTCCAGGTAGCGGCGGCAGCCGGCGAAGCTCCCCTTGTCCTCGATGCTGTAGACCACCAGGAAGGCGCTGGCCCAGCGGAGGTAGCGCTCGCAGTTCACGGGGCCGTCCTGGGCGGGACGAGAGCGTCGCCTTAGCCGCCGCGTTATATTTCGGGCGTATCGACCCGAAAGGAGGATTTAGCGCCCGCCCTTCCCCGCGGCCCCGGCCCGCTGGGTGTTTGCTCACCTGGTCGGCGGTGTCCATCACCTTCAGCAGCACGGGCTGCTGGTCCACCAGCTCCTCCGACGTGTACGTGTCCTCTGCAAGGACAAGCAAAGCTCCGGCTCGTTGGGGCTTTTCCACCCCGTGGGGAAAGCGAGGCCCAAAAGGCCCCCGGGGAAAAGCCTCAGCTGCACGCCGGGGCTCCCAGGCTGGCGCCCGAGCCTCCTCCGGGAAGGGCTCCCGGCGGGGACGCCGCCCGCCGCGCAGCGCCCGCCGCGGGCAAGAACCAGCCCGCTTTTCTGTTTCTCCCCTGGGGATCAAAACCTAATCCGCGTGCCCCCAGTGTCTTTGGGAACTGGGTTCCCTGCACGGGACTGAAGGCGGTGCAGCACGTCCCTGCGCCCCGAGCGGGCGCTTGGCAGCGAGCGGGGAGCCGCCGGCCCCGTCCGGCCCCCGCTGCTCCGCGGCAGAGCCAGGCTTTTGCTGTGACTGGACATGAGCTGGGAGCTTGGCCGAAGGGGCTATTTTTCAATAAATCAGGCAAAAGTAGCAACCGCTTTCTTTAGAAACGAGGGAAGATGGGAAGGACTCTGTCCTCCCCCCCTCTCCCCCCAGCTGGATCCTTAACTGTGTATTTGGGAGAGGTTTTGACATGGGAAGGCAGAGCCGCTCCCGCCTTTGCGACCGCGTTCCCAAACGAGATCCGAGGAAAGGATTTTTCCTTCTTTTTTTTTTTTTTTTCTTTTTTAAGAGCACAAGTCGCTGAGTTATTAGGGGCTGCAGCCAGTTCCTGGACAAGGTCCATATCTTGCTAATGTCCTGATAAATCATTGACAGTGCTGCGCTCTGTACTGGAATGAGGCCTAGGAAAACAGTTATTAATTACTCAGATGAAACGCAAGTGGAAAAAATGCCCAAAACCTCCAACGGCGACGAGCGGCCCCTGGGGACGCCCGCACCCGCGGGGCCGGCAGTGCCGGGCGCGCGGCGCCCGCCGGACGTCCCCTGTCTCCCGAAGCGCCTGCGCGCTCCCGGGACGCCGCTCGGCGGCCGGCCGCATCCCAGATGCTCCCGGGGCGCCGCGACGAGCCGCTTTCCAGGCCGGCGAGGCAGCGCGGCTGCTCCGGCGTCGCAGGGCGCCGCGATGCTGCCGAGCAGAGGTTCCCGCGCGGGATGCGGGGCTGCCCGCGGAGCCAGCGCTTGTTTTGATCTCTGTTTTGATAGGCTGGTTTGGGTCAGCTCAGTTCATGTTTTCCAGTCCGTCTTTTGTTTTTCGAGTAGCATTTTTTTCCCTTAAATGCCGTATTCATGGGAAATCTAAAGTCGGGAAGTGTGCCCTCCGCGCAGAGGAGGAATGCTTTCTCAGATGCCAGCGCCAAAAGGAGGGTGGGTGCCCGCGGGGCAAGGGGAGCGGCCGGCTCACGCGGGGCCGGCACGGAGCCGGGGACCCAGGGATGGCGTGCAGGAGAAAATCGAGGGAAATAAGCACAAAAAAAAAATCTTACCCAAGTTCGGGTCATATTCACTTATGAACCTCTTGGTGAGAAACTTCACGGTTAGCGCTGCAAAAGGCAAGAAGAGGAGGATTACGGCTCCGGCCGGTTTGTATCCGTGCCCTTGGGCTTCCTCCCCGGCGGCCGGCTTCGCTCTCGGCGTGGAATTAAAGCATCTCTAAAGCTGATTTTCCCCTTCAGTGTTGTACTATTGTTCCCTCCTCTGGGCAGAAGAAAACATTCATGCAATGGAAATACATACGTTTTGTGAGCCCGAGCCCCAGCTTCCTCAGCGTGGGTTCTGCAAGGTAAGTTATTTGGCTTAACCAAACCCGATTCCCACCAAAACGCGGCCTGAGCACGGGCCTGGGAGCTGGGAGAGATTAAATCAAGCCTCTAACTTGCTTTGATGCTGGCTCCTTTCCCATGGATTTGGGGCAAATTCCCTCTTGGCAGCATCGAGGTTATACATTTGCCAACACTCTGCACCACATTTCAGGCCGGCTGCAGGCTGCTCGGGGCCGTGAGCGCAGCTGGCCGGAAAGCAGCAACCCCGCTTCAGGAAAACTGGGATTTTTGCATTCGGTTTCACTCCTGATCAGAAGGAAACTGAGATTTCTCAAGGTAGCGCTGCAAAGCAGCCAGCTGCAGCCCAAAGCAGCAGGTTCCCGCGGGCTGGGACCGACGGGCTCCCCTCTCCCTCCTGCCAGCTCCGCCAGCTGCAAAGCCACTTCATAAAAAGCCTCAAAATCACCACGAAAATGAGCGTGCAGCGGCCAGAAGAGACGCGCAGGTGGAGCCGTGTGGCCCATGGTGGGGACGCTGGTGAGCCCCGTCCCGCTCCTTGCCCGGTGCCCCGCAGCTCCAAACGCCGCGCTCCAGAAACTGCATTTTCCCGGGCTCGAGCCCTCGCAGAGGTGTTTAAAGCTGAGCGTGTGCTCGTGTCCTTCGCTAACTGGGGCAACTCGGCCCTTTCCCAGCCTCGCTGAGTCCCGGACAGCCGCAGCACGGCTCACTGCAGCCTGGCAGGCTCCCGGCTCCCAAAGGAAAGGTCGTGCTCTGCTCCCTTATGGAATAAATGGGAATTTTCCAGCAAAAATGCAGCTTTCCACGGCTGTGCTTACTTACCCTAAGGACTGCGCTTTAGAGGCCCACTTTGTTTTCTTTGCACAAAAAAAGCTGTTCTGGGTCATTTTTAGAGGCTTTCAAAACGCATTAGTTGTGTTTTCCCCTCTATTGTTTATAGAGACAGATTCATGCTATTAAGCCCTTTAGCCTTATAGCTGCCCAAGCAACCGAGAGGGGAGGTTTTCCCGCGCTGCCTCTCGCTGCTGCGGGGCGACAGCGAGGGGTTCTGGCGTTCTTGCGGGACGACCCGCGCCGGCCCGCCGCAGCAGCAGCGGCGCAGCAGCAACAACCACCCCCCACCCCTTATTCGTGTGCAACCCAAGCACTCGGCGCACAGTGCGGATGCTCGCACCCTGCCGTCCGTGTGCAGCACGAGCACCCTGCGTGCGGGGCAGATGCTCGCAGCCCGCCGTCTGCATGTAACGCAAGCACCCTGTCATTTGCGTGCAACACGAGCTCCCCGTGCACAGTGCGGATGCTTGCACCCTGCCGCTTGTATGCAACACGAACACCCTGCACGCGGGGTAGATGCTCATATCCTGCCGCTTGTGTGCAACATGAGTGCCCTACATGTTGGGTAGACACTCGCACCCTGCCGCTTGTATGCAACACGAACACCCTGCACGCGGGGTAGATGCTCATACCCTGCCGCTTGTGTGCAACATGAGCGCCCTGCGCATGGGGTAGACGCTCGCACCCTGCCATTCACATGCAACACAAGCGCCCTGCGCACGGTGCGGATGCTCACACCCCGCTGCTTGCGTGCAACATAAGCGAGCGCGACTGCTGCCCCAGAGCCGGCGCCGGAGGGAAAGCCTACATCCCGCTACAGGCAGCAAGAGAGAAACTTTTCCCTCTTCCCAAACATGCAAAAAGGAAAAAAAAAAAAAACCCTCAGCAAGGCGGCTGGTACCCGCAGGGCACCGTGCCAGCGCTGGCTGCCCCCCGCTCCGGCCGGCTCAGCCGGACCCGCTCCGAACCCCCCCGCGCCGGGGCCGCGCTTTGCAGCGCGGCGGGCGAGGCCGGCGCGGGCCGTCGGGGCGCAGCGCGGACCCCTCGCCGCCGCCGCGGTCGCCCCTCACCTGACTTGCCGGCGCCGCGACATCCCAGGATGGCCAGGTTGCACTCGGAGAGGCCGCCGTGGGGCTGCCGCTCGGCGCCGGGGGCGGCGGCTCGGGGTTTGCCGAACATCGCGGTGGGCTGCGGGAGAGAAGCGGGGCAGGGCTGGGCGCAGCCGCCTCCCGCCCGGCCAGGCAGCGGCGCAAGGAGGCGACGAACCGAGCTCGCCCCCGGCCCGGCCCGGCCCGGCCCCCCGCCCGCTGCCAAACCCCCGGCGGCGGGGCGGGAGGAGCGGGCGGCGCCGCGGGGCCCCCCCCGAGCCTCGAGGGAGGAGCCCGAGCCCCAGCGCCGCCGCAGCCTCCTCGGGGGCCACCTCGGCGCCGGGCTTGTCGCCGGCGCCAGCGCCTCGCCGCCGCCCCGCTCCCCCCGACAGCGCTGCAGGGGCCGCGCTGAGCTCGGCCAGCTCATCGCACCTCAGCAGCCAGCAGCAGCGCCCGCCGGCCCGCCCCGGCAGCCCTGCCTCCGCCTCGCTCCTTCAGCGCCGGCCGCCTTCAAAGGCAGAGATGTAACTCCAAAGTGTCCTGCTGGCAGATGCTTTGGGGGTGAACCCGCCACCCGAAGGGGGGGATTTTTTTTTTTTTTTGGGGGGGGGTGAGCCGCGAGGCAGCCGGAGCGACTCAGCAGCGCTAAGCGAGCCCAGCCGCCAGCCCGACGCCGGGCCGGCTCGGCGGAGCGGGTCCGTGTAGGCGGTGCGAGCTGCAGGCAGCGTCGTCACGGCGATGTGCAGGCGCTGGGATGGGGCTCAGCTCCTCGGGACACCCCCCCCCATCCTCCTCCCCGGCCCGCCCGGGGGGGTGGGGGGTGCAGGATGCGCCCCCGGGGCGGCCTCGGCGGACACGCACGGGATGGGGTTGGCCGCCCCGCGGGGCAGCGCGGCTCTTCGGGGCGCTCATCGCCTGGCGGCAACAGCTCAGGGGGCTAAAGGTGCTGCTGCCCCCCACCAGCCGGGGCCCGGGCAGCCTGCGCCGTGTGTTGGACACGCGCGCTGCACCCAGGCCTCGTCCGGAAACAGGTCAAACGTGCCTAAAAATCAATCAGGGCTTAGAGCTGAGTGGTTTGGTTTTTTTTTTTTTTTTAAAGCCCCTGTCCTTGCCGGGTGTCTGGATGGATAAATCACAGCAGCAAACGCAAAGCTGACAAGCCCAGGACACCCATGCCGTGCACCAGCTTCCTTGGGCTGGCAAAAAACCCTTTTACGGCGTTTAAATATCCTCGCCAAGATCGCCACAAACCAGCCTGCTGCGAGGGCTCGAGGCGCTGCGGGGAGCGTCTTCACCTTCTCCCCCCGAAAAGGGAGGTCTGGGGCGAAGCCGAAAGCCCGGCGCTTCCGCCAGCTGCGGCGCGCGCCCTCGCCGCCAGCCGACGCTCCCGGCGAGGGGGTGATCCCGGCGCCCGGCGTCCCGCCGGAGGCACGCCAGCTCTCCGCGGGGGCCGGGAGCCGTGCCCGCCTGGGCCGCGGCGAGGGCTGGCCGGGGGCGGCGAGCGCTTCCCAGCGCAAGATGTCCCGTCCCCTCGCTTCGGTTGCCGGCTGCCGTGACATTTGAATCAGTCACAGCGAAGGAAGGAGGAATTAAAAAAAAAAAAAAAGAAAAAAAAAAAAGAAAAGGAGAAATATGTTCAGCAAAGTGGGCTGCTCGGATTCAGTTAGGCAGCGATAACGAACGCCCGTGGTTTTGTCTCTGCTGAGAACCGGCATTTGCTCTGCCTCCCGCTCTGCTCTTCCTGCAGGAGCAGGAGCGCGTCCTGCTGCTCGAGTCCCGGCAGGTCTCTTTTTTGGGGTTCCTCGCGCCCCGCTGGTAGCAAGACGGGGTCCCCCGGTGAAGCACACGCTGGCAGCGCCGCAAGGGGCTGCCGGCCCCGGGAGAGCACCCAGGGGTCCCACCCACGGCCGTGGGGCTGCTTTCGGTGACAGCCGCAATCCCTGCGCCTCACTCAGAGCAGGGTCCCCCCCCCCCGCCCCCGGCTTTCCTCATGCGGGAACCATGACCGGGGCTGGGACGTCTCCATCAAAACCCCGCAGCAACGACCGGGCTGAGCCGAAAAGGGGGAAATGACCCTGTTGCCTGTCTGCCAGGTGGGCACATAAGTCTGGGGGCAAACTAATCCGGGAAACAGCCTGCAGCCAGACTCAATGGACCTGAAGACCTCGTGCGTTGCGGTCGGGAGCTGCAGCAGACCCCTGCACGAGCAGTGATTTCCCTCCTCTCTCCACGCTGATGGGGCCTCTTCCCAAATGAAGCTGCCGCCTACACTTGCCAGCCCTGCTCTTTGCCGCACAAGCGCTCCCGGTCACCATTCGGGGGCAGGTGGACCCCCATCCCCACAGCTGGAGCTTAAAGGCACCGACATTTGCTGATGTTGGTTACCTCCCTGCGGCCACAAAGCTGACTTTTACAAAGAAAAGAAAAAACAATAGACCACCAGCACGCTCTTCCCAGCAATGCAGAACCTGCTCCGGCAGGAGGGGATGGAGGAAAGTGAAGCTTAAAGATCTCCCAGGGCAGCACTGCCCAACGCCTGCCCTGGTCCCTCAGCTGGGAGAAGACCCAAGTCCTTTCCCACCCACCGGCTTTGTCCCAGGCTGCCAGGAGGAGGGACACAAATGGAGAAAGCAGAAATGTCCCTTTTGGAGATGGCAGCTGGCCCTCTTAGCCCCAGGGCATGCCATACGCCCCGGGGCTGCGTTCGGCCCCGCCAGCCCAGGCAGCTCCAGCCTCGGCCACCCAACGTGCCTGCTAACGACGGCCGGTGGCTGCAGAGACATCCCTGTGTTTGGAGCGGGCCAGGCGCTGGCTTTACCCGCTGGCGAGGGAGCGCTGCAGGTGCCTTTGAAAGGCCCCGCTGGTGGCTCCCAGCTCGGATCACATGAGGCTCAGCTATCTTTAGCTGAAGGTATTTATATTCCAAGTTAGCGGCTGCTTGTTTGCCGGGGAAGCTCAGTGAAGATACCTAGGGGTCGGACAGGCAGGACGCGGGCCGTGCCGGGGCACGGCTATCACGCACCGAGGAGCCACAGGTGCTGTGTCCCCACCGCCCGGGCAGCAGGACGCTCGCTGAGCACCGCCGCTCGCATCCCCGCGTTGGGACAGAGGATGACTCCGGATGAGAGCGCCCGGCCGATGCCCCCAGACAGGGTGCGTATCCGAGTAGAGGAGCAGCTCTTCTCGGTGGACAAGTCCCTGCTGGTGGAAAGCAGTGAGTATTTCCGCGCCCTCTTCCGGTCTGGCATGAAGGAGAGCACGCAAGACGAGCTGCAGCTCCACGACCTGAGCGCGGTGGGCTTCCTCGTCATGCTGCGCGTGCTGGCCGGCGAGAGGCCTGTGCTCAGCAGCGAGGAGAACTTCAAGGCTGTCGAATGTGCCGCCTTCCTGCAGGTGAAGCCCTTAGCCAGGTACCTGCTCCATTCCATCAACTCCGACAACTGCATCCTGCTGTACCAAGCTGCGGCCATATTTGGCCTGCTAGACCTTTTCCACAGCGCCGCCCTGTACATCAGGGACAGCTACGCCGAGTTAGAGGAGTACCTGGATTGCCTCTCTGCCGAGCTGCTGGACTACGTGGAGTCCCTGCTGCCCAGCACCTTCATCGCCGTGGGAGCCCACACTCCCACTTTCGAGTTCCTCGAGGACCTCTCCAGAACCATCTGCTACCTGGATGAGGACAACAACACGTGGAGGACCTTGTCTTGCCTACCGCTGACGGCCAGCACGTTCCTAGCCGGCATGGCGACAATGAATAATAAGATCTACATCGTGGGTGGCGTCTACGGTGCCAGCAAGCAGGTGGTGGAGAGCAGCTTCTGCTATGATGCAGACACGAACACTTGGAGTGAGTTCCCCAGCCCTCACCAGCTCCGCTACGATGTCACGCTGGTGGGCCACGAGGGTTATCTTTATGCCATAGGGGGAGAGTACGAGAAGATCTCGCTGAAGTCTGTGGAGAGGTACGACCTGTCCTCCAACACCTGGACGTTCATCTCCGACCTGCCGCAGCCCAGCGCGGCTACCCCTTGCGCCCAAGCCTTGGGGCAGATCTTCGTCTGCCTGTGGAAGCCACTGGACACGACCGTCATCTACGAGTATGAGACCCAGAGAGACGAGTGGCTTCCCGTCACAGAGCTCAAGAGGCCCCAGAGCTATGGGCACTGCATGGTGGCCCACCGCAACAACCTCTACATCATGCGGAACGGGCCCTTGGACGATTTCCTGCGGTGCGTCATAGACTGCTTCAACCTGACCTCCCACCAGTGGACCGCCCTGCCCGGGCAGTTCATGAACAGCAAAGGAGCCCTCTTCACCGCTGTGATCAAGGGCGACACGGTCTACACCGTCAATAGGATGCTCACCCTCCTCTACTCTGTGGAGGAGGACACGTGGAGGTCCAAGAAGGAGAAGGCTGGTTTCCCCAGGAGCGGCTCCCTTCAGACCTTCCTCCTGCGGCTGCCCCGGCGCGACCACGACATCGCGACGTAAGCTGCCCCCGCCTCCGCAGGGATGTCCCGGCGTGCCGGAGCCGGGGCGAGCTCTCTGTAAACAGCAAGGTTTTCCACGTCCGCCTGTCCCGCTCCTCCACTTTGGGGCATCTGGGGCTGCAGGACCGTGATGTCCATTGTACGGGATGCCCACCGGATACTGTCCGCCCCACCTGAGCCCAGGGGAAGGGCTGCGGGTCCGCTGCCGCCCGCCCCGACTGCCTCTGCCCCAGGGCGGACGGGCGATGCTCTCTGCAGCTCTCAGCCAGCTGTGGTTCAAATCCCAGATGTTGACTGCTGAGCCAACAGCTCACGGGGTTTGGTGACTTCTGCAGGTGAAAGGGCCTGGAGGAACAAGGAGGTGGTTTTTATGTATTTGACTAAACTCTGAAGACGTGTAGGAGCCCACTTGCTCTCTGTTTGGATGGAAAATTATTCATTATATCCTGGAATTAAATGGCAAGTTTTAAAAAAGCCTCGTGTTTTTCATTACTCTTCCCCCCTTCCTTTTTTTCAAATAAGGTCCCCTTCTGAAGGAAATTAAATCAGGTACCTTGTAATGAGGAATACAAGTCAAAATTTGATTCTGCCCGTTGAATGCTTTTTCAGCTGCAGCTATGTTTTAAGAGCAATACTTTGGAGAGCATTTCCCACGTAGCTGCTCAGCTCCCCGGGGGAAACGTCCAGGGACCGGTTTCCAATTTAAAGGGGCAGCACGGATAGAAATCAGGCCCCCGGGAAGCACTCCCTGCGCCGCACCGGGGGACCAGGCAGACGGAGACCGTGTCGCAGGGTCCCCGCAAGGGCGAACGGCCCCGGCGCCGCGAGCTCGGACGGGATGGGGGCAGCCGCAGCTTTGCGCTGACCCCAAACCCTTGCTGCGAACGTCCCGGGCTCCCACGTGCCAGCGCTTGCAACTCCGTGGCGGCTGAAGCTGCTTTCGGAGCATCCCCGCACACAAGCAACCGGAGCACGTCGGTGGGTTAACCCCAGGTAAGAGGGAACGGCAAACCCTGAAAAAAATCACTGTTTCTCATTTCCCACCCTTTCATCTATAGCTTAACGCAGGCCTTGGAGCGCAGGCCTGGCCCGCTGCCGCCCCGCGGTCCCTCCGGGTGGGGGTATCGCTTTCGGCCGCCCTCCTCCCGCAGCCCCCAGGCTGGGACACGGCCGGAGCTGCCCCGAACGGCCCGGCGGTCGCTCGCGCCTCCAGGCTCCGGAGAACATGACACCGGCAAGGCCGCCTGGGGCTATATCGGGAGCCGCGGCCCTGGCAGGGGAAGCACCGGCGAGCGGAGAGCCGTGCGTCCTGCCAAGGGCGGCGGGCAGCTGGCGCAGCCCCGCGAGGGCAGAGGCGCCGGCGAGAAGCAGTCCCCGCTCAGCTCCCCCCGGGGCGGCGGGTTGCAGGGGAGGAAGAGCGCGTTGCATTTGTCCCACCGCGCTGGCTAGGAGGGAGGAATATGGGAACAAACCCCCCGCTGACGGGAACTGGCAGCCGGCCTTGGCAGCGCCCGCTGATTTGTTCCCGTCAGATATTTGTGCAATGGCACCGGCGGCTACTCCTGAAATCATAAAGCAAAGCAAAGCCTGAGCCAGAGAAACCTGCAGAAGAGAAGGGGAGCCAACGGCATAAACGCAACGGCCCTGCTCAGAGATGCGCGTCACCTGGACCGCCAGGTCTGGTCCCGACTTCGTCTTGCTGGGACACATCCGAGTGTGCGATGCTGTTACAGTGCGCTGGCCCCGCGCGGCCCGACGGGCTCGTCGTACCGTGCTGGATCGGCCCTGAGCGCTTGCATGCCTTGGCCATGCCTCTGCCTCCATCCGCTCCAAGGCGGGACGCCAAAAGGGTTTCGAGGTGTGACAAGGAGCGTGAGGCTCGGGGGGCCCAAGCCTGCTTTCGGGAGCGAGCTGCCTGGGTGCAGGAGTGGAGCAGCGAGAGGCCGTCAGCTCTGCTGGTGTGCAGCCCTGCGGCATTTCTCCTCCCCAGCCTTCCCAGAGCCCAGCCAAAGCTCAGACCAGTAGTAACGGTGCCGACCAGTCAAAGTGAGGCAGGGGCATCACACCCGGTCTGCTGAGCTCCAGCCCGAGCTGGGTGTTAATGAGACTTTCTCCTTCAGGAGCCTCTGGACCAGAAAGGGTTTGACCTGGGAGAGCGGCAGCCGGGCCCTAGCGCTCCCGGTCCCGTCGCAGCAGCCCCGGGTGCCTGTTTCCCAGGCAGAAGCACCAGTCCTCAAGGTTTTACGTCAGGTTTTGGGGCCTTTTCTTTGGGGATGCTTGGAGAAGCGCTGCTCCCACTCACCTTTATAGGCGGAGCGCTTAGCGCTGCTGGAGAGCGCTCCTCGAGCGACACGGGAGCGAGGGCTCTTTCTGGCACTGCCTACGAAGCCACCATCAAACCCAGAGCATTGCACAAGCCGTTTCCCATAAACTGGGCGGGCTCCTAGCTGCCGGTGCCTCCCCGACCAAAACGGAGCGGAAGAGAATACCCGCGGGGATGCCTCAAATACTTACACTTTTGACCCTTACCAAGTTCTCAGCATTTTCAAAACAGTTACGGCACTAAAAAAAAAAATAGAAAAAGACAAGCCTGCATCCATGTCCGTTTTTAAAAACCCTTCGTGTGCCTGTCCCCGTTTGCCCTCTGCCGCCAGGACCCAGCTAAGGCGCAGGCCTGACGGCGACGCAGGCAGCATCTCCGGACACGGAGCGCGGGAAGGTGCTGCAGATCCGTAACGCTCCTCAGGGAGGACCATCGCGAGCCTGCGGTATGGACAGCAATATGCCAGACGAACCCCTTCACCTTAATCTGTGCCACAGATGCCGACTGATTGTTACTGTGCTTAAAAAATTTTGTCCTCCTGTTATCGCAGGTCGTGCAAGGACAAGGTCTGTAAGACCAGGTCAAGGCATCTTGGATTTGTCTCTCCCTGGCTGTGTTTCTTTGCTGACCTGAAGATAACCATGCGCTGTGGGAACAAGCCAGCCTTGCTCAAGGACTAAAATATCTGCACTGAAAATGTTTTATTCCGGTTGTAAAACTGAGGAGGATGCCCGTTTTTGTGAACCTCCTGTTTGTTACATGCCCTGTCCTTGTGGTTTTGCCCTTCACCAGCTCAGCTAAGCTCAGAATCATCTTTGATTTTACTATATAAGAATCTCTTTGTTCTGAAACAGAGCTTTACTTGATGCAAGGATGCTCAGGAACAACCCAACAACTGCTTACCACGACAAGGCTGCACTTCGGATAACGTTGCCTGAAACTCACCATTCCTTGTTAATCAGCGTTCTCACAATCCCAGCAAAACCGTAACGAGGGATTTGGAATAACCACTGTGCTGTTGCACCGGAAAGCTGACACGCGGATGCGCGAGCTGTTAGCACAAATTCCATCAAGTCAAATCCATGCTCCCTCTTAGATGAAACCAATTAGCCTTTCCTGCTCTCTTCTGCTTACTAAAAGCAGCACACGTAAGGCACTGTGTTTTAAACCATTTCAAGTTGAATAACCAGTTTAAACTTGCTATCAAAATAAAGTTAAAATAATTATGTTGTTAAAATATTTATGACAGGCTTCTGTAACTAAACCAAGGCAGTTTAACTTGGCAGGCTTTTCCATTCCTTCCAGCCTTGGAAAGACCAAGCAGTACAACCTCTACCCCCACCTTCATGCCTTCTTTTCCCTTCCTTTCTTCCACAGCTCACAGGTTTACAGAGATGTTTACTAATAAAAATGTAAATGTTTTTAAGATTTTGAGGGTAACGCTTGAGAGACAAAGCAAGTCTTGGCAGATACTAGTGAGCACGGCATGGATGCTCCCAAGAGATGAATAACTTGGTTACAGCTATCTGCACTGAAAGCAGTACAGAACACAACACAAGACAGAGTAAAACTGACAGGTTAGCTTCTCGCTGTCCTTGCTCCTCAGCTGCACAAGGCACTTGAGCTGCGCAAGGAAGAAAAGGGATATTGTTTTTACCTCTACAAGTAGGGGGGAAAAACTATGAGCCAGGACCAGGCAAACCTCAAAGCAGAACTTGAGTCTGTTCAAACATTGCACGGTGAGTGGGTGCAACACCACGAGTTTGATTTGCTGCTCAAGAATTTAGCACTCAACATTAGGCATCACTGGCACAGACACACCATCGTTATCCAGCTCTTTAAATCTTCATGACGTTGACTCCGCCAAAGACTACAGTTAGAGGCTAAGCGATATATCTAATCATAGTTTAACCTTTTGCAAGTTTCTCTTTAAGGTGACATCATCTTGGCAAGGATGCATGCAATGAAAAGCTGTCTGTAGAATGGACTTGCCTTATAAGGGCCGTATCAAAAATAAAAGCTTGTATAACCAAGTGAAATCTTCTACAGGAAAAACAGGGATGTGAGCTCCAAGGAGAGCCTTGCAAGCTCCCCACGTACACCAAGAGCTCGCTGCGCAAACAAACTCAATATAGCATGTGCCGGGACTCGGAGGAGCACGGCTTCCTTGCATCTTTAGACTGAAACCACAGTTTATGGCTTACGGTTCCCACTTGATGCAAGGAAGGCAAGACAAAGGTGAACCTTCATGAGATGAAGAGCAGGATCTGGCTGTTCCCATCCCCTCATGTCCCATTGGCTGAATTTCCACTTCCAATACAACATCCTACCTGCACCTTTGAGGCCTGTCACAATTCAGTTCACGTGGCACTTTCTGCCAGCAACAACTATCGCCTGTAGTGAACGTATCCCCTGGGATCGTCCCTGCTTTCTCCAGCAAGCTAAAGCATTCGAGTCCATCTCCTTTGGTCTTCTTCATGCTTCTGGGCCTTGAGGTGAAGCTTTGGTCCCATCTCACAGATCTAGCTCAGGGGCTCCACTGTCCGCACCAGGCAGTGCTGTGCCAGCCGTTCAGGGTGCGCACAGCCAAAAAAGCGTGCTGAAAATGAAAAAATGTCCTCAGCTTACGAACAGTCTCACTGGAACGGGCCCTTCTGTGGGCACTGCTGAAAGGTGAGCTTTCGTAAAGGATATTGCGAAGAAGAGCTGGCCAGAAGAAACAGCTGGGTAATCTGGACGCATGAGCTGCCCAGCCAGCAAGAGGAAACGCACCACAGGAGGTGGGACTGAGGCCACCACTCCAGGAAGCTTGCATGGCCCTCCAGCAGTCCAAGTTGAGCCAAGCTGAGCGGTTTTCACTGGCATTTTGGGACATTTCCATTTTCGCATGTAAACAACTTGTCAGAGTCTGCAAATTTTCCTTAAGCAGTGAAATACCATACATGCGCAAAATATTCAATACTGGAGCAGAATTTTTTAAATGTTGGTGCTCCCACTGCACCCCTGCCCTTTACCTCCCTAATCCCTGCAAATTATCTCCCTTAGCAATACAGGGTGCCACATTTTTCCTTTCAATTATGTTAAAGAAGTGCGAGTATAACGAGCCCTTGGAAACGGGCAAAGCAACTCCTTTCCACATAGCCTCAAAAGGGAGAAACTCAAGACTCCTTGAGCGCTGTTCCTACCGTGCGGGGCTCCGCATCTGCAGGAAGCTGCTCTCAGCAAGGAGAGCGTGCCGATACGGTGCTCTCAGGGTCCTCAGAAATTAGACTAAGATAGAAAAAAAATAGACTCAGTCGTGCAAGTAATTTCCCGAAAGTAACATAAGAGACTGTGTCTGAAACAGTCTAACGAGACAAAGAACGGCGCAGCCGTGCCAACGGCACCGAGGGACGTCCCCAGGACCACATAAGGAGGATGTTGCAAACTGAAGTCAGGTGTCTCCTTTGCCCATTCTTCACCCCAAGATCCAGATTTAGTTTCCTCGTTGCTCCGGTGCTGTGCAAGGACGAGCGCCACCATGGAGGTGTATTCCTGCGTCCCAGGGTTTGAAAGCCACTAACAGAGACGTGGGGAAGGAAGACAGATTGTTTTAGCACGATGGAAAGGCATTGTGCTAAGAGATCTTCTGGAAGGATGCAATGGAAAAATGGTAAACACTTTGCAAGTAATTAGGAACCATCTCTGCAAAGTTGTGCCAGTTGGCGTTTTCATATGAAAAGACACAATAAATACATCGAAGAGCCCCTCCAGAAATCTTTACTCAAAGAAATTACATCTGTATCTAATTGAAAGGAAAATAATGTACTTTTATGGGAAAAATTATCCACGATTACATCGCCAAAGCCAGAGAAACATCTAGTAAGGTGATTCGAATCTAGTGTTCTCCATATTTCTCATACGTACACAAATACCCCCAAGCACCCAGATTTTCTGGATCTTGACGTTTGTGCAGAACTTGATTTCGAGCCACTGTCTCCACAGTGTAGGGGGACATCCCCTGAATTTTCTTAATTTGGGCACAGAATGAAAGGCAGGCAGAGCAGAGCCATTCTCCATTTCTCCATTCAGACTTCATAAAATTTCCTGAGTGCACACAGCACAAAACCCTGCACAAGCCATCTCTCATTTTATTGGATAAACTTAAAGCATTAGTTACCTGAAATAACGACAGGCTGCTGTCTTTTCTTACCCTTCACTGAATTATGCATTCTTCATAAGTTTCTATTTTAAAAGGAGATGCTAACGTGATCTGGCTAGATTTTATTTAAAATATTCAAACCTGACTAAGTCGGTTCAGAGTCTTCTCCAAAAAGGAACGACTAACGTTCCTAGAAAAGTGTTTGCCCTTTATGAAAACAGTCTCTTCTGCCGATTCAGATAACGTTTTAGGAATCTACACTTGACCGCGTTTGCGAGCGCGGCAATACCGAAAGGAGCTACCGCAGCTTTGCTCCACGTCATCCGCGAGATGAGGAAGCGAGCCGGCGCTCTCCGCGTGCCCTTGCGGCGAGGCGGGCTGCCGGGGAGCGGACGGGCGGGCTGGCGGCGAGCCGGGGGCTGGAAGCACGCCGAGGCACCCGGGCATGCGATGCCGCAGCGGCCGAGCCCGGCCGGTCACTGCCTCTGCGTCATGAGCTCCTCCAGCGCCTTTTCCCTGTGATTCTCGCAAAGCAGAAGAACCTCTTTGATTTCGTTCTGCTGGAAGCCCATGTCGTTGAACTGAGCTAAGAGATGCAAGAATTCGGCAGCCTGCAAGAAGAAGGAGGAAGAGAGAGGAGCGATTTTATCACGCTGCTTTTTAAGGCAGGTTCACTGCAACGTTCCAGCAGAAGCAGCCCTGTGCAGCGGGGCGGCAGGAGGGCCAGGCAACGCGGCGGGGTTGTATTACAGCCGAAGGGCACTACCGAAACCGCTGCTGACAGCGGGCTGGCGAAGGGGGGACATACAAGGACGAGTTCCTAAAAGGGTTTCTTTTCTACTTTTTTTTTTTTTTTAATAAGAAACGTTTAATAAAGCGAGGCTCTAACTTCACTTGGTCCTCATAAAATTAAATACGGATTCCCGTCAAGTGTTTGTCCACGTTACAGAACTATTACTTGAAACCGGGGAGAGCCAGTACATACAATCTGGAATTCATTTGTTCTGCTTTCTCCTCCCTTCCTCAAGCTGTGTCCCGTTGCCACAACGGCCCACCTGGAGCCATGTTCTCAATAAATTACCTAAAAAAATGAGGAACAGCTGCTTTCCCCGCGCAGCGCTCCTAACGGGAGGCGACCAGGGCAATCCTGGGTGCTGTGACAGTCGATATTGCATCCAACAGCCCCAGCCCGAATTTCATCAGCGGGAGGCACCCCTGCGTGGGGTGTCCTTAGGGCCACGCGATGCTGCCCCGCGGGTTGGGGAGCACGTATGCAGGTTGACCGCGGGCAGAGCAATGGGGCCTGCTCGTCCAGGAGACTCTGGACCGCGGACGGGGCAGACTGACGCGTGCAGCTCGCTGGAAACAGGGCCCTGGAGGACACGGCCCCAAAGGCTGGGCGCCGTGCCGCGCCGCTCTGACCTTTTTCTCCGAGTACTGGAACATCTCCATGGCCTCTTCCACCTGGCCCTCCTCGTAGCCCTGCTTCAGCAACCGGTCGCAGGCACGGAGGTACCCCAGGAACTGGAGGAGAAGACAACGAGGGTTAACGCAACCTCCCGGACGTGGGGAACGGGTGCCGCACCGCTCCCGAGCGCTGTCTCCCAGCGTCGGGCCGGCCGGGGCTCCGTCGGCGCCCCCCGCCGCCTCCCGCCGCCTTGGGGCAGGTGCTTAACGGAGACGGGAGGGCCGCGGGGCAGATCCGTCCTGCCCGGGGCTGTCCGTTGGCGGCTCAGACAGCAGGACTCCCATCGCTTCGCGGCAGCAGTAGCACCTCGGACCCCCCCCCCCAGCTCTCCCAGGGTGGGAACGGGAACAAAACGGAGGGAGGACGGGAGGAAACCAAAAATATGAACCGTCTGAAATAAAAAGCAATGATCTAACGGTTAGGTTTCTTGTTTTTCTTTTTTAAACGGAGCCTGTCTGGATGAAAAGCCAGGTGCGCCCCGAACTCTCACCTCGGCTGTTCCCAGGCTTGCTTTGATGTGCGGAGCGTGGGCCCCGGCGGGCTCGCGCCAGGATGCGAGCCCAGAGCCCACCCCAGGGGAGGCCTGTGTGCTGTCATTACTGAAAGTAAACAGTTATTTTTGGCTTTCCTCATTGTTCTTGGAGTGCTGACAGCACAATTCCCGGCGGTATCTTTTAAATACCGCAAGAATCATTCACCGTCCAAAAACATATGTGACAGATAATAATAAATGGACTATACAATAGTGGAAAAAAAAATCTCACTGCTTGGAGAAATGGATGTGCCCCCCCTCCCGGGTCTCCCTGAAGACGGGCCGTTTCGCCCAGGCGGGAACGGATTTATGCCCCCTGTGGTGCGCAGCCCTCCACCCCTTCACGGCACGGTCCTAGCCAAGCAGAACGATTCAGTAAAAGAGCATACAACATTCGAAACGTCCCCAAAAGTCCCTCAAAAGTTGGGATTATATAGCTTGGCCAAACAGCTATTTCTCCAGCAGCAGAGTAAGGAAGAAGTTAAAAAAATGTCAGCCCTAAAGAGCAACTTGTTAACTCCACCATGAGTTATTCACTGGTCACTTGTGTTCACAGCCTGCTTTTTTTTTTTTTTTTAACCTCGTTGCCTTACTAATCAAAAACTCAGGATCACTGGCATGATCTTGCCCTGCCTTAGCCGCAGCCACAGCCGCTTTCCCGGTTCGCTGCCGAACGCGGACAACCTTGGCAATCTGACGTTTTGTTCAAGCCGAGCACGAAATCTCTGCTGTTGTCAACTCAAGGGTTTTCTTGTTTAAAATAAAAAAAAAAGAAAATCCTCAAGACTAAACAAAACCAGGTTTTTAACCCGGTTTATTACGACCTGCTAACCTCCTGGGTTTAGTATTGGGCTCATCTTTGTCTCGGGAAGGAGGAGGAACCCCTCTGGCCCAACGCACCCAGGAAGCGCTGGACGGGCACGCTCTGCCGCTGCCATACGTGCACGCTTGCCAGCTTGCGGCGCTTTCCCCCCGCTCTGCATCTCGCAGGAGGCTGCTAACAACAGCCCTTGACGTGCGGTTACTCAAGTGCAGGCACCTCCGGAGAGCTCTGCTTTATTTGTTACGCAGCCAACCCCACAACCGCTTTAAAACCGCTCGCGCACAACGTAACCTCGAGACTCTTCCCTGGCAGACCAGTAGCCTGCCAATTCGTCTCTTCCCTCAGTTGTTATGTGACGTGATAAGCAGCAATTCAGCTTTTCCCTTCAAAGACAGGAATGGGCAGTGACTTAAAGTAAATCCCCTCTTAAGCGCTTGCTTTTTTTTTTTTTTTTTTTTTTTTAAATCTCCCATGTTCCCAGTACCGCTTTGATAAAGGGTTGTCTCTGTGAGGTCTTCTTTCAGCTGCTCCAAGAACTGGCTGCTTAAGCAAAGCAGCGTTGGGTTTAACACCCATCATCTCACCGACCCACGTGGAACCCGCGCTACGAGCGGTCGGCGTGGGGATGCCGTTTGACAGCAAGAACCGAGAGGACTGAGAGGAGAGAAAACAGCAAAACCCACTGGAAACCCGAACAAAGACTTCATTGTGAAAGGACAGGGGAAACATGGCCTCTCGCTTGGAGCGCAGTTCACGTCAGGGACGGGTAAAGCCAGTGCTGAGAAGGTCCCCAGAGCGCCGAGCGTGCAGGGACAAGCAGCTCTCCAACGGGGCAAGGAGATCACAACCAACGCGTGCTTTTCCTGCGCTGTCACTAACAGGCCTGTTAACTCATTGCCACAAGCCCTGTCACCAAGGATGTAACGTCTACAAATGGCAGAAGAGGCTCAGGGAGTCACCGAGCTGGTGGGAACGGCTGATGAGAGGCTTGCAAGAAGCTCGGAAGAGGAAGAAAGGGACAGGCACACGCTTTGGAAACGCAGCGGGTCTTATATTTTGCTGCATTATTGACTCTGCAAGAAACTCCATGGACGTACACAGAAAGACGGTTCCCAGGGGAGCGTGGCTAGGAGGCGGCTGGTGCGGTGGGCTGTGTTCCTCAATAATCCACCTTCGTCTGAAGCATGTGCTGCTGGCTACGTGGGGAGAGAGATGCTGAGTAGCTGTAGCCATCTGTCGTGTCTGATTTCACAGGCAGACCGAGAGCTCCTTGGAGCAGCGATGCTTTTTTGTCCTGCACTCCTGTAAGGCTTAGCCCTTGCCCGTGCCTGCAGCTCCTTACCCTGATCGAGGAACTCCTGTCGCACCGGGGCAATGCTAACCCTGTCCGAGCCTTCTGAAGAGGTTCTTCCACCCAAACTGAGAAGGCATTGTCTCTTTAAGGCAGAAGACTTAAGAAAGCTTGCTCTCTCCACCCGGGTGGGTTCTCTCAGTTTTACTTGACACTGTGAAGAAACTGAGCAATTTTTGGCTACCATCTGGTGCCACAATCAATCTTCCCGTTTAAAGCTGTCATCGTCACACATTGAAACCCTGTGTGACACCAACAAGCAACGAAGAGCATCTACAGCTCTTGTTTTTCAACTTTAGTTGAAACATATTTTCCAGGAAGGTCTTAGCCTAATTTGGTAGTTTTGTGCTCGTAATAGAAGCCTGAAGAGCTGGGCCTTACATTTTATCTCGGCTGTACTGGGCATAAACGGGGAGAGACGGGAGCTTCTGGTGAAGACTTTGGGATATAAGGTAGACTTCAGTTTGGTGCATTAATCACCTCCCAAGAGAACGGGATTCCCTGGATTTGCACAGAAGGGAGCAGACTGCAGCCACCTCCGTCTTCAACAAGACGCGCCACTCCGGGGGGTACACCTTCACACTAAAGACAGCAGTTGCTACAAGACACACTTGCACGACTCTCCGCAAGGAGCGTGGGCTGAGCTCTGCCCATTTCCCTGTGTCTGCGTAGACAGAAACCTTTATGAACTGAACAAATAAAGCTCCCTGCTTTGGCTTACAGCACCACCCGCCTCCAACAGGCGTGGGGTCTGGGTACCACCCGGCGCAGGGTGGTACGCCGCCGGCGAGCCAGGACTGAGCCAGGAGGTGCGCGATGCAGCAGAGCAGCTTCGTACATGGACCAGGACGTGTCCCAGGACCAGGCCTGATGGATGACCATCTTACTAAGCTACAGCCAAGCTCTTCTCCCTCTGCAAGAGCGTAAATCCTGCATGCTGCTCCACGTGGTGCTGCAGCTGCCCCGGGAGAGACGCTGTGCCATACCCCAGGCAAGCACCCGCCTGGCAGGACTGTTCCCTGCACCACCCCGGGGAAAGAGAGATGCCAGTTTGAACCATCTCTGCCTGGAGAGCCGCAATCCCCATCCCCTGGCCGGGCTCTTCTATAAAGAGCAGCTTCCTCCCGCTCCTCTGCCAGTGCAGCAACCTCCTGTTTGTGCTCCAGCAGGCAATGCACACACCTACGCTCACCGGACCTGCAACTCGGAGCCCCCATCAAGGCAGAGGGGGCATTTCAGACAAATCCCGCTCGTCAGCGTTACCTGCTGCACGGACCCCCCCCTCATCCAAACTCCGGCAGCTGCAAGCCCTGTTCCCCCACCCTGCTCTCCCCATGCAGAAATTAGTCGGATGTATAATTCAGCCCTGCCAATCCCTCGTCTGGGACAAGCAAGCCCAGCCTCAAGTTTGCAAAACCATTTGGTTGCAGCCTGCTCATCCCTTCCAGACGGTGCATACGCTAAGGCCACCCCAGCACCACAGGATATCTGTCCGGATGGGCAGAGACCTCGGGCTCAATACTGGGGGGGGCAGGGAGAGGCTACGTGTTGCCTTTTCAAAATAAATTCCCGGTCAGTATAAGGGCTCCCTCAGTAAAAGAGCTACAGTCATAGCCCGTGACCCAAATGCATTACTTGTGCAGAGTCAGTGGTTGCTCCAAAGCGGGAATCTTGTGTTTTGGAGAGAGACCAGACAAGTCTCGGAGGTATTTACACAGTCCCATGCTGACAGGATGAGCCATGGAAATAATCATATGAATCTAACGGCCGAAAAAAAAAAAATGACGTGCAAAAAGTTTCCATATATGGGGGCAAAATTTATACTTCAAAAGGACACTAGGCTTTATATGACAGATTTAAAAGATAACGTTACGCAGCCGTTACTACTCACTGAAAAGTTGAGTGCAATTCATTGTAATTGTATTACAGCACAAGTGAAGATGTGTGATCTAATGAAAAACCCCGTTGACCGAGTTCTTACACCAAAGCAGGGAAAAAACGCCTCCGTTTCCCCAGAGCAGAACGAGGCAGCCAGAAGTCCATCCCGAGCAAAAAGCGAGTCATCCACGGTTGCTCTTTACCGAGTGCTTCCCATAGCATTTCAGTAAAGCGACAGCAGCTCCACCAACCTGACTTAAACTCTGCTTTCCCGTCTTCTGGAGGGTGAGGATAGCTTTGCGGGCCGGGTAGCCCAAGGCTATGACGGGCTCGATGAGGTCGCGCTCCTCCTGGCTCAGTGCCGAGAGCAGGTCGGCCGCCGAGTCCGGATGAGCTCTGTGGGAACTCAGCGGCCGGGCCGGCGCGGAGGCCGGCGGGAGGCAGGCGTAGGGGCTGAGCGACTGAAACACAAACAGAGAAGCGGTACGTTGGCTGATTAGGATGCAGGCGCTTACGTTGACGCTAGCGTTCGGCCCTACGCGAGACCGTACGGCAAATTCCTTTGCGCCCCTCTCCAGCCCAACAAGGTAATTGCAGGCATTTCAAAGCATTGCTTCAGCGTTCGTCATTTCAGCGTTCAGGAGCTGGCGCAAGAGGAGGAAAATTCCCATAAATGGAACAATCCCCTTTGGGTTCGGGTGTGCATGTGTGTGTCTGTCTAAATAAAGGACCACGTGTTAGTGAGCATGTATGTGACTCTCCCTGCTATACATCCTGTTCGTGCCTTTTTTCCCAAAAAAGGGGGTGACCTCTCTGAGAGCAGAACGTTTTGTGTTTCCCGAGCAGCTCGGCGCAGACCGGGGTGACAACGCCTGCCGAGCGGAAATTTGGGGAAACCGAGATGTGCGCTTCGCAAACAAAAACAAACAAAAGATTCGAAGTGGCTATTGCTGTATTTGGGGACATCTACAACGCTTTATCCGCAAGCTCTCTCTTCAAAGGAGAGCAGACCTGATTAAACCCAGGCCCAGCTACAGATACAGATCAAAGAAAACAGCGCTCACGGGTGTTCGTGTGCTAAAATGATCAAAAGCAGCTTCCTCTCCCTGGGAATCCCGTCCATATCTCGGGCAATAAATGCCATCCTTGCCCTTGGCTGGCCAGGCGAGATGCCGTATTGCCAGCCGGGAGGCGATACAGTAGGTGGTCACCTTACGTCCCATTTACGCTGTGACGTTTATGAGATGTATCTTGCTTTTACTTAAGTTTCTGTAATAAAACCGTTATAGTTCCTAGAAATTACCGTGCACAAAGAGGTGCTCATCTTGGATCGAGGCTTTAGCCTTCAGCATGACGCTTTTGATACAATGCTGACCTGATCGGGGGGAGGCATTCGTAATTAGTTGTAACAGCTGCTTAGTGTACAAACACATATAGGCATTTAGCTGCTCCTTAATTATACTACGTCTAACGCAACCACATATAAATAACACGGCCTTTCATGTGTCTGATGGTTTTAATTGCAGCTCTGGAGCAACCCGTCTCGTAAATCTCTCAAGGATCTGGACGAAACAGGATGTTTTAAAACACCGCACGACTCAAACCGAAGAGGACAGAATGCAGTACGCACTCCCTCGCTTCGCACCACTGTCCCTACGGGTAAACGATCCGTCTTTATAGCAGGACTGTGAAGATAGTAGGACTCAGATTTCCTGGACTTTTCTTGAAAGACAAACAATCTTTGCCACAGAAAAGGCTGCCAAGGCTGCAAGACAAGGAAGGTGCAGGGGCCCTTTCTAGCTATAAAGCAGGGCCAAGAGAGGCAGCGAGCGCGGGGAACGTTTCATCTGAACGGGAAGGACAGAGAGACCTAGGGAAGAAGGGGAAGCAGAACTAGCTCAACTTTTGTGTCTGTTCAAACCCTGGTTTCTCTTCTGGGACTCTCAGGAGGGGCAGCTGTGATGGTTATAAGAAGGCGGAAACTCCATTTATATCTGCTAGAGGAAGAAAACAGAGAGGGAAGAAGGAACAAAGCTTATTTTGCTGCTTTTTTCTTTTTTTAGTGTTTCCATTGCAAAGCAAATAAGTTGTTTTGGTTGTTAGGGGAAAAAGGGGTGTTTTTGATTAGGGCAAATACACTTTTTGAGGATAACACAAACTTTCTCACAACAAATGCTTTTTTAAAACATTGCGGCAAAAAAAAAAAAAATCCTCATTTAATTCTTACGAAAACTCGCCAGATGTTTCTCATTGTTTTAGCGCTTGCAAAGACCCACGTTGGCCCTGCCTTGCCGTGCAGAGCTCGGCAAGCGGGACGAATTCTTGCTACGGGTGATGCTTTGCTTCCTCCCTCCACCTCCCCCCCGTGTCTGTATCAGCTCATGGGACTTCTGCAGACAGCAGCAAGCAAAGGGATACGTAAACAAAACATCTCACCGCAACGGTGGGCTTATGCTTTTTTATCGGCGGTATCGACGCAGCAGAGGACGGCGCCCGGGGACCGCAGCAAGGAGGAGCCGGAGGAGTGGGCGTCAGAGTCCCCGGCCAGGAGGTGTCGGAGGCAGAGCGGTATTTAAAGTTCCTGCTACTCCGGGAGCGCTGGTGGAGGGACGACAGCGTGCAGGCCTGTTTCTTCTCCATATAAGCTCTATTTAAAGGATGCACTAAAGCAGCCAGCTTCCTCCGGGCTCCTTCCAGCTCATTCTTCATGTTGTTGAATATAACCATGGACCTCCTCTGCCTGGCTGGGTCTGGGCTCGCCGGCCTGCGGTAGCCGTTTTCCAACGTGGGCTCCAGCAAGCCCGGCGACGTCTTGGGCCTGGCCTGGTGAAGGCCAGCGCAGGGAGCGACAGCTCTTGCGACGTTCTTCCTTCGAGCTTTCTCCTCTTTGTCGCTTTCTTCCCAGGAGGTCGAGGAATACTCGTCATCCTCAAAGTACTCTTCCTCCTCGGAGTGCCAGGTCTCGCTCTCTGTGTCGGATAAGGCGCCTCGGCCCTTGGCGTGCCCGTAACCCTCCGCAGCGGCGCTCAGGCTCACGCTCCTCCGCACGGGGCAGGCGCCGGTCCCGCCGTCCTTGGCTCTCCCCAGCGCTGCCTCCTTGCTCTCCGCGCCGGCGCCGTAGCTGTCCTTGGGGTCCACCAGGAGCAGCCAGCACGGGGGAGCCGTGGGGACAACCTCCGAGGTGACCCGATGCCAGGAGGTTTGCTGCTGGGAAGCAGCCTCGATCCAGTAGAGCACCTTCCTTTCCAGCGAGAAGTCGTGCTGCGGGGTAGCAACAAGCAGTTAGTCAGGGCGCCCGAAGGCAAAGCGCCCGGCGAGCGTTCGAACGCACGCGCAGCGAGCCGAACGCTTCACGCCCGGCGCGTGAAAGGCTGCGCAGATCCGCACGGAGCCCCTGTTTACCCGAGCAGCAGGACTACGTGCGCCAGGGCTGCAAGCCTGGCCAGCGCAGGCCTCATCCCTAGAGGGAACCCCAACATTTGCACCTGGAAAAAGCTACCTACAAGGTCATTACTGTTCTCAGTCCCATTTAAAGCTCTGCTCCGAGGTGTTTTGCGTCTTCACGGCTGGCGGAAGGAGAAGAGCGGCGAGCGGAGGGTCCTGCCAGCAGGCACCTCTCCACTTCAGTGCCAGCTCCATGGGAGGCCCCAGGTCAAGTCACCCGCCGCAGGCCGCCCCCAGCGCACGGAGCAGGGCAGAGGAAGGGGCTTCGAAGCGGGCCTCGTTTGCGGCCCCCGTTAGTGGCACACGGGCTGGCACCAGCCCTCTCCTGGCCTGCGAGCCTGCACGCCGCGCCGGGCAGAGCTGCTTCGGGCACCTCGAGAGGTCACAGGACAGAGGAGCCATTTCCACATCTTCTGTCTTAAAATATAACCGTGTTTGTGACTTAAATCTGAGGGCTTCCTGGAAAAAACGAGTCTCGTGTGTGGCAGCGCTCTCCAAACAAGGTCTCCCTGGCCTGGCAGACGAGTACATTCACAGCACAGGAATGCTGTTGTTGCTGCTCCGCACCACAGGGCAGAGAACTTGTCAGCGGTGACGAGAAACGGACCCGAACCGATCTGCCCGACGAAAACACCGCCGCCACGTGCTCCGAGAGGGCCCAGCCGGGGCCGCCGCCGCCGCCGCGCAGCGAGGCAGCGGTCCGCGGCGAGGAGCGCGTCCCTGCCCCGCGCCAAACCGAGGACAGCGACGCCGGCCTAAGGGACTTCCAGACTGCCAGAGCAGGGCCTGAAACTCGTCCTTGGCGAGGCCTCCCCGAGGAAAAACACCCTGCAGCTCGCCATTCCCCCAACACAGAATCACAGAATCGTTGAGGTTGGAAGGGACCTCTGGAGATCATCTAGTCCAACCTCCCTGCTCAAGGAGGGTCACCTAGAGCACATTGCCCAGGATCACATCCAGACGGGTTTTGAACATCTCCAGGGAAGGAGACTCCACCACCTCTCTGGGCAACCTGTGCCAATGCTCAGTCACCCTCACAGTCACGCTCAGGCGAGGTCAGAAAACAAAACGAGCCCAAACCAACCCCTTTCCTCACACCCACCACCGCAAATTGTCCTCACCTCTGCCCACTCTTCTTAAAACAAACAAACAAAAAAAAACCCATGAAGAGGTTGTCAGTTTTGAGGAAAGGTCCTCCTTCTCCTCTTTAGGAAATTAAAAAACAAAAAAGCTGAATTGCCTTTAACGCCGGCCGCGGGAAGGGACCCGGCCGCGGCTCCCGGAAGGGGTCGGCTCACCATGGTGCTCACGAGGAGCTCGGCGCAGTCAGGAACGTCGACGGCCGGCGCGCTCACCCAAGCGCTCTCTCTCGCCGAGCCGCCTTCGAAGCTCCCGGCCGTTCGGAACGGTACTTCGTCCAGGCAGCTCATTCCTGCCCCTTTCGCTGTTGTGCTGTCTGAAGGAGGGATAAAACATAAATACGAGAGGAAGGAGTGGAGCCCCGCTGGGCACCAGCAAGGCAGCGGCGTTGCGCTGGCCTCATCCCAGCGAAGGTGGGGGAGAGGAGAGAAGAAGATGCGTCTCTCTACGCTTCGTTCTTGTCTACTTGTTCACTTCAGTAACTTTTCCGAAGATTCGTTTTGGTGCAGCAGGCCAGCCACAGTGTCAGAGGGGCGCTGGACGAGCCCCTTCAAGACCAGATGAGCTTTTCGGAACCGTCTAGCCATTTTAAGCGTGCCGATGTTTTTTAGATCAGGCACAGCAGCGGAGAGAAAAACTTCTGGAAATAGTGGCACGGAAAATATTACTGCAATAATGAAGCCATCGGTTCTGTACAAATGACTCAATTTAGCAAAAAAATAAAAAATAAGCCACTACTTCTTGCATGAAGTCCTGAGGCCCCCCCCCCGCCCCCGTTCCCAACGATGACAGCGTGCAAAATAGTTTCCTTTACACAATGTTGACTGGCAAAACCTGACGGTAAGTCTTCCAACAAGGTCTGGAATCTAAAGTCTGTGCCTATTTTAAAAAATTTCCAAAGCAGCAGTCCTCAACAGTCTTTCTGAAGACATAAAAAGTAAATATTTGGCATTATATCAGTATCCACAGAAGTGCTTTTCCTTTTTTTTTTTTTTTTTCCTTTCAAAAAGAAATGGCTTCTATGCTGGTGAGGATAAACACTTCAAAGGGGGGGGGGGGGGCAGCAGAATGTATTCAAAGAACAAAAAGCTGCCCATTAAGTTTATCTGAAAATAAGGATCTAAAATGGGAAACCGTATTTGGGACACTCGGTTCCTTACCTTCGGGAAGGAGGCAACAAGCAGCTTCTAGCCTATAAATTAAGTCTAACACGCGACTGCTCGGTGCAACTCAGTCGCTCTTATCAAATTCACAGAAGAGTTGTCACTCGGCTGCTTATGCTGGGGTCACTTAATACCCAACGCTGTAGCGCAGCCAAAGAGACAATGACCAGCTTTGCTAGTCCTGCACGTGTACTTTTGTTAATGCGTTACGTACGCAACGTGTCCGAGCCCTGCACAGACCTAGGCCATCTGCTTTCAAACGTAAGAGGGCTCAGCGTACGTTACAATCCACGCAAGCGCTGAGGAAGAACACGTGTGACAACATCTGCAACGGAGGCCACCTTCCCCCAGTTTTCCCCAACTCATTGACGCCACCGTGCAGACACCGCCTGCAAGAGAAAAAGCCCATCCGGGTAGTGGAGGGTATAAAGTGACTAACACTTGTCAACAGCTGCGCCGAATCTGTCACTGCCAATGGTCATCAGGTGCAAAGGAAAGCAAGATCTTGTCGTCCGTCTCCTAAAAACAGATTTGCTTGTTTTTAAATGTGACTTTGAGGCATGAAGACAGGTAGTAGTGAATATATCTGAAGTTGCTCTGAAGCAAAGACAAAATTCAGTGTTGACAGATCTGAAATACTTGTTATACTAAAGTTTCCAACAGACACAGGCTTGTTTACAGGCACAAAGCCGTACTTTCTTTAGAGTCCAATGTCAGCAGCGTTAAACCCACATCAAAGTCCAGCTGTCCCCATAGGGAAACAGAATAACCTATACCTCGGTAACTTCAACCGCTCTTTAGTTACTGTACTGTGTTATCTTACTGTATTTCATTGAATAAATATTGTGGTTAGAAAAGCGCCCACAAACACTAATTCCCAAAACAGCCATTTAGGGGGAAAAAAAAAAAATTACTTTGGGGTGAGGAGTCATGACTACGGTAATGCTATTGGACAAGCATAAAAGGCAGTCACTGGTAAACACTAACTTATACCAGAAAGTAACTTCTGCAAGGGCTCCAACCTCATCAGCTCAGTTACGGCTTCACACCAGCTCTGGCCAACCTCACTGTAAAGATACCGGGTGACAAACACACAAATAGGTATCAGGAACAGGGTGCGCCTTACAAGCATGACAACCTAAACTGCACAGCGACAAGTGGAGGAAGAGGATGCAAATGAGACTTGGAAACTCGTATCAACCCCTTCTTGTCTTTTGGGTTACAGTGTTTTTTTAAATTTAAAATAATAGGAAGTATCTTACTATACTTGGACAAATATAAATGTTAAGACAAATATTAAATTAGAATATAAGTTTTTAAAGAATCAGTACACCATCGCACATATCATATCTTTCCGCTATTTGAGATTTTAAACATTCTTCTTTCATCTGTGGCCTCAACATGTTTTGCATTAAAATGCTCTGTATTTTTAATAAGAAAGTCATTAGACAACAGCAAATATTTAAAATAAACCTTACAAAGCTTGTGAGATTGAAGTATACCTGAATTGGCTTAATTAGCTGGCATTTTCAAGTCTTATTTTTATTAACAATATAAAGTTATCCTTACCTTTAGATGAAGTAATGTGCCTTTTTTCACATGGTAGAGCAGTGCTGCTTTCACACTGGCTGCTTATCCAGTTCTTTAAATTCTTGCACAGTCAGACAAGCATCTGACTTACGTTTCTGCAGACTGACTTACGTTTTAAGATTATAGCAGCTTAAGTAGTTAGCCTGTCTCATCAGACATGCTGATGGGATAAGCAGCCTAATATTTAAGCAGGGCATCCTCTGGACACTAAGCTTTCTGAGTTGAAAGTGTTGTTTCTGCAATTGTCTTTGCACTATTTGAATTTTTGCTCTTCATCAAGTAAGACCTGATCTAGTCATAACTGTTCTGAGGGTATCAAAAAGCTAAAGAGGTGGGATATGGATGGGAAGAACGTACAGACAAGTGAACCAGAACCCCCGTCTTTAAGTAGTTCACTGTAAGCTGTATTTTCTGGTGCTTATAGGTAGGCAATACACACGAGAGCAAGACCTGCACACTTCGGCATTCTCAGACAAATTCTAATTCTTTCAGAAATTACTAGTTAGTGTGCTCTTATTAAGAGAAACCACTGCACAGGTTCGGCCAAGAAACTATGAACGTTACATACAAAACCCAGTTAAAGGTGTTGAATTTATCAGCTCAGAGTAGGCAATCTTGTGTTGCCTCCTCAGTGAATTGGTGTTGCAATGCTAAGAGGTAGGGAGTGCGTAAGATTCAATCCATTCCCACACGTTAAGGCTAAGCTAGAAAAATGACTGCATCTCTGGAAAAATTCCACTGCAATCTGCATAGACATAAAAAGCCCCCAAACCATATGGTCCATCCCTGTTTTAAGCGAGCTGGCCGGAACGTGGAAGGCTTTGAAATCAGAACCCTCTGACGCCTTGGGAGAGGCAGAAGCTCCTTTGCACAAACCTTTTGCCTGCAGCTCTCCAGACAGTACAGGTCATGTTTGATGCCAAGTACTACAAAGAATTTCTCCCTTGGAGCAAAGACGCTTCTAACAATAAATAAATAAATAAATGAATAAACAATTTTTTTCTATTTATTCAGTACAAAAAAGATCAGCTTACAAAAACTGAGCTGCATTTTTTAAAATCATGTATAAATGATCTCTTTCTATAGAAAAATAGCTATATTATATATTACATATATTGCACATAAGTATTATATATAGGCAAAAACAATTGGATTAAGTTAGATTTCAGCTTTTTATGTTTTTTTTTTTCCAAGTAGGCTTATTTATCAAATTTATATATATTCACATGGCTATCTGACCTATTTCAACATGACAGGAAATTGTTTCCATGCTGTGGTACCAGTTTTAGCCCACAAAAGCAAAATGTCAACAGCTGATAAAAACTGAGCTTAAAAAAAAAAAAAACTGTCTTGCTTGTTTTTTAAGGATTTGTTTCAACTTGTAATATGTTCCTTCCTACTCGCAAAAACACAGAAATTATTCTGACAGCGATGCTTGACATGCTTCATTTAATAAGAAAAATATCATTCTTATTAATGTTTTTTTTTTCTTCTGGAGATTTCGTAATCTTGATTTAGGCTTATAAAAATAAAAGTGACTAAAAATAGTATGCTAATATTGGTACAAACAATCTCGTCAGCAGTGTTACTTTATTAAGACTTAGAGTTGTTAGCAAAACTCATAGCAGGATTATAACTCCATACCGCAAGATGTCTAACAACTTTGTGCTTGTTCAGATATTTCCCTGCAGATTCAGAAGGCAAAAGCATTTCTTTAACAGTTTTATTCAAGGAATGCCAGTACCGGGCTACACACTCAACAACCAGAAACAGGACCCAAAGACGTTACTTCCTCTTTGGACCCTCTTTCCTCTCACATACACGCACACAACTACAATGAAACATTGCTACAGTGTTAAAAATGATTTCTTGGTGAGTTATCTGACAGCAGTGGCCCAAGTGTCATTTGTAGGCAGACTCGGAAGAACCCATCCTGGAGGGATGCAGCTTCCTTCAGGGTGATCAGCAGGCACCAAGTACTGATCCCATTCATGCCTTCAACGGAAAGAGTGTTGTTTGAGAGGATATCCATTCCAATTCCACTTCAGAAATAAGATTCATTATATATCCACACATATATATTCTTTTCATACCGATCAGTATGCAAATCCACTACAAACTGCACTCTAAACCATTTTTCCAAAACACATACGTAAAAAATTAAATGCAGCCATATGAAATATATGCTGATACACGGAAGTGCACTCTGCCTCACAGTGGAGTCTGTTGGACACACCTTTATCAAGCTAGAATCAGAGTACACTTGGCTGAAAAAACAGGGAAAGAATGCATCACTTATAAATATATTTGGAAGTTAAGGAACCAAAAAGGACTATAATTTTACAATCTCAGCAGATGACAGTTGTCATCTCAGATAATAAAATATTTTGTTTGTTTTCACCTGATCTGGATTAGAGCGGGTACAGAATGCTCAGCTTGTAAGTAATAGTCTCTGAAGGGTTGCAATAGATGGGTTAGAGGAAATTCATCTGTTAAAATAGACATAGAAATTGTTCAGTAACAGAGACTTTCAATTCTATTAAGTCTTAGAAGCCCAAAACGTGCCAACTTATATGCCACTCCCCAGCTAACACTTAAAACAATTTTCCTAGATAATATATTAAGGATTATTTATGTGCTTTGCACATCATTATCATCATTATCAGTACTGCCATAGAGAAGTCAAGAGTAACAAAACTTTTCCTGTCTCCATCCTCTAAAAAGGGGAACATAAGGATACTAAATCTTCACAGATTACCCAGTTCACACTTCTCGAACCACCAGAATAAAGTATCTCTTGGGTGCTGGAAGTCTCCTACCTATTCTATTTATTCCAAATTTAGCTTAATCTGCAATCTCTTCTTGCTAAAAGTTATGAAACCAGCCTGAGATAGTATTGATACTCTGCAGTCTGTACTGAATAGCTAACAGCTCTTCTTACATCACATTAAACAATTTGTTAAAATCAGTTAAACTCTTTCGCTGGGGTTATCTTCTCTTTTCCTCGGAACATAAGTTATTCCAGCAGATGACTTCTTTCTCCTCTAATTCATGTTTGCATCTTAACTTTAGCTCCTAAAAGGTGAAAAAAATAAAAACAATTAACTCAACATGCAGAGTTTACCTGGATCCCCAAACAATTTGGAATCGATTTCACGTTTTTGCTGTAGAAGTTTTTCCCTTTCCTTCTTCTGTTTCTTTTCCATTTCTCTCTTCCTTTCTTCTTCCTGTTCTCCCTCCAACATTACTCTTAGTGCCCGCTCTTCAGCTTCATATAGTTCTGTACGATTTTTGAGCAATGTTCTGAGACTCTCCACTTGATTTTCAAATGCTTCATCTGCTGAGGGGGGAGGACAAACACCTAGACAGAAAGAGAATTGAGCTAGAACTTTCAAATTCAGAAGCAGCTTTGTTACCAGACTTAAGAGTGGATTTGCAAAATCTAAAATGCATAAAATCTCAAAAGCATAAGCTTAACCTCGCCAAGAACGATCTTGCAGTAAAATTTCTTTTATCAAGAAAGAGCTTGGAAATCAAGGAACACAACCATTGTATTCTCTTTGTTATTCAGATCTTCTATAGATATCTTTGCATACTAATGTGATTAAAACCACTAATAAGGAAGCAGCTCTTTTCAAGCTGTACCTTGTCAGTGCACACCGTGTTATTTCCTGTGGGTTTCCACAAAAGGTTCGTTAACATCTCATAATTTACCTTTCCTTCCAGCAGCCTCTTTTCTCAGTTTCCTGAGCTTTTCTAAAGCGCGTAGGATGTCTACCATTCTCTTTGTGTCAGCTTGTTTCTTCCTTACTTCAGATAACACACTGTCAGCAGCAGCTTTAAGCTCCCGTTCCTGTGAAGGAAAGAAAAAATGAGTACGGATGCATGAAGCAGCCCATGAAGACAAGAACGAACTGGTATTTTCGGAAAGATGAAGGAAGCACGCGTGATTCAAAATAACTTCCTAGCAGCACAGCCATATTAAAGAAGTCAAACATCCACCATTTTGACTTTTTACAAAAAAGGTAAAACACGGCAGGGAAACTTCAGAAAAAGAGGAATAAAACAGAGGAATACAAAACCTCTGGGCCCAAGCGGCTGAAGGAATTCTACTTCGTAAAGCCTTGCGACCTTTAACTACAGGACGACGGCAAAACGTGCAACGAGCGGGCGGCATCCCGATTCCACCGCTCCGCGACTAAGAGCATCAACACGTCCGTAAGGAGCGTTAACCGAGCCACGGCCCGAGCCGCGGGGAGTTTGGAAACGCTGAAACGCGGGACAGAGCTGAGCGGTTCACCGAGGCCTCACGGGCCTGAAAGAGAGTGTCTCCCCGCCAGCCGAAACCCGGGCGCGGGCCCAGGTCGGGCCCAAGGGCGGCACCTCCCGACCGGCGAAGGCCCAGGCCGCGCGCCGGGCAGGGCCAGCTCGGCCAGCGGGCGTCGCGCGAGGCGGGCCGAGGCGTGAGGGCGGCCGTACCCGGTTCTTCTCCTCCACCTCCTGGATGCGCTTAGCCCGCCACCGATCGATCTCGGCCTCCCGCTCGGCCGCCCGGGCGGCCTCCTCCTCCTTGGCCGCTCGGGCTTCTTGTTTCCTTTGCTGGAGGCGCAACCTCTTCTTCCTGGCCTTCCGGGCCTTCCTCTGCAGCGCCTCCAGGTAGCCGGGTTGCCTCAGGGGCCCCGCGGCCTCCCGCAGCTCCCGCCGCGCCGCCTCGGCCTCGGCCCTCGCCCGCTGCCAGCCCGCCTCGTCGCCGCCGGCCTCGCAGCGCCGCAGGGCCCGGCACAGGGCGGCCAGCCGGGCCACCAGCGCCAGCGCCCCCGCCGCCACCCGCCGCGCCTGCCCGGCACCGCCGGAGGCGGCCGGTGCCCGGGACCCAGGGGCCGCTGGGCGCTGCCACCGCCGCCGCGCCAGGAACTGCGCCAGCCACAGCTCGTCGCGCCGCCGCAGCGCCGCCTCCGCCTCCTCCTCCGCCGCTGCCGCCGCCGCCGCCGCCTCGCCCGCCGCCGGCCACGGCGCGAACAGCCCCCCCGCGCCCGCCGCTGGGTAGAAACCGCCGCCGCCGCCGCCCGGCGGGAAGGGCGGCCCCGGCCCCGGCCCCGCGCCCGGCCCCGGCCCCGGCCCGGCCGGCGGCAGCGGCAGGAACGGCGGAGGCGCCGCCGCGAAGGGGCCCGGGCGGGCGGCGGCGGGAGGGAAGGGGGCGGCGGGCGGCGGCGGGAAGGGCCCGGCCGGCTGCGGCGGGAAGGCGCGGAACGGCGGCGGCGGCACCGCGAAGCGCCCGGCGAACGGCGGCGGCTGCGACATGCTGCCCGCGCCGGCCGCCCCTTCCCGGCTGCCGCCGCGCTGCGCCGCCCCCTGGCGGCCGGGAGGAGCCGCCGCCGCGCCGCCCCGCCCCGCCCGGGAGCCCCCCGCCCCAACAGCCCCTTTTTGCCGAAAAGCTGCGAGCGGCTCCGCTCTCTCCGCCGCCCCTCGCATGGCTGTTGCGCTTCGGGTACCTCTTCCACCTCGCAAGAGCGCAGGAGTCACGCCTTCATCGCCCACCACCTCCTTTCTGAAGAGCGCGGCTCTCAAAGCTTGAGCCGAACCTAGGCAGCGAGCGGGGCCGCAAGCCCCGTCCGGCTCCGCCCCGCGGACGTTCCTGCTTCGGGCTAGGCAGGGCCTGGGCACGACAGAGAAAGCCGTGTTCGGGTAGTCACTTCGTTTTATTCAAATGGCAAAAGTGGATTGAAGTACAAACTGCAGTTGCACAGAAGTTGTTTCCTTAAAAACATTTCTTGACTACATAATTCAAAACAACTTTCAAAACTAAGTTGTTTAACAGTTTTCCCTAAAGTGTTTTCAATCCATTTAAAAAAGGATTTGCATTAAAGGTTACAGAATTAAGAGCGGCTGTATTTTTCACTCTACAAAAAGGAAAAGGAGCATAAGGTTACAGATAGTTCACCAGAGATTCCAACTTTGAGATGACTAAGCTTCTCCTAGAAGTATCCTCAATACTGAGAGCAGCTTTTTCTGAACCATTAATGGGTCATTTCACCAGAAAATAAAGGTGAAATCCTACGAGAAGTATCTGTTAGATCTGACTAAAAGTGCATGTCATATTGATTCTATGTAAGAACACAAGTATTACATGACTCTCACTTAAAACTTACATGACAAAAATTAACAAAAAAAACCAAGGCCAACATATCTGCAGTACCCACAAGACTGAAAAGAAAGATAGGAGTTTCATTTAAATAGCTTGAATTGAAACGTTGGGGGGGGGGGAGGGAAGAGTAAAATCTGAATTCATGCATCACTGTGAAGAATAAAACAAAGCTGTAAGTAACGATTTTAATTCCTGAAATGAATCAAAAACATACAGGTCCTTTAGTGCTTTTACAAATACTTTCCTAAAGGATTGAATTTATTTTGGTGTAAAACAGAAGAGGGAGGACTGCTTTGCTGTGAGACTAAAAATCAAAGACAAAACCACAAGATGCAATACTAGCTTTTAAGCATATAACTTAAAAAAAAAAAAAAAAAAGCACTGTCATGTGAACAATTACTACTGATTACATCAAAAATATTATACATTTACTTCTTTCATCTCTTAACATTATAAGATAGGTTGGGCAAATACCTGGCACCAAAAAATTGATGCATGATAGTTCCAATATGTTAAACAAAATGTACTATATTAGAACGTTAATATTTAAAAATTTACGCCAACTTTTCATCCAAACCCACGTGGCCAACCGCTTCCTAGAAAATCTATTTACCCTTCTGGAAAAATTAGCAGATTATTGACTTCACCTTCTTTCACAGTATTCAAGGTGACTATAAAACTTAATCCTAATGGAAAGTGAACAGAAGGATGTATTTTTCAGTTGCAGCCAAATTACTGTAACAAACTAGTGTTACATCTTTCCAAAGTTGCCCAGCAGTGTTATAAAATGTGTCTAAGTTTTTCAAAATCTAGTTGCAAGGGCTTCCTCTCACACCAAATGTAACAATGCACTCCAGCACCAATTTGGTTTCAAACACCAGCAGAAATCTAAGGCTGACCTGAACGTAACCCAAGCACGTGAGTTGCACGAGGAGCTAATAGTTTATTTACCCTCTACTAATTATTACATTTATTTTCCCATTCGTAGAGTAACATTATTGTAAAATTAACTATTGGCAGCACCTGCATTGCTGTTCAGTTTTGGAAAAAGCAATCCAGGTGTTGCTATATTTGCTATATATTTTAATTGAACAAAAGCAATATACAATTTATATTTGAACATTATGCCATTCAAGTCCACACAATGTCCATCAAATAAATCAATGTGATGTTACAATAAAATACATGATCTGATTTATCTGATAAGTTTCCTGATCATGTATCATATTCAAGATAGATCCAATGCCTTTAGTATCGGACTGTGAAGCCAGGTGTAATCTTAAAGAAATAACCAAGTGCGCTTTATGCAGGAGAGCATTCTGACAGTATTTAATGGTTTGCAGCATCTGCTTGCCGAGGCCAGCCTTCCTCCTCCACTCCAGAGTCATATTCTTCTTCAGATGAATCTTTAGGAGGAGCCCTATAATTAAAATGAACTGATCAGATATAGAAATTGAGAAAAGAATGGAGATAGTTTCCATAGCTTCTGATAAACACGTGGTCTACAAAGATAAAAAGTGTTCTGACAAGTATGCCATCTGCAAAACAACCTTTTGAGTTGAAAATGGTGCTGTGCAGATTTGAACTACCACCAGTAAGCAGTGTCATTACTGAAAACCAAGAGGCCATTGGATTCAGGTATTTGATTTAATTGGTAAATTTCAAATGTTAAGCAAACAGAAGTGCTGGTGCTCTGCAAAATAACTGAAGGCAACTATTAGTATCTTCCCCTTCAACCACCCCCTTTGAGGAACTAAGCGTGCTGAAGTAAGCTTCAGCACAGATACAGACACATATAGAGCATGTTTTTCAGTTAAGAACGTCACACAAAAACATTCTCGCAGGCCTGGAAGCCATGCTAGAGCTCATAAATCCCAGTCCTGTGTCCTTAACCTGACCCATCCTCCCCCTCAATCTCCTCCTTTGTTTACTACAATAATTTTTAATTTAAATCCAGCTTTGTCCAATGACTTTAGTGCTCTACCACATCCTTAACATAACACAATCTTTACAACAGTACATCTATTATTTTAACAAGTGCTCACAAAGTCAGCAATAGATGCTTCTTTTTGGCCCTTCATTGCTGCAAGGGCAATAGAGAAGAAAACTGTAGAGGCCTGGAGCTTGCCCAAAGGAGCTTCACCTTACAGAGTGAACAGTCACTAGAAGAAAGAAGGGAAGGGGGTTCCACTTCCGAAACTGCAGTACAGTCACATTTAAAACTTCAGATTTTTACTATTAACTTGGTCATGCTCATCATTTACTTTTCTATTTCTGCAGGCATATAGACACACACACAGAGAGCTTAAAACAAATTCATATGAAAGTTTATTTTGTAATTTCTATTTAAAAACTGAAGCAATACAAACCCAAAGTCTCTAGGACAGAATAGGCACTAAGTTAACTGTGCATGATATACAGAGAATCAGATTCTTTCTAGGACGTGTGCATAGTTTTATACTTAAACACTTGTTCCTACGGCAAATGTCAGAACACCTTTCTGGCTGTATTACTGATCTGTTCCAATACTGCCATTACAGTTTTACCTAATGTATCCTGGCTCTTTTTTGCCTTCTACAACATCTTTGTCGACTTCCACGCATACGATGTCAGAATTGGGCACTTCAAACATGGGCTCCAACAACAGCTTTTCCTACAAAAAAAAAAAAGAGGGAAAAATATCTCTCTTCTACGTAACAGTTATGCTTAGCAAGTGTTTTTCAGAGCTAGATACTGTCTCAGAAGACACATTTTTAGAAAGAGATTTATTGTGTCTATACAGGACTCAGAATAAAGTGATGTTTTGCGTCAAAACTCTCACGATCAGGGCCACATATGTGAACGTAGGTAGTTTCACTTACTCAGGGTGAAACTATCTGTACTTACCATTATAGATCGAAGACCTCTTGCACCAGTTTTTCTGTCAAGGGCCAGTCTAGCTATAGCCTTCAATGCATCTTCAGTTACATTTAATTCACACTACAGACAAAAAAAATACTAAGTTTAGTCAGATAATTTGTTTATAACTCAATAGCGCTTTCAGTGCAACGGTGCAAGTGTTACCCAATACTACCGTACAAATCAACACAAAGGAGAAAAACGACATACAGCAATGATTTGCTTGTTACAGATCAGAACATTTAACATTTCAGTTATATACACAAAACTTCACCTACACTTTGATTTTGCCGAAAGTTACCAGTACTGCCCGCGTCCTTTACCTGCAACTTCTACAAACACCTCCACAGCACATGACGTGGTTCTTGATGCCTGTACGGCAAGGTCACTGATGTTCAAGTAAACATTAACATGAAGAGCAATTCAACTACTTCCAGATTATTTGCCCCCACAGAGACTGTTATCCAGTCCGAACTAGTCGTGTTTCAGCGAGACAATTTTAGTTTTTTGGAGCGGGGCAGTGCACATGCAAGGGGAAGAAATTATTTCCATTGACTTGTTAAATTCTTTTCTGACAAACACCTCTTGAATCTTTTAAAAGGCCAGATTTGTAAACACAGAGCATTTGGAATAGATACTGAAGATAACGAACCCCACATCAAAGCAAATAGGAAGACAAGAGTGACAGCACAGCCAACTGAGGAATAACTAACCGCAACAAACTGATCCTTCAATCATTAGTCTGTCTTCTGCAATTTTCAAAAGCATTTCAAACACCTCATACAACAATGCTTTTAAAGGAAAGACTAACAGGCTTATTAAAAAGAAAGAAAAAGCGAAGGATTGGCTGATCAGAACAAATAAATCTTCCCACCCCCCAGCAGTAAATCAGGGAGATCAAGATACCTTCTAGAGTCTGAATCAGAAGCTGAAAAAATATTTACCTATCCAGTGGAATAACGTGCATTCTACTCAAACAAATCATATTCCTTCCGAGTTAAAACTGCTTTTTTGGGTTAAAAAACAAAGAATTCGCCACACAGGAACCAAAAAACTGAGCGCACAGCATTGGCCAAACACAACACAACAATCAGATAACGAGAAGAAAATGAATATTTCTTATGCATGCTGAATTTCAAGCAATTTTAAAACCACCAAACAAGGTTTTGCTCACTTCTCAAGATCCTATCACAAAAGGGGACAATTTTGAATTCTTACTCAATACTGTATGCATAACCTGCCCATGGAGCAATGGCCTCAGCAAGCAACTAACATAATTTTAGAGCTTATTGTCAGGTTAAATCTATTTTCTCTCCTAGCAAGATGTAGGAACAAGGCTAATCTTTAAAGCTGGGGGCACAATATCTGAAAGAGTTACTGCAACTTCCTGTTCTACAAACTGCTCGTTAAGTAGAGTCAGTTCATCTTCTCCAGCCACAAAAGAGAGAACGTTAATCTTCAGAGTGAGGCAGCTTTTACAAGGTATCTATAAACAAGACTATTGAAAAGCTGTCAAGTAAAAAGGCAAAATCCAAACCTTATCCATGCTGAATAATGCCTGGTATTGAGGAATCACAGCATTTCGCGGCTCTGTGAGAATCCGTACAAGTGTTTTCTCGTCTAGGCTATGCAGAGGAACCACAACAGGCAAACGTCCCACAAACTCAGGAATCATGCCAAATTCAATGAGATCTCTAGCTTCCACATGACGCAGCAAGCGATCCTTTTCTTCAATGTCTTGATGTGTATTGGACTCTCCACTTATATTAGCAAGATCAGCTGCTGCTGCAGCCCTTCTGCCTTTTCCCAAATTAGACGGTGTCCCAAATCCTAGATACTGCAAAATAAATGTTATGCTTACAGAAGTGTTAATTTTCTTTGTATAACTAAATCATCTTCACTATGCATTAAGAAATTAATTACCATACTAAACACAGGAGTGACCGACTATCTGTCATGACATATTAATTCAGACTCAAGAACTTACTTAGGGTAAAATTAAACCTTTTACACATAATCAACCTGTTGAAAACAGGTTTAAGCTTTTCTTATAATAAAAAAGGTTAATAACATGTTTTGAGAAATTTATGAAATATATACGAGTACCAGTGATACTAAAAGGGCTCTTCAGAAGTTAAGCAAATGCATTTAGCAATGCTTATTTGAAAAGCTACATATATTATCACCAGTAGTAATTTGGATTTCAGTTGCTTCTCTGTTGCTCGAAACGAGATGCACGTTTTACCAGAAAGATACAGCCAGTAGCACTCTGTCCTCAAATGTTAATATACAAAATACTAAACTGAACCAAGTATCTTCAGAAGATGATCGCTTCTAACACCATTCACTCAAACTATCTGAGTCTCAACAGTAAACGCTTTATTTTTCTACTGATACTCAAAGGTTTCCTCAGGTTCATACTTGGTACATTCCAACTGAAAGAAATCCTATTAGCGTCGCTAGAACTGTATGTTTCATACACATTGTTTTTAGGAAACATGGGGCATTACAACAACATAAAAAGATACTCTTACGGGTACATAGCAAGTCTTCTACCAATGTTTCCAATCTTCTTGTATTTGCATATGCTAAAAATTTCCCCTTAGAAGCAGAGACTATTGGGAGCTAACTTAAGCCTATTAACAACGTGCTTGCTCTGTGTTACCTTTCTTGGGCTCTTTGAAAGCAGTTCACTGACCTCAAGTTTCCAGATAATAGATGGAAAACCACTGCTGCACAAACAACCCTAGTAGATTTACAAATCAAGCAGGGCCTTATCAGCCAGTATGGTGAATGGTCATTAAGATGACAATTTTTCAGCTCAAATATAGCCAGATGCACTCACCTTTTCATTTTTCCTCCTGCTGATAATTCTGTCAAGACCATTAAAAGCACCAGAAGCTACAAACAGGATGTTTGTTGTGTCAACCTGCACCGTTTCTCCACGTAGTTTACGAGAATTCTTTTCTGGAACATTTACTATTGTACCTTCTAGCAATTTTAACAAGCCCTAAGAAGAAATAGAGAAAAGAAACAAGTAATAAAGAAGCTAACACGTAGCACCACATAAGAAGGCATGTAAGAGTCTGCTTATTTGCACAGAGGTACTTGTATCTTTTTAATTCCTTATGCCTTTACAGTAACTAACAGTAAACGTCTAAAGAAATCAGTTTTCCGTATCCCAGAGAAACAATCCTACTCAAGGGCAGACAAAAGTCTCAGTCTCTAATGTGACTTGCATGCACGTAATTACTACTAAGCATTTTTAAATATTACCACTAGCAATGAGTTGCTTCGAGGGTTTTATTTAAATGGAAAATGTTATCTATTCTTGCCTGTATTATGTAATTTGCTATCTGAAAGCCA